>NC_069382.1:3333333-3636363 GCF_027475565.1 Acinonyx jubatus | reverse complement strand
AGACCCCTCATGATAGTACTTGGAGGGGAGTCTTTGAGAAACAAACACTCCTGTCCAGTCGGATTTCATGATTCCCTCAGGACAGTAGAGCTTTCAGGGACACAGAGAAGAGTCCATTCGTGATGGACGCCCTGATTTTTATAAGAGGACCTGGCGTTCTGGGTCTTTCTGGTCACCCATGCTTCTTGAATGTGGCAGGATTTAAGTTCCTCCCGGCATTTTTCCAAACCTACGACATCATCATAAGGAATATGACATAACCCGCCGGAACATTGTTGGGATGCAAAGTGGGGAACCAGGCCAGCTGTGGTGGATGGTCTCACATGTATTCTCCTAAACCTCATTCTTCGTGAAGATCTAGGTGAAATCCATCAAATAGAAATGCACTTGGGCCCGCAGAGCCACGCGTTCCCTATCACTGGATTATGATTCGGTTCAGGTAATGATTTCGTGGGCCTGTCGTAAGAGAGATCGTTAGTATCTGGAGTCAGCTGACTTTTTTAAAAGACCAGATACGTTCTGAGCTATTCTGTCTCTGTCACGTGCACGCCACTCTGCTGCCGGGGCACAAACGCAGTCACGGACACCGCATGATGACAGAGCCTGGGTGGGTGGCAACAAAACTGTATTTGAACCTTGTTCAAATTTTGCATATGTTTTCATCTGTCACCAGATGTCCTGGTTTTTTTATTTGTTTATTTCGTCATTTGAAAATATAAGGAAAACATAATTAATTCATGAGCCGTGCAGAAAAGGTGGGTCAGCTTTGACCTTTCGGCTGGAGTTTACTAATACCGGGTCCCATCACAGGGCAAGTGAGTGGGCCGGAAGGCCTTCCTGGTCCCTCGGACACTGAAGAGCTCCAATTTTAGTGCCTGGAAGGTCTTCACACGACATAGCAATCGCGAATGACAGAGGCTTTCAGACGAAAACTAATCCGGGTATGATGACAACTCGGTAGGGATAGTCTGTTGTTTCACACTAATGTGGATTACGTGAGTTCTGAGTGAGACCTAACCCTTCTGAAAGTACATGGTTTCATCATACTGAGGGAGAAAGCCCGTTTCTTCTACTTCTTTCCTGAATGCATTTGCCTCCCACCGGCACAGCTAACCGTGGACACTCTGAGGTCGGATGCTGCCGGGCCATCAACTCTCTGAGCAGGCAGACATTGGTTTTGTGGCAGACGTGTCCTCTGTGACCTGTTAGGATGTTCAAAAAATCCTCCAA
The DNA here is from genome assembly GCF_027475565.1 of Acinonyx jubatus. Taxonomy (NCBI): domain Eukaryota; kingdom Metazoa; phylum Chordata; class Mammalia; order Carnivora; family Felidae; genus Acinonyx; species Acinonyx jubatus. The sequence continues at coordinate 3,635,133 of NC_069382.1, read as the reverse complement.
AGCCCCTAGAAAAGAGAGGCTCAAGCCGACTTTCATTTCCCGTTTCGCCTCCAGATAGCAGGGTTGTCACCGTACTTCCAAACTCGTCACCGGTGCAGTTTCTTCGAGGTGAGCAGTGGCTCTATGCTTTCCTTGTTCCTCAGCCCGGTCCGCGGTCCAGCTTGGTCCCCAGGCTGCTGGCCATCCTCTTCTGTTCATGAGCCACAGAAGTGTTTAATCACAGAGTGCCGAGTGTGATGTCCTGTGCACCTGCTGCCTTAACTACCATCACGTGTTTGTTAAACACTTTTTGTTTGTTTGTTTACAGTCTGCACAACACTTTCTCTATGGACATTCCTACAGGTTCCAACAGACCACATCTGTCCTATCGTGTCGCTTCTCCCCCATGAAGTTCACAGATTGGCCTTATCTCTGGGGAAATACGTTTAAAAATTTCTCAAAAATGGTTTCAAGAGTAGAGACCATAGCTGCAGAGCAAACACTGCTGTATGCTTCTGGCCAATAAGATCATTATTTCTATACGCATTGAATGCAAATGATGAGTAATTGTTATATAGTTGGTTTTGCAGAACAAAGGAAACACATTTTTATTTTGAAAATGTATTTGTGATATTTTGGTATTTGTTACTTTGATTCTTGCTTGTTTTCATTAATGCATCTGTCTTGAGGGATCAGCTCTCGTGTAACCCATACCTCAGCAAGCCGTTCTTATATACGTGTACTTCAAACAGTCATTTTGATGACAATAATACACAGAAGGAGATCAAACGTCCGAGTGAAAAAATCTCTGAGAAAAATTTAGTTTTAGACTCCATTTCTTCCTCAGTGCAAGAGAAGATAGTAAGCAGTCTTGCAGTTGGAGCTTCTGGGAATATTTAGACACAGGCAACAGGAGCTACTGGGTGGCTCATTCACTGAAACATGCAAATCTTGATTTCGGCCCAGGTCACCATCTCATGGTTCGTGAGTTGGAGCCCCGCGTCGTGCTCTGTGCTGACAGGGGAGCCTGCTTGGGATTCTCTCTCTCTCTCTCTCTCTCTCTCTCTCTCTGCCCCTCCCCTGCTCATGATCGGTTCTCTCTCAAATTAAATAAATAAACTTAAAAAAAGAACAGAAACAAAAGAAACAAGGCAACAAACTTGGGAGACGTGAAAATGACTTAAGGCCCCATCTTAAACATGTGCTTCAAGTGGACACAAGACAGAGTGAATGAATGAATGAACACAGTTAACAAATGATTGTGTCAGAGATGCCTTTGTGAAAACGAGAAGAGAGGGAATCTCTATGGAGAGCGTTCAAGAGAAATATAAAAACACAGATAGAAAAACACATCAAGACAGTATCTCTCAAATGAACTACGAGTGGTTTTTTTTAAGTTTATTTCTTTGAGAGAGAGTGGGGGGGGAGGGGCAGAGAGTGTGGGAGAGAGAATCCCAAGCAGGCTGTTTTGTCAGCACAAAGCCCTACGTGGGGCTCGAACCCCAAAACCGCGAGATCATGACCTGAGCCGAAATCTAGACACTCGACCGACTGAGCCACCCAGGCGCCCCTGAGTGTGTTTTTTAATAGACCAAAACATGTCTTCCCACTGTGCTTGCGCTCAACCATCCAGAAAGTTTGTATGTTCATGATCTCACAGTCCCAGTGCTGTAACAGCATCGATTTTCTATATGGAAAGCACTTATTGTTAATTTTTATATTTTTCTTGACAGTGTTAAAAACTAAATAAACCTGCAAAATTAGTTATCATTCTTAACCAGAGAACACATGCTAAAACGTAGGAACAAAAACAACAAGTTGAAGTGGAGAGCATCTCTCCCACTGAGAGAGACCCCTGCCGAGGGTGATTGTGTTTGTTAACCACAAGAAGCTTCACTGGTTGCAAGTAGAACAAAGAGAAAGTGGTAAAGGCGGGGTCAGTGGACCCTGAAGGTGGTATGTACCCCTAACTAGAAGGTGTGGCTTATCTTCCAAGGCCCCGGTTTGTCAGGTGTGTGTTTTCATCTAACTGTGCTCAACTCCATCCTTGAAATGCAAGGCATCGCTGTGGCTTCCTACAGGGCAGACGTTTACTGTGACCTCATTCCCTCTCCTGGGAGATGAACCTACCCCCTGAGCAGCAAATGGTCAGGCAGACACTTCTCCCAAGAATCCTGGAGAAGGGAGAGGTACTCAAAGAATACTACACTTTTCTGCTCTTTGGTGCCTTCTCTTTAAGTGACCAGGGGTATGTCTTATTGTATCATCCGTCAGTACACGGATGCTGACGATATGTAGCAACTCCGAAGGGGGTTTGAGGGAGCACATCTGGAAAACTGAGGAAAGCCATAGAGACCACACTGACAGTAGCCCTGCCCAGACAGGCTAGACCTCAGACACATCGTCCCTTGGCATTCAGTGAGGTCTTAGAGTGGTTCAGGTGGTGCATTTGGAGGCACACCCCAGTGAAAAATATATCACGATGATAGAGCGAATGACCAAGAGCAGGCTGGACCCACGTCTAAACCCGACCCCCATTTAATACACAAGTATATGTCATCTCTATGAGACTAAAACACAGAATTTAATAAAGGCTTTATGAGAGCAAATTAGGAAGGTAAACTTTTTTTTCCCCCAGAGCAGTGGACCTATGATTTATTAAACTTTATACTCGTCTGAAAATAATTCCAATTTCTTCAGATGCCAGAAGCACTATTTAATTTAAGGGGAAAACATATTAGGGGCATCTGGGTGGCTCAGTCGGTTAAATGCCCCACCCTTGATTTCAGGTCAGGTCACGATCTCACGGTTCATGGGTTCGAGCCCCGCTTTGGGCTCTGCGCTGACAATGCAGAGTCTGCCTGGGACTCTCTCTCTTTCTCTCTCCCTGTCTCTGCCCCGTCCCTCTCGTGCTGTCTCCATCGCTCTCAAAATAAATAAATAAATAAATAAATAAACTATAAAAGGAAAGAAACAATTATTAGCAGAACTGCTTCCTTCTCTTTTACAATGCAGGCTAACATTCAAGGCATGCCCTCTTGAACTTTTCTTTCTCTTCCACACTTGTTGTTCTCCAATGGTTTTGGGAGTGTTTGAAAAACGATAATTTTTCTCTAACTTGTTTCATATGCTAGCTGAGGGATAGTCACGTCATCAAGGGACACCGCGTTGTGCCTTCCATACATAATGGTGGTTCAACCCTCTTCCTGTACTTTTCTGAGAAAGGGTAATTTGTTGTTTTCTCTGTGTACCACATGTCGTGTTCACGTACGTGACGGAGCATCCTGCACTGCTAATGGGAACAGAAGGACGTTTCAAAGGATGTATGGCATGAGTGAAAGCCACACACATGTCCCGGCGAAGAGATAAGTACAATGTCTCATAACTATCTTTCAAATAATCTGTTGAGGCAACACTTCTGTCTCCATTTTTGCCACACACGCACACATGCTTAAGTACCGAGCTGTTGGACACACTGTTGGCTGCGAGGCACTGGGAGCCTAGAGGTGGAGCCCCACGTTCTCGTCCCTTAAATGAAAACCAACGGGTGCTTGGAGCATAGCAAGGGCTGTCTGTTTTTGCTCTTTGCTATTATTCTCATTGTGAGGTAAGCATTAATAGATCGTTATTCATTTTACGTGTAAGGGGAATAGGCAACAATCATTTTCTGCAAAGATGAGGAAAATAGAAAAATAGTTAAATGCCACTTAACTTTGAGATATTGGCATGGAATGGACACGAGACACCATCTCACTGTCCCGCGGATGTGAAAAGTGAGACCTTCGGTCTCAAAGTAATTCAGTTTTGCTTTCACTTTTGGCACAGTCCTAAACTAGATTTTGGTATCCCTTTCCCATAACTTTGTTTTCTTTGTTTTCAAAAAATCATTAGAACAGTGTTCCTTAAAAGGTAAAAACAAAACAAAACAAAACAAAAAAAGAATCCAAAAGAAAACAAAAACGAAAACTTTGATATGTGCATGCATGTAGTTCTTCCTTCACAGAGGACAGATTTCTCTTAGCATTGTCTTTACATTTCCTGAATCACTCTTAGGATGTTGGTGAGGATACTAACCATGAGTTATCAACGTTTGGCTACCTTTTAAACCCAGAGGACCTATGTGAACCTAGCAGAAAATCAGGGTCCAAACACGGTACCTGGATTGTATTGCAGATCCTGAGCAGAGCGGGAAAGAAATACCCGAGTTGTCTTAGAATAGTCTACACCCTCCCTCTGTGTTTCCTATTTGAGAGCTTGGAATTAAAAAAAAAAAAAAAATAGGATGGCTCACACAGTTTCCATTTATTTCATTTATTTCACTTCATTATTTCACAAGCTTCCTATTCTGCCATTTTCTCCACTCACATTATCAACACTGGAGTCCTTAGATAGAGTGTAATTTCATGCCGAAATAGTGCTAGCAATAATAAAGAGAAAATAACATGATTCGGTTTTTCATTAATATCTTTCCATTTAAAATCTGTGTTTACATAAATTAATGTTTTTGAGCCACAGAGCACATGTGATAGAGAAGTATAAAAATGGCAGTGTCCATCTACAGACCAGGAAGACTGAAGGTCATCCTTTAAAAAGTATTGTGTATTTCATGAGCTTCCCTCTGACTGTTAATCTGGTGGCTCCAATTCCTTACAGAAAGGAATGCAATGTGACAGAAAGAGGAACCCTTCAGCATGTGATTTGAAAACACTCTTAGAACTTAGTTATATTAACTGGAAGTTACTAAGTCACGTGCAGTGAACTTGTGGTGTACAAGTACTTGTGGTGTACTTGCTAGTAGGTGTAAGATAACCAGGGCCTTCTTTTCATGCGCATGGACCCCATGCATCTTGCACCTTACCCAAGGCTCCCATAACAACCACAGTGGTCAGAACCCACTCTCTCTGCTGTGTCTCTGACAGAACTCGTGCTCTCCTTTGCCAAGTCCTGTCGGGCTCGCTTGAGACCCCACTCTCAGACCTCCTGGCACCCACAGAAGAAGGTTCTGGCAAAATGCCTAAAGTGGGATGGAGACGTGTAGGAAGGGGGAGAAATTTGATGTCCTCTCAGTGGATCGTTAAATAGACTGGTGCACTTCGTTGACTTTCCATTTTAGTTTCTATCTGATAAAGATATGCATTTCTGCTCTGACAAAGCAAACTGAAACAAAGCAAAACCATTTGTGTTTCACAATATATATTGCTTATTTCATGTAACATCTGGTTTCACATTCTGTCATGTGCTGGAGAATTATAAAATACTGCCCACCACCGCCCACCCCTCAATGGACCCTGGAATCCATTATATTGTTGGGAGCAACTTAAAATATTAAGTATTCTTAATTGGTGAGGGGATGCTGGGTGCTCTAGCCTACTCTATCCCTTAGACATCTCCACCTGACATCTGTCTTTCAGGGTGTGAAACTTATAGATCACAAGCAAGGTACCCTGAACTGAAATTAGGAAAAAAAAAGTAGACTAACCCTTTGTTTTTCTGTCTGTATCCCTGCACCAGGTACATAGATGATCTTCACTATGTGTGGGATGCTTCTTTTCCCGCTCCTCTTGGGATATTTTGCTGATGGAAAAGATGGCCTTCTTCCATTTCCTTCCAGATTCTTTCTAGCAATCCTGCAGTCTCACCCTATGAGACACTTCCTCATGGGGCTACCTTTACCCATGGAAGACTTTCTCTTGGTTCCTGGCAAGCCAGTTTCTTCATAGATTTCATCTGTAATACAAAGGGAGGGTGTTTGCACGTGCAGTATTTTATCATTTTTTTCTTAGTAGCTTTATGTACACGTTCGAGGCAAAACCAGTGATTTGCAAAATATCAAACATCAGGAAAACCTCTGAGCTCATTCTTGAACTTACATCTTCTGATTTAATCTTGTGCTTTTTCTGACATGTATTACTTTCTACCAGTTTCTTATCTACCAGGGAGAGAGCTGAAATAGGTTTCAACATTTGGGAAAGTCATTACCTCTTTTTTTAATGTGTCATACATACACATGTGGGATAGAGATAGAATGTATACACATAGTTTTCTGTGTATATGGTACACGTATTGTGTCTGTAATGCACACCTTTTCCTGAAGCTTGGCTTGCAGTTAAAAATAACCCCCCCACACACACACAGACTACACACACACACACCCCTTTACCCCCAAGTTTTTCACAAAAGAAGTAACAAGGGAGACATAGTAGAGTAGTTCTGACCCCTCTGCCTGTTGCATCAGTGGGGTTACCATAGGAACGTGGAGAGATGTGCTCATTCTACCCAAACTCAGTGGGTGGCTCAGTGGGATCTCTAGGATGCTCAAGATATTTATGTATTTGTGACCCATTCATTAAATTTCCATGGTGGAAGTTGGGCCAATCCTGTCTATTAAGCTATGGTGCACTGTCCATCAGGATAGTGCTCTGTTCTAATACCAAGTTTCCAAAAAAATGAATAATCAGAACATTGGGAATTGGAAAATCATAAGGTGAAGAGCTATGGCTGCTGGATAAAGACAGCTCTTTTAAATTCTGCAGACATGTTTATTAAATCAACTGAAGAGATGTGTGGGTGCATCCTCAGTCTCCAGAACATTCTTGACCCTTAGTCATCCACCCCAATATCTAATTCTAACTTGTTTATATATCATGTTGACTTATCTTCATCTGTTTCCAGTTGTCTTGACAACATTGCCTTGCGTTGTCAGAAGATACTTCCAGAACAAATTATGAGTTCCCAAATATTTTTCCACAAGTTAAATACTTACTGGGCAAATAAGACACCATGGAATATCAGAATTTCTTCTCAAAAGCACACTGTAGGAAAAACAAAACAAACCAAAACAAAACAAAAAGTTATTCCTGACTTTGCTTCTTATAGAGCATTGCATTCCTGATATGCCTGTTAGTGTGTGTTTTGATTACAAAAGATATTGCTTCTTAACCTTAATGATCTATCCCTTTATCCAATAGTTTCCTGCTACATTTTCAGTTCAAGGACTTCGGCACTAAATGGTTTTCTGCAGTAGAGAACATTGACCTCTGAATTGAATGTGAAAGAATCTCACCTAGTGATATGATTGATTGGCTAATATATTTGTACCTGAAATATGCCTGTATGACATACAACTTTGTTCTAAAAACTACTGGAAAAACAGCTATGCAATTGCTAGTACCATGGAAACTTGCCTTCATTGCAGATTTGAATCCCCAAATATAGATGATCAACGCCTACCAATTCAAAATGCTTAGATAGGCCTTGTTACCTAGGCAACGGTGTATTGGAAATGAGATATCTGCATTCTCTCAAATTTGTTTCCCAAATTTTACCTTTTACACAGATTTAGAGCACGGATTTTAAGGTTGAATATATGATTTACTGAAAAATTGGATGCTTATGACAATCTTGACATCCACCAGCTTGAAATAAACCCAAGATATAAAATCTAGAAATCTCTCCACTTGAGTTTCCCTTTGAATGGTGGACGCAATATGTTAATAGTTAAATAGGAAGCATAGTAGTCTAAGTAGAAACCAAATCACTGAGAAGTGGGTAAGTGGAGTTGTCAAGTTTTTTCTATAAGTCACTTCCCTTTCAAACATTGGGACTACCTCAAAATAAAAATTACAAATTCCTCCTTTAAATTATTGGGACTACATAAAAATAAAAAGCTTTGCATAGCAAAGAAAATAGTCAACTAAAATAGAATACAACTTCTGAATGGAAGAAGATATTTGCAAATGATATATCCAATAAAATATTAGTACCCAAAGTATGTAAAGAACTTGTAAAACTCAGCAAACAAACAAACAAACAAACAAACAAAACCCCACAAATAATCCAACTAAAAGTGAGCAGAAGACGTGGCAGACATTTCTTCAAAGAAGACATCCAGGTGGCCAACAGGCAAGTGAAAAGGGGCTCAACGTCACTTATCACCAGGGTAATGCAAATCAAAACTAAAATGAGATATCATCTCACACTTGTCGGAATAGCTAAAATCAAAAATACAAGAAACAACAAGTTCTGGCAAGGATGTGGTGAAAAAGGAACCTTGTTGCACTGTTGGTGGGAATGCAGACTGCTTGCAGCCACTGTGGAAAACAGTATCAAGAGCCCTCAAAAATTTTAAAATAGCAATACCCTATAACAGATCTATTGTACTACTAGGTATTTATCCAAAGAATACAAAAGCACTAATTCAAAAAGATACATGTACCTGTATGTTTATAGAGTATTACTTATAGTAACCAAATTATGGAAGCAACCCAAGTATCCATTGATAGATGAATGGATAAAGATGATGTGCTGTGGGGTGCCCGGGTGGCTCAGTGGGTTAAGCGACCAACTCTTGGTTTTGGCTCAAGTCATGATCTCAGGGTTCATGGGTTCGAGCCCTTCATGGGCTCTGTGCTAACAGTACAGAGCCTGCTTGGGATTCTCTCTCCCCTCTTTCTCTGGCTCTTTCTCAGAAATAAACTTAAAAAAAAAAGATGTGACACACACACACACACATTTGCAACAACATGGATGAAGTTAAAGAGTATAATGCTGAGTGAAATAAGTCAATCGGAGAAAGACAAATACACTATGATTTCACTCATGTGGGATTTAAGAAACAAATGAACAAAGAAAAAAAAGGGGAGGCAAACCAAGAAACATTGTCTTAACTCTAGAGAGCAAACCGATAGTCCCCAGAGGGGCGGCGAGGGGAGCTGGGGACGGGGATTCAGGAGTGCACCTGCTGTGATGAGCACAGGTGATATGTGCAAGTGCTGAATCACTATATTGTACACCTGAAACAAATATGACATGTATGTTGGACGATAATGGAAGTGAGAGAATAATGTAAATTTAGACACACACACAGAAATTCCCCCTTCAGGGAAAAAATTTCATTTCCTTCATACCACCTTTCTGATCCGTATACAAAAAACAAACAAAAAAAACCAAATACAAAATAAAACAGTGAAACCAATGACACTTTTGCCAAGAAAAGCTTGTTCTACCCTCTCCCCTTTTCTTCTAAATGGCACGTGGCATTTGGGTCACTTTTCCTTGAGGCTAGCTCTGTGTTTTCAAGGCACTGCCATCCAAACTCTAAATTGGCTGGGATGCCATTTAAGGGCTACACTGTATGATGTAAAAGATGTGGGAAAGAAGGCTTGATGTGAGTTTGCTTTGGACCATTGGCTGAACCATGAACTCCCCAATTAAGCTATGCATTCCTTGAGGAAAATAGTTTCTGAGTTTCTGCAGAGATTATGAGCTGTCTACGAATGTGTCCCCAGTGTCACGATTGACCATTGTTTGATATATGTTGAATGAATCAATGGGGAATTTGCCTAAGAACAATTCTGAGGCAGAACCAGTCATGCTGACTTCTTTAAACTGCTCTTGCTTGGCAGCTGTTGACCCAGGTGGATTCTGATAAAAATTCTATTAATTTTAAAAAGTATAGTGGGTATGTACTAAGAGGTACATTATAAACAAAAATATTAGCATGATGTGACAAAGATTTTTTTTTCAAATCTGACCATCACAAAGAAACCATAAGGGTGTTACTAAGTAGCTAAAATGATGGTGCTATGACAGCTTCTTGGTATTTGTGACTGAAAGGCATCCCGAGAAGTTTCTGGCCTTGCTGAGAACTCAGAAAGTCTTTGTTTCATGTGTGTAACTGGTACATTTTTCTCTTCTGAGGTCATATGCATCATACAACTGATCGCGTTTCTCATTTTATTTTGGCCATATTGAAGCTCGGATCATATTTGTCTTGAAAGAATCAGAGATACCCCTGATTAAAATACTCAAGTGTAGGGGTGCGTGGGTGGCTCAGTGGATCAAGCATCTGACTTCAGCTCAGGTCATGAATTCACGGCTCGTGGGTTCAAGTCCTGTGTCGGGCTCTGTGCAGACAGCTCAGAGCCTGGAGCCTGCTTTGGATTCTGTGTCTCCCCCTCTCTCTCCCCCTTCCCTGCTTGTGCTCTCTCTCTCTCTCTCTCTCTCTCTCTCTCAAAATAAGTGAACATTAATAAAATTTTAAAAAGTATTCGAGTGTACCCCCATGCTAATTCTCTCCCTGTTCTTCACATCCTCCACTTTAGATAGCTTTGGCTGTCATTCTGTTCTCTCACCTACTCAAACCTGGGAAACATTTTGCCATCCGTGTGTAACATATTGAAAAATCTGAACAATCTTATAAATCCACGCATAACATATTGAAGAATCTGATGAATGTTTCCCTACGTGAGCAGGTAGTCACTGGCCAAGACTCCCCACCTGTTCCCAGCACCATAAACTAAACATGCAAAAGTCATTTGCGAAATATTCTCTCATCTTTGGACTACAACTGAAGTTTTATAAATTTAAACTTTTTGTCACTCAGCTCCTGAATCTCATTCTGCTGCTGCTTGGTACAGCTGAGTCAAACACCAGGCTCTCATTTACATGAGACAGAGAGCCTGGGCTCAGATTAGCACAGGGCACGACAAGATAAAAAATAGATTCATTATTTGACCAGCTGATGGGCCTTCCAGTATAGCTTGTGAATTTAAATCACAAAATGGTAAGAACTGAGAGGGTTTGAAGTACTTATCAACCCTCTACTTTTGTCTCTAGGCAAGACCATAACTACGTTTTTTTTTTTCCCCCTCTAGATTATTGCCTGTGGTATTCTTGCAGATCTCACTTGAAGCAGATAAAGCCTGGCTCGGGAATTCGTTCCTGGAGCTGATAACATTTGCAGTTAGAAAGCTTCTCTGCCTTAGAGATGAGCTTTGCTGAGAATTTGGCACCTGGGCTGCCAATACGCGATGAACGATTCCTGGTAGATTTGGAGCTTTGAGACTCTACATTAATTGACCCGATTTTCTCTTTCATGCTATCTCAAGGCATTTTCGAGCATGTACTGTGGAATCAGACCTATTGTCGAATATGTGTTTACTGTTACCCCTCAGCTTTCAACGCAGGAAGCCCTGTAAACCTTCCAACATCTTTCCTTTCAAACTCACGAAGAGAGCCTGAACACTGAGGATGTTGTAAGAGCCACTATGGCATATGAAAGAATACAAATAGAATTTAACTTGCTTTTCTGAGATTTCATATTTGGTTATAGATCAGGAGGAAAGAAGTCCCAGTTAAGAAATCTATCTGGACCTAGGAACCAGGAATTGTCATTTCTTCTGGCTGTACTATGAACACATTTTACGGCAAAGTGACGATCCTAATTTAAACACCTACTTAGTTGCTGCTCTTCCCATTACACGTTTGTCAGAGGCCTTATCAAACCCTGCAACTGTTGTTGTGAGAATAGAATAAACTGGAAGAAATGAGAGAACTCTGGAGATGGAGAAACCTCCCTTGCATGGCTGTGGGAGAAGCCTCCACAGCATGTCCATAGAGCTGTGTGCTCTGCTATAATTTGCAAACATAAGATTATTTGCATTCTTGGTCTTTAAGAGGGTGGCCAACTCTACCAGATGTGAAGTAAATGCATAAATGACTTTATTCAATTATCCCATTCAAATATCACATTTATCCAACTGTGGAATATCGTAATTGCTCCAATTCAGTATAAGAAACCTGCAAGAGTCATAATTACTTATGTAGACACGGTTTCGGTCGTAACCTCTGTCGCCAGTACCCACATTTGGAATAAGAACCACAGTAACTCTCAAATGAATCGTATGCCCAAATTACACATTACAACATATATTGAAGAAAATGATACAATAGTTCCTTATTGAAGCCAACGATTGACTTACATCTTCTCATTTAATGCGAAGAAGAGATTTGTTTGGTGAAAAGTATGACATCGGGAAAGTTTTGTTTGGTGAAAAGTATGACATGGTTGGGAAAATGGAGAGATAGGGGACGTATTGCTTGACAGGAAAGTATTTGAGTAGTTAGGGAGTCACTTTGCTTTACGATTAGAGAATGCAGGTACCCATTTTGACCTTCAAGGAATACAGAGGATCAAGTTTTGTGATGACGTCATTTATGCTATTGATTGGAAATACATCAGAGTTGTGTGTGGTCTGCAAGAACTACAACCCCGGCGTGAATGTTGTGCCCTTCATCCATTCTGTGTTTTAATGTGAAATACTGGAGTATGTCACTTAAACAAACAAACAAAAAACATGGACAGGGAATAAAGGTAAAAATGATTTGCTGTTAACTGAGTGGTTCAGAATGACACAGACATGCCTAAAATACTCTATTTACTTCTTATAAAGATTCTGAGCTTGAAGAATTGACAGGACTTCTGTGTACCTTGTGGCTAAGTTCATTGTTTAAAAATGGTGTTATGGTCTGAGTGTGAATTTTCTTTGGAATGTATGCACAGGAAGAAAAAGGAAAGCACAGACCCCTTACCGTTCCGTCAGCAAAAGACTCTAGATGTGAAACAGGAGGCTCACGTAGGAAAGCGTTTTGGAACTAAATGGTCTATTGATCTGAGGAGAGGGGCAAAAAAATGAGTTAGCTAGAAGCATGCAACAGTTGTCAGTTGCTGTGGTAACGGAGATAAACTTTGATCTTGATGGCAGAGAAAAATGTCAAGGAGAAAATAAGCATTTAGTTGCAGTGATTGTTACGTTTTATCAGGCACTGGAGTTTTCTGCCTTCTGGGTAAACAGAGTAAGTCACCTCTTTTGAGGGGGAACTGCACAAGACGGGGGTACAGACAGACTTGTCAGGGAAATGCCCAAGTATATGGCCGGTGCTCCTGTCCCGGGCCCTGAGCCCAAGGCCCTCTGGGGCAGGGAGCAGACTTGGGATGCAGCTTGTTGACAGAATTACATTGATCATTGTGGATTTAGTAAAGAGGATGGATAATCCAACGTTCTTGCAAGAAAACACGCTAAATTGCAGGGGTTTTGTGGAGTTTAAATGTTATAGCCTAGCAAATTTCAGTAGCACTATTTTTTATTATGGCAATTAAGTAATAACATTCCCGTATGTTTTTCGTTATAGTTTTAATATTTCCACATTTTTATCATAAAATATATGTATGTTTATATTTTATATATATATATATAATTGTATATATACATATATGCATAGTATGAAATCTTCCATTTCAACCATTTTTAAGCATCTAGTTCAGTGGTATTATATTTACAATGTGCAACCATTATAAATGTGCAACCCCACTGCCCCTCTCTAGAACACTTTTCATCTTGCAAAACTAAACCTCCATGTCCATTAAACAAACTCCTCGTGTCCCCTTCCCCAGCCACTGGTGACCACCACCTGTGCCTTGATGATTCTAACTATTCTAAGTGCCTCCTAGAAGCAGAATCACACAGAATTTGCCTTTTGTTGTGACCGGCTTGCTTCACGCAGCTTGGTGTTTCTCCAGGTCCATCCGTGCCCTTGGACCTGTATGTCAGAACGCCGTTCCTCCCTGAGGCTGAATTATTTTCCACTGTATGCATAGACCACATTTTGTTTACCACCCGATGACGAACACTTAGGTTGCTTTGACATTTCAGCTTTTGTGAATAATTCTGCAACGAACATGGGTGTGCAAATATCTCTTTGATATTCCACATTGAATTCCTTCGATTATAGAGCCAGAAGTGGAGTTGCTGGATCACGTGGTGTTTATCTTTTTAACGTTGGCAGGAGCCGCCGTATTGTTTTCAGTGCCACCAGAGCACTGGGTTATCTTCCCACCAGCAGTACACACGGGTTCCAGTTTTAGCACGTTCTCACCAACACTTAGCACTTTCTGTGTTCTTAAGAGTCCTCATCCTAATTGGTATGAGGTGGCATCGCATCATACTTTGGATTTGTATTCCCCTAATGATGAGCGATTGCAGGAATATGGCACACTTATTGGTCATTTCTCTGTCTTACCTGGAGAATACCCAAATACTTTGCCCATTTTTAAAATTTTGCATTGTTATTGAATTTTTTCTATATATTCTCGATAGTAATTCTTTGTCAGATGTATAATTTGCAACTTTTTCCCCCCATTCTGTGGATTGCCTTTTTACTGTGTTGGTATTTTCTTTGAGGGCATTTTTGTTTGTTTGTTTGTTTGTTTAATTTCTGTCAAGTTCGATTTGCCTGATTTTTTCTTTGCTTTGCCTGTGCCTTTGCTGTCATAACCAAGAAATCATTGCCAAATCCAATGTGGTGAAGCTTTTGTTCTGTGTTTTCTTCCGAGAGTTTTATACTTTTATGTCTCACATTTAGGGCTTTTAGGGCTTTGATCCATTTTTAGTTAATTTTGGCATATGTAAGGACTGAATTTGTCTTTATTTCCTTTTCTTTTTTCTTTCTCCTTTCTTTTCTTTTCTTTTCTTTTCTTTTCTTTTCTTTTCTTTTCTTTTCTTTTCTTTTCTTTTCTTTTCTTTTCTTTTCTTTTCTTTTCTTTCTTTTCTTTCTTCCTACATGTTGGAGATCCAGTGTTCCCAGTACCACTGTTTGAAAAGACTGTCCTTTCCCACTGAATGATCTTGGTGCCCTGGTACCCCAAAATAATTTAACTATATGTGTGAAGGTTTATCTCTGGGCTCTCTGTTCCTTTCCTTGGCTCATATGTCTGCCTTTATGCCCACAGGGTGCTGTTTTGATTACTGTAGTTTGTCATGAGATTTGAAACCAAGAAGTGTGAGCCCTACAACTTTGTTCTTTTTTTCCCCATATTTTTAATATAGAATTTTTTATTGGAAATAAGCCTCAACCATATGCCTATCCTTACCTACACTTATGCATTTCACAAGAGCTGCCTTTCGGCTGGTGAACGCGCTCATCCTGGCACAGCCCTGCCCATTGGGATTCCAGTCACAAGTAACTGGCCCGTAGAGAGAATAAATAGCTTCATCCCCTGTTTTGTGATAGCGATGACACCTACCATAGAGACAAGATTTATCTGCACTGCATAGCCAACATATACTGTGTGTATGTGTGTTTGCCATCTAAAATTAATGCGATTTCTGCCAGGTCACTCGATGCATTCTAGATAAAGGCATATATTGACAAGTTCACTGAACACACTCATTGAGTCTGCCAGACATCTGTCAGGCACCAGATAACTGTATCTGTACCTACACAGCCCAATGTGCAAACATATACATATGTTGGAGATGTGACCATTGACTGGCCAGATCAGAGCCACTTCATCAGGAGTGGTCATGCTCCTGGTCATACTTTGGGACAATGTTATTCTTATTTCTCAGCTCCTCATTGTTTTGATGAGCAATGGACCTTTTTACAAAGGCTATTTGAGGTGGAAGATAAGGCCTTTGCCATAAACATCATCAGTTTTTGGAATTTAAGGAGACCCTAAAGGACTTTGGACCTATAACCAGATAGATTCATATAGTTTGCACTAACTGAGTTAAACAGAGCAGACTGAAAATCAGGAGTGTGATTGTCCAGGATAGATTTTAAGATGAGAAGTTAAAACTGAACAAGAGAGATTGTCACATCATTTCTCACGGGTTCAGGAGCTGTTCTGAGCAATTACTGGGACTTACTACATTACTTAAATGAGGATATGGAGGAAGTTTGGAAATCTGAAAACAGATTATAACCAGTTATAACCTAACCACATGCAAGACTGAGCAGATTCACTGCCTTCAACAAGACCAAACCCATGTTAGCCGGCTCCACTCCCTCCTTGCCTCAGTACCTTTCCCCGTATTTCACATTCTTATCCTCAACTCAATCCTGTTAACCCTGTGATTTTTTTTCTAGCTGCAATCGCCTCCGTGGTCTTGCTTTGGACTATGGGGCTCCTTTGCCACTCTCCCTGGTCTTCTAGGAAGCCACGTGGGCTCTCCCTTTCCATTCCCCGATTTCCCCTGCCCTAGACGCTCCAATCGTCCCACTGGGTTGGTCAGTGTCACATTTTCCGCGTGGCCTGCTGGCACCATAATGTACCGTTCTCTTTAGGGGCTGACTCTCACGGTACCAGGGATTCCACTAGGGCAGATAATTTGTAGTTTTTGTCACTTGGGCTCACCTGTGTCACCGTATACGATTCACTGTATGCTCTAAGCAATTTTTTAATTTTATTAAATGTCTGAATAAATACATGAAGTAACTGCAACTACAGAAGAATTGGTAGGAAAGTTAGGTCGACAGAGACAGCTCAGGTTGGATGGTGATAGATTTTTAAGCTAACTCAGGTGCTTGGTGTTGGTGCTCTTACAGGGCTGGTGACATTGGAGGCTTTCGGGAATTTTTGTATTCCAGAGTCCCAATAAATTTGTTGATTTCAAAAAGTGGTGCCATTAAATCATTCATGCTAATTTTTTTGATGAAGACGGTGCTGTCCTTGTATAATCACAAGATCCCTATACCCAGACTGAACTGTAGTAGAATCTTCCACATTTCTGACATATGTATGCAAGTAAAATAGACTTTTCATGGTGGGAATTGGCTAGAACAGAGTTTAGGGGCTTACATGGTCCCTGACCGAAGAAAGTATAAAGATGTGTATTAGTCTCAGTTCTCCTGAGAAATTGTGTGTGTGTTTTATTACATATGTTATAATTTCATTATATATACCATACATTATTTTTGTATATGAGGTGTGATTATATATATATATATATATATATTACATGTTACATATGTATTATGTGATACACACACACACACACCCATTCATACATACATACATACATACAATCTTGGGAGCTGACAAATCCAAAATCTCTAAGGCAGGCCAGCAGGCAGGAAACTCAGGCAGAATCTCTGTGTTGAGGTCTGGAGATAGAATTCTTTCTTCTTTAGAAAATCTGTCTTGGGGCACCTGGGTGGCTCATTTGGTTGAGTGGCCAACTCTTCATTTTGGCTCAGATCATGAACCCAGGGCCATGGGATCAAGCCCCGCGTCAGGCTCTGTGTTGAGTGTGGAGCCTGCTTAAGAGTCTCTCTGTCCCTCTTCCCAGCTCTCTCTCTCTCTCACACACACACACACACACACACTCTCTCTCTCTCTCAAATAGAAGAAAAAAGGCAAAAAAGAAAATCTCAGTCTTTCCTCTGAAGGTTTTCACCTGATTGGATGGAGCCACCCACGTTATGCTGGGGAATCTGCTTTACAGATAATTGATCTTAAGATACCCACCAAACTTCACAGCAACATCTAGATAGACTAGCATTTGACCAACCAGCTGGCCACCACAGCCTAGCAATGTGGACAAAGAAAAGCAACCATCGCCGAAAGTATAAAGATGATTAGGTGCTGGGGAGGGTCCCTCTTGCTTGCCTAAACGCAGAACATAATCTTCACCAGATCATTGCACAAGCACAATGAAAACATGTACGTGAATGAATATGAGAGTAAGCAGTTGGGTACAGATGTCAAGCTAAGACCCCTGCCATATGTAAGAGATAACGAGGGAAAGGCTGTGGATACAGATCCGGGGAGTGTGGATGTATAAGTATTAATGAGATCCGTTCTGCAATCTATGAGAGATGATGGTTCTAACCCTAATCATAATATTATCAGTAATGTCTCCTCATTCTCAGCACTAAGGATAAGACATAGTTCTAAATACCTTGTTATATGCCTGATGCCCTTTGAAGACAGTAAGGGAATTCTATGAGAATTTCTATCTTGGTAACTGGGGTAATTTAGAACCAGGGAGGGCAGACAAGATGTACCGTCAGGCAGTGTGATGCCAGAGGCCTCTCTCGGAGCCGACTTAAAGATTACCTACACGCTTTCACCAGCAGACTAGATGTTGGAATCTTCAGTTTTCAGGCAGTTGATTCTACAATCCTTTCCAGTGAGAGGACACTATAGAACAGGGCTCTTTGTAAGTGGGCGTGTTCGTATACATTTAGATTAGTGTCTTTTCACTTACTCGTAATAACAAGAGCAGCATCAGTGAGGGTGGCAATCACTATGTGCACCGAACGCTCACTGTGTATTAAGGGCTATTCTCCTTATTTCCCTGTTTGGAGGAATTTAGACAAGGAGATTAGTCTCTCTCACAGAGTACTGCTATATCCTCGTTTCCCAGATAAGGAAACTGAGACTCAGGGGCTTTAATTAAGTTATTCAAGCTTTATACGACAGGAGCACGGGGAGGAAGAAACTCAACCCCAGGAAATGTGTCCCTGGAGCCTGTGCTGGTGACTTCACGCTAAATTCTTCTATATTATCTCTCCTAGAACTATATAGTCAACGAAATCTGAGACGCACCTTCCAGATGGGGGCTGAGCTTTCAGCTTGGCTTTGACAGAAACGTGGCGGGTGTCACAAGGAAAGGACATAACTTCTGTTGTGTTCAGAATTGTAAGCGAGATAGCATCCCGCCTTGCCCAGGGTTTTCTAGAGGTGCGCTTACTTCCAATCATGTGTTATTGGATTTCACCTGCTATTTTCAAATCTTCTAAACATAGTGCTAGCTTGAAAAAAAAGTAGTATTTTTTATGAAATAGCCTCGACATTGAAAATGGGCGCTCCTTGTGGGATAAGAAATGAGACATGCATTTCTAGGTTCTTCCATAACACGTTCACCTTGAAATCAGAGGTACTAAATCTATAGCAGTTTTTACATTCTTCTAAAGAAACATGGCAGTATCGTACTTTCCCCAACTCATTCAACTGTCTTCATTAAAAATATTTTGTGTAAAATGGTAGATGAATGGAGAAAAGTCGTTACACCATATAAATAAGGTTTTCCTGAAATCTTCATCTTTCTACACACGTAGCTTAATTTTGAACTTGAAAACTCACTATATACAATCAGATGTATGTCTAAGAGTAATACCTCACACTGAAATAGTAGTTACTACTTCCTTCATGTGCACGGAGACTGATATTCCTCCCAGGTTAACAAATACCAGAAATAACGGGAAACACGGTGTGTGTCTTTGTACCTCAACCTCTCTGTGTGTCTTCGGTGTCTGGGTGTGTGTTGTGTGGTGGGAAAGGGGGGGGGGGCTTAGAGGGAAAATAGCAGAAGACAGGAGAAGAACACACATTTTCCTGAGCTCAGTGGTGATGATGATAAACACTCTGTTTTTAGCCAGAAAACTGAAAAGAAATTTCACTGGTCTTCACTCACTGGTGCCTGAAAAGAATCCATAATACCCACTTGCAGCATGGTGGGGATAGTTAATTTGAGTGCAGCGCTATTATCTTTTTTTAGCCATTTAGCTATCTGAATATTGAAAAGGATTGCGATCGTGCCCCAGAGAGCCTTGGAGAGCGGCCCTCTGGCTCGTTGGTACTGGGGTCTGGTGGTGGTGGCCAATAGCAGTGCTCAGAGACGTCCACACCTGTGCACTCAAACCTCCTGATTATCTTTGTCCCCTGATGCGTTGTTACCAGAGCAACCTGACATTCTCATGACAACTTGGGGGTGGCATTATCCACATATTTCGGCAAAAACAGAAATTGTCGATCCGGTTGAGCCTAATGGATAAGATAAAGCCTCGGATATCAATAATTGTTTGTGTGTTTGAGTAAATCACTTAAAATTTTTGTTTCGGAGGTGCTATGCGTAGAATGAAAGATGGTACGTTCCACTGCCAAGGCCAAGGAAGACTTTCAAAGATAGTATGTGGGTCGGTAAATAGTTAAACTCTCAACGTATGCGTTAAGTATTTTTTGGACACATTTCCTGCATTATGAGCAGAGAGTAATAATTCTTTGCTTGGAAGAAAAATACTGAGTCAAATATACGAGACTCTCCTGGGAAGATGTGACACAGGACAGGAGCTGCTTAATATTTAGAAAGGTCATTTTGAAACCTCTCAGAAAATAAGGAGCATTGAAATGACCTAACCGAGGGGACTTGGGACAGCTAGCTTCTAGCTTTATTGATTGTGGCTGAGACTTTAGTGGCAAGAGAAAGCCACAGGAACCATCGAAGATTTGGCCTTGCTCTCTGCCAGCTCCAAGATAAGCATTTAATCCGACCCCCCAGTTCTGCCCAACTTCCACTGAGGTGGAAACATTGAAACATGTTTGAAAAACAAGACAGGAAACCCCCAGGAGGCTTAGCCACGTTCTCCTTACCAGAAACTGGGGGGCCTTTTCAAGGAGCTGAAAGCCAACAACCCACTGGACACATTTTTAGATACCCTGCAACTAGTAAGAGCTTACATTAGCCTCGGGAGAAAAATCGTACTCTTAAAAATAGTCTATTCACTCAGCGTGTTTAATTATTGATTTCACAGACTGAATCCTCCCTGGAAATGACACGTAGATGTCTGGAAAACTCTGTCCTGGAGCTCGGCTCTCAGGGTTGGTGCCCGCAGGGATTCACTGATGTTCCAGTAATCTCGCCAGTTCTTTTGAGGAGGGTTTTTGGAGTTATTGTTCTCAGGCACAGTATTTGGGAGGTTTGTTTGGCATCACGTCAGCTTACATTGGGAAGAATGTTATTTTCCCTTTTTTTCATTTTTCTGTAGTTGCATACCGGAGAGTAAGAAAAATAAATTATTTAAAAAATCAACACACGTTTATTCAGCATGCAGTATGTGTAAGGTAATAATGCTAAGAGCTGTAGCACGTTAACAAAAGCAAGTAGCCTGTGTGTCTGTGTGTTTTGCATCTGGTTAGAGTGTGTGTCTAGTTACAAAGATTAACATACGCATAAGTGAGTCCAGAGGAAGGTGTTGGGCATCCATAAAAAGGCTTTAATAAAGCTGAGGTTCCTGTGAACTTGAACTATGAGCTGTGTCTGGTAAGATGAACAGAGCTTCAAAAAAACAGGTAACAGAAGATTCTGGGCATGAAGGTAATGCCTGTAGAGACACCTGGATGCAGGCAAGGCACAGATTCGCTGGGAGGTGTCTCCAAGGGGGGTGAGATGCACAAAACATGCAAACACATGGCGAGCTGTAAAAACAGGTAAGATCCAATTTTATTTATAGACTATAAAATAATGCCTTCTAAATTCGAGATTATTATAGAAACACTAAACTCATGTTGCGGTGGCCAGTGAAATGACACATCGAAGTATGCGAAGGTTTCAATAATTAACATTTAAATTTTCAAAGATTTGCATAATTCACATATTTTAAAAAATATTATCTTTAATGTAGATAAGAAGCATTATGTGTAATGCAGTGTAGTTTGTAAAAACAGGGTCCTGCTGGATCAGATGTTGGTTAACATGAAACTGTGTCAGATAGGAGTGTGTTCTAACCCTCCCCTTCTGCTGAATGTTTGCTTGGATACCCTTTCTTGTACTGTCTTATTATTCTAGAATTCACCCATGACACTGTGTCAGTTTAAGGTGTAAGGTGTGACCATTTGGTCCATGTATGTGTCGTGAAATGATTCCCGCAACAAGGTTAGTTTGTGCGGACTGAGGAGGAATTGGCTGAAAGTTTTACATGTAAACAGAACATGAAGCTAACAAGCATTTTCTGTCGCTGTCGCTGACTCAGTGATACGAATTTGTTTGTACTGTATCTTTCAACTAGCAGGGCCAAAATAATTTGTACTGCAGGATCTGTACACTGAGCCACTGTTAAGGGCTTGCTGGAAATAATGTGTTCAGCGTGAAGCCATGCAGTGTCCCGGCCTCTATCCTGGGTCCACCTGCTCTGTGGTTTGTATACGTTATTGCAGTGTGCACACCCAGCCTCTTTCCTGGGTCCACCTGCTGCGTGGTTTATATATGTTATTACCCTGCCATTCACCAGGGGCTGGATCAACAGTCTTCTCCTATAGAGGAAGACTGATATCTGAAGCCCAAGAAAAATACAGATTGTAAACATAAATATTACAGTGAGATTCTGCCTAATTTGAGAATTCATTATCAAAAATGCCATTGCAAATTAAACACTCCAGAATATACACAAAGTCCAAGTGATAAAGACATTTTTTGAGCTTTATTACAATGATTGTAGCAAAACTTTGTGCGCCTGGGTGGCTCAGTCGGTTGAGCGTCAGACTCTTGATTTTGGCTCAGGTCACGATCCTAGGGTTGTGAGATTGAGTCTCCCATTGGGCTCCGCGTTGAGTGTGGAGCCTGCTTGATATTCTCTCTCTCTGTCTCTCTCTCTCTCTCGCTCTCGCTCTCGCTCTCGCTCTCTGCCCCTCCCCCTCTCTAAATCAATTAATTAAATAAAACAATTACTCTAGCAAAAATTGCTCAAACTACTAAAACCATGGTGGTATTTTTCATTTTCTTTAAAACAGAGTGCTTTGTCAGAGTTCCAACTTAATAAAAAACTCGGTGACTCTGATGAAACCATGAATTTCAGGCCTCGGTGTAGCTTTGAAAGCACTCACTGGTAGGAGGGGCATGTAGTCATGCTGCTCATTCAGGAAAGGTCATTTTTTCATTAATAAGCCGTAGATATTTCTTTTTTTAATTTTTTCAATATGTATTTATTTTTGAGAGACAGAGTCTGAGCAGGGGAAGGGCAGAGGGTGGGGGGAGAGAGAACCCCAAGCAGGCTCCTCTGTCAGCACAGAGCGTGGTTGATTTCAAGCTTCATAGCATTGTGGTCTGAAAGTGTGCATGGCATGATCTCCATTCTTGTATACTTATGAAGGGCTGTTTTGTGACCTGGTATGTGATCTATCTTGGAGAATGTTCCATGTGCACTCGAGAAGAAAGTATCTTCTGTTGCTTTGGGATGCAGAGTTCTAAATATATCTGCCAAGTCCATCTGATCCAATGTATCATTCAGGGCCCTTGTTTCTTTATTGATCCTATGTCCAGATGATCTATCCATTGTTGTAAGTGGAGTATTAAAGTGCCCTTCAATTAACCACATTCTTATCGATAAGGTTGCTTACGTTCGTGATTAATTGTTTTATATATTTGGGGGCTTCCGTATTCAGCGCATAGACATTTATAATTGTTAGCTCTTCCTGATGGACAGACCCTGTAATTATTATGTAATGCCCTTCTTCATCTCTTGTTACAGCCTTTAATTTAAAGTCTAGTTTGTCTGATATCAGGATGGCTACTCCATTTCTAGGTTACACATACCGAGACGTGGAACATTGCTATTCTAGGAGGCCTGGTGGTCCATGATGACAATGTTGCTGGCCGATTCCCCACGTCTTCATTGAAGGACTCTGCTATATGGTGTCTCTGACTTGAGGTTTTCGGTTTTCTCCCCTATTGGAGTCCACAGCATTGACCTTCCCTGGCTGTCTGTCACGTCCCTTCTCAGTTTCCTTTACTGACTCCTTTTTCTCTGCCTGAGCTTCAAAAGTAGATACTCATTAAGGGCATAATAACTCTCTTTCTTCTCCTTATAGACTGTCCTTGGTAGACAAAATATTTTCTGAAGCTTCAACTAGACCTTTTTGTAGAGGACTCTCAAAACCAAACTTCCATTGGTGATTTATTTTCCAAATTCTCTCCACTAAATCCTCCTACTAGACATTCCAGTGACACCCCATTTCATAGTACCCGAAGTAGATGTTCCAACTTCCTGGGTCCAGACCTGTTCACCTGTTCATGCCTCCTGTCCTCAAGTAGTCTTTAGTACTGACTTTTATCCTGTATTTTCTGGGGTTTCCTGGGTTTTTTTTCTTTTCTCTTTTCTTTCCTTCCTTTCCTTTCCTTTTCTTTCTTTCTTTCTTTCTTTCTTTCTTTCTTTCTTGCTTGCTTGCTTGCTTGCTTTCTTGCTTTCTTGCTTTCTTGCTTTTCAGGGATACAGAGAATATTAGAGATGCATCCAGTTTCCACCTTTCCGCATGTTCCATGTAATTTCTCACAGTGGGTTGTCCTTTCTCTCTCCACCTGCCCCTTCCCTATGTCGGACATTCACCTGTTCTTTCTCTCATTCAGTAGCTTTCCCATTGGCCTCTCCTCTCTCTGTGTACCCTATAAATCTGATCACCTCCTCACACCTTCACACACAACTCTGATCATGTCCCATGTCTCATATAAAAAGTACCAGCATTTTCAAGGGCTTTCTTCCTATGCCTTTCTAAATCCAGATCTCTTCTGATACTGCAGTTTTCTGTATTCCAAACCCAGTGTATCTCAGAGTGATGCCATCATGCCAGTGGCATCTGCATCATCAGAGAATTTGCTAGATCCGAATTCTCTGGGCTAACTCCTAACTCCCTATGTTGAAACTCTAAGGTTGCACCCGCTCTGCTTTAACGTGTCCTTCTGGTAACACATGCATCTCACCAAGCTTTGCTGTAAGCATAGTGGGCCAGCAGCTATGGTGTTGGTCCCATCGGGTGAAGGACATCTCGCCACGGTGGGATCAGGTGATCATAAACAGAAAAAGTGGTTCGAACTAACAAAAACCTGCAAATAATTCTGTTCCATCATATTCTGACTAAATTCATACATAGAATAGCTCTCTCAATTACTTTAACTTTTTAAATTTTTATTTATTATTGAGAGAGAAAGAGAGAATGTGAGCAGGGAGAATGACAGAGGGAGGGAGAGACAGAGAGACAGAGAGAGAGAGTCTTAAGCAGGCTTCACGTCCAGCACGGAGCCTGACACATGGCTCGAGCCAACAACCCTGGGATCATGACCTGATCTGAAATCAAGAGTTGGGCCCTCAACCGGCTGAGCCCCCGAGCGCCCCAGCACTCCCAGATATACCCACCATTTGGAGTAAGCCTGTGCTTCTCTGTAGCCATTTTCAATGTCCTCAGCATCTTAAAATGGCTGGAATGGGAGGTGAAGAGGAGTGGAGTAGGGAGACCATTCACGTCTCCCTGGTGTTGAATTCTGTCTATAATCATGAGGTCTGCCCTACACACTCCTCTCTGGGACTACAGATGGTTATTGCTTCATAAAATGGGTAGGCCGAGAGAGCGTTTCGATGCTCTCAAGTGCCCCTCCCTTCTGTAATAATTCTTTCTTCACAGTTAGAAGTAGCGACGCATGTATTCATTCTGTTGCCAAAGGTACCGATCCCATGTGAGCACGTGAGAATCCATGGAGACATGATAGGCGCAGGGAAATTTGCGCACTGACTGTTCTCACAAGAAGCAAGCTTCCATAGTGCCTGGCTTCCATAGAGTTTCTTCTGGGACAGGTCACAATGGCGTTTGGAGGCATGTGTCCTGGGGTTACCTCAGGTCCAGCATCGGCTTCCCCACCTCTGCCCTCCCTAGGTGACTGGACATGGCCCTTTTGGAGAGCGATGGGACAGCAACTCAGGAACTGAGTTCAGCAACTCAGCAACTCAGCACACTTCTGAGGACCCAAGGTTCTGTAACGTGTGGGTCTGAGAGGTCCCCACACCCTTCTGTGTTAAGTTGTGCTCTCTCCAAGATACAGCAGTCTACTCTTTGCTTCAATGCTTCCATTTTCATTTCGGGCAATAAAACCAAAATTAACCAAAAACCTTTACTCATATACTGCCGTGTCTTATGACAGAATAGATTACAGTGTCCTTACATCCTCTGAGCTGTGTTGTTCTGTTTTCTTCTGTATGGTTCCTAAGGCTGTAAGAGGGAACCAACTCACCCATTTTACTCCTCCTTTACTCATCCGCCCCTGAAATTGCCCCCAACCAGTGGCCACTAGGACACAGTTCTTGGAGGAGGGGACTTGAGGAACTAAGGGTGCATCATCTGTTTCCAGAGACTTCAGAACAGGGGCTTGATTCGCTGCTTCATACTTGTAAAGTCTGGTCTGTTAGCTTCCCTGCTGGGATGAGGGGTCTCCCCGCTTTCCTCCTTGGCATCTCATTGATTTAATGGCTGCTTTTCAGAGCCCTCCCTAGTACTGACCTCTGTGATGGTGCATATTCATTGATGAGATGCGTACTAATGGGGAAAGATAGAAGAAATTCTCTCAAGCCACACATCCCTGGTTAAGGGAGACACCTGAAGATGCCTCTCCTTGTACCTCACAGAGACTCCCCTGTTGTGATCTCCCTTCTCATCTCTTCAATTGCCCATGGCGTTGATCAGCATTCCTAGCTGCACATGAACAGTTTAAACAGTGTTTCTGAAGAGGTGTCATTGGTGAGGCAAAGGCTGTACACTCTACACTGAGCCTCGTGGAAGGCTGTAGAACCTCATTGTAGTTCTCGGCTGTTGAGGGAGTGGCCGGTGTCTGGAATCACTGGAGTCCTTGAAGTAAGAGCTGGGCCATTAGCTGTCCAGTCCCAGTGCCTGGGGCCGGAAGACGTGCTCTCTCCAAGTCCGCGGCTCGTTTCCTTCCTTCAAGATTCAGATGGGGCACCTTCCCCGTAGGACTGCCCTGCGTGCAGCCTCTCAACACAAGGTCTCGGGCTTTTTACCTGTCATTACACAGGAAGCCAAGCTAGAAGGAGGCAGTGTGGGGGTGGGGAAGGAGAATCCATCCGAGGGAGCCAATGTCAAACATCTATATCCTTCTCATCATCTCTTTTCTTCTCTCTGTTTTGTGTTTTTCTTTTTCTTTCGCATAGATTCCATTGCCTCTTGACTTCTGTTGACTGTACTTTATCTTCTGTCTTCCAGCTTCTGCATGGCTGACTAGACCAGCCGTGCAGACTCCTGGGGCACAGATGTGTGGCCCCAGCTGGATCTTCTCCCTGGTCGTCTCACATCCGTGTTTGTCACGGGAGGTCCCTGGGCCTGCCGTCCGTGGTCTGTCTGGATGCTCACTTGGAACAAATTGGTCTGCCCTCTGTGTCGGGCACCTTCCTGTCAAGGAGACAAGGGTATGGCTGTGACTCTGAGTGCTTTGCTATCCAGGATGAATATATATTTATATTTTTCACTTTTCATAATTTTTAAGAGGTTTAATTACTCTATAGACTAAGACCGTAATAGGATAATTTTCTCCTTGCTACAGGATCTTTTAAGCGGAATCGATTCCAAATTCTCTTGTCTTATACAGGTGGCCAAAAAACTTTAGACCTTGAAAGGGACAGTTGGGTTTAAAAGAACGTCTTTTTGTTACAAAAAGGAACAGCTTCAGAATAACTACCTAAACTTCTCTGACTTCTCATCTTTTAGCCACTTAACTCTGTACGTACGTATTTTCAGGCTGGACAATATCCTTCCCTTTTCAGATCCCTACTGTACTTCCAAACTTGTTGCCGACTCTTTGAAAATAAGTAATAATCTATAGACAGTGAGTATTATTAGATTTTCCTTGACTATGTCCAGCATTTTCCTGGTTCTATACCTTTATTGTATGTTGAGTTTTTTGATCATCATCATCCTACCCATTCCTTAGGTCCTAAGTCGTATGCTGCATTTTTGTATAACCTACTTTGAACCCACACCTCCACACATTTTTTCCTTATCTAAATCCCAAAAGTAATGTGTTCTACAACTACCGTGACTCTTAGAATATTCTGCCACATACAATCATCTTGCTAATAGATTATAAGTTTATTGGGAACTGAGGGATTCTAATTCCTCTTTCAGCTTTCCGTAGCACTTGCTGCAAAATAGACATTCATTTCACATGTATGACATGAAATTGAATTTTGTTTTTAAACATGTATTTAAAATGTTTTAAATACATAATGCTTTAAAATAAAGTAATACAGGAATGCGCTATTTATGTGGGGCTATATATTAAAAAGAAATTCAGTCAGAAAAGAAGAAACTTTCAGTTACGTTACTAAAAATGCAAATTATGTAAAATAGATGGATAAGAAAATAATCTAGTATATTATATTACATCTATATCTATTTAACGTTAAACAATTCATTTCAGTGTATGGTGAAAACCATCTGTGAACTAGGCATTGTAAAAAATATGAACTACATTAATAGGATTAATTTTGCCTTCTGAGGATGATAAGAAATGTCTCTTTCAATGGCACTTTTATAGTTATAATGTGGGAAAATATGAGAACCACATATCAATAATGTGGAAAAGGCAAAAGTCCAAAAAATTTGCAAGGAACTAGTATCACTTCTTCACTATTTCCTAATGGGTGTATGTGAAAAAATAGAATTACACAATGGAAATATTTATCAACAAAGCCACTGATTTCTATCACTGTTTTAACAAGAAATATGAAGTCACCTTTTCATGTTCATCAGCACTAAACTATGCAGAGGGAGAGATCAAGGGGAGATAATTTATTCAGTGCCTGTTATATGCCAGACACACACATCCTCTCCTTTAGTCTTTAAAACATCCCTAGCGTATGGATTGTTTGTCTAGATCATACACATGGAGCAGTAAGAAAGTCAATTTCTCAATGGCACATATTCCAAAAGTGCTTTGGAATATGTGGATAAAAGTGATTTTCTAATTGCTAAGTCTATGTGTTTTAGCTAGTGAAGTGAGACAAGAGAGAAATTGTCCAGCCATTTCTGGGGGAAATAATAGAAAAGAGACTTGGTAAGCCCTGAACACATCAATACACAGAGTATGAATAAAAAACAATGGGAAATTGAAGCATCATTCACTGATGTATTTATGTATTTGACAAATATTTTGGACACTATACTCCAATTAACGTACTGAGTGTCAGGACACAAATGTGTATGACACTATTCCTGCCTTTGACTGGTTTAGAGCAAATACAGGCAAATATTTGCTGTAATGTAAGGGAGTACAACGAGTGTTAATAATGGAGATGTATGTAAGGAATGATGTAAACACACATGAGAAAATTATTTATAGAGGAACATGTATATGGAAGTAATGCTTAAACTAGACCATTAAGAGTGGAAGTACCTTGCATTGGGAGGAAGTATATGAGGGGAGGAGAAAGATATTTTTATTTACTGGTATAAGTGACTCATTGAAGGAAAGCAAATAGTGTGACTTTATCACAGGACAAAGATTGTTATATTGTTTTTTATTTTTCTCCCTATTATGAGTCACATTTTCCTGCTCCTTTGCATGCCTGCTAATTTTTGCTTAGATGCCAGACATTGTGCATTTTACCTTTTTAGGTGCTGTATATTTTTGGATTTCTTTAAGTAGCTAAAGCTTCATGCTTTGTTTGCTTTGTTCTGGTACACAGTTAAGTTACTTGCAAACAGTTGGATCCTTCTAAAATTGTTTTAACACTTTGTTAAGTGGGACCAGAGAAATCTCTAGTCTAGAACTCATTTTTCCTAGTTACTGAGGCAATAACCTTGTGAGTACTTTACCCAGTGCTCCAGTATTATGGGATTTTCCCCGCTCTGGCTGTCAGAACACAAACATGTGGGGTGTGAACTCCACAGGCAATCCCCACTGTTCCTTGTTGATTACATCCCATGGCTTTCCTGATGGTTCTCAACTGGAGACTCCAGGAAATCCTCTGTGCATCTCTCTGTGTAGCTCTCTCTTCTCTGTACTTTCTCCTATAGTTGTAGCCCCACACTGGGCTCCCTACCATGTAAATCCTGTCCCCCTCAATCAGGGAGACTCCCAGACCCAATGTGGGTCCCCATCCCTTCTCTGCTCTCTGCAAACTCTTGCTGGGCAATCCACAGGGCAGTGGTAGACTCACTCACTTTGCTTCCCTCAGGAAACACTGCCCTACACCACCTATTATTCAGCATCCAAAATTGTTTTTCCTATATTTTCTTTTCTTTTTTTAGTTTCAGGTTAGAGGGAAGTCTGGACCCTACTGCCCTATCAAAGCCATATTTAAAAATATTATTTGGGGGTGCCTGAGT
The DNA here is from genome assembly GCF_027475565.1 of Acinonyx jubatus. Classification (NCBI taxonomy): domain Eukaryota; kingdom Metazoa; phylum Chordata; class Mammalia; order Carnivora; family Felidae; genus Acinonyx; species Acinonyx jubatus. The sequence goes on along the minus strand of NC_069382.1, from coordinate 3,605,651 downwards.
GTCTCAGCCAGCTAAGTGTCCAACTCTTGGTTTCAGCTCAGGTCATGATCTCACAGTTTGTGAATTTGAGCCCCATGTCAGGCTCTGCACTGACAGAAGGAAGCCTGCTTGGGGTTCTCTCTCTCCTTCTCTCTCTGCCCCTTCCCAGCTTACTCTCTCTCTCTCTCTCTGTCTCAAAAAATGAATACGTAAAGATTAAAAAATAAATTTCTGTTATTTCAACTTTTGAAAGAAGATATGTTGGCTGAGGCTCATATACAGATGATGGAAACCAGAGGCAACATATTTCCATGAAACAGATTTACAGAAAGGGAAAAGTGAGCATCGCTCTCCATTAGGACTTTTTTAGGTACTTAGAAGAAACTAGTGTTTAAAAAAGCAAGATGAGAACTTTGTTGAAAGCAACTGAAGAAAGGTAAAATGGAATTATTGCTTTCATGGCTTAAATAACTTTTCATCCAACTCTATTATTGGAATCACTTGGGGAATTTTGCAAACGTGTCAATGTCCAAGTCCCTTCCCGAGAGATTCTGAATTAACCGAGCTGGAGTGGTCCATGCGTCAGTTGTTGTTAATACATCCCTCATTGTCTTAGGATGAGCATCCGTACATGAGGAGCATCTAGTCAAACCAGAAGAGGTTTATCTGCTCAAGCAATGAGCAGTTTGCATATGCGCGATGCTCTGATAAACTTAAGTCCTCAAGATGGTCACTGAGTGGGTAACACAGGCATTGCTATCATGATTGCTGTCTTGCTTTGCTTTCATCAGAGAGAACACAGTTAAAAACCTGCCTCTGACTATGCACTCTTGCAGCTGAGAAAGTTCCAGAATGTACCTTCCTTTATAACAGAACTCTGACATCTCTGCCATTTGCACTGTGACTTACAGGTCAAAGTTAGCTTCTCAAATAGTTTACAATGAACTGGCTTGTAAGGACTGTATCAGTATGTGTTAACTATTGACTGATAGTCACAACAAGTACAGTGAAATGCACGGTTTGAGATTTCAGAAAAAAAAATATTAAACTTGCAGTTGAAAATCAGTCTTATCAGAAGCAGAGTTGGTAACTGTCTGAAGTTTAAAAGGTGTGTGATTTTTAATTACTTACTGATTCAAGAAGGATAAGTGTCTCAGTCAAGTTGTTTTTACTCTTCTACTTTACCCTAAAGCTCTCATTAAATGATTTTGTTAATTAATGAGCACTTGTCTGCATTTTCTTCTGACTTTAGATCTACTTGCAAATTGACCTGTTACCCTCATTGCAGTTCTTTACCTATTGTACACACACACACACACGCACGCACACACATTAAGGATAGAGACACTGAAGGAAAGACCATGTGAGAGAGGAACTGGCAATGTGATGGCAAAGATCTTGGCTTTTGTTTGTGGAAAAAAGAGAGTGAGCTTTTTACTTATTGAAGAAAAATCTGAAACCATTGTCAAACAATATTTCCTTCTAAATTGAAACAAATTTTATTCCAATTGTTGTAATAACTGCTGACATTCAGACTTGTGGAAGTGTAATAACTTCTTAGTTATTAATAAGTTTAGATGTTATATAATGTCACTAGCAGCGTAACTGGATAAACGTGTAGAGTTGGTGCTTCTTCACAGATAGGCGTGGCTAAATTGCGAACGCATAGGAAAAAACTAACCCGTGATTTTACATGTTGATAAAGGAATTCTGACTTCCAGTTACGTATCCACGTATTTATTGAATAACCACTAAAGTGCACCAAAAATGTTAAATCCTGAACAAGGCGCTATGCCAGCATCAACCTGTATTTTCTCTGCAACATGCTTGAAGGATAGAACGTACTGTCATCTTTCCCCAAGTAGTTTGGTTTGCTGGAAGATACGTTAAACAAATGTTTACTGAATGCCTAAAATATGTCAACTACTTTGCTATCTAAACGAATGCTTCTGGGAGAAGCAGGCAGAAAAACAAGAGTGAGAATTTGAAGGTGTGAAAGCCTCCTTAATGATAGACATGTGTGTCCCCAGGCAGAACCCCTGCCCCCCCTCCACCTGCTGCTGTCCCTCATCTCAACCTCTATCAAGAACCACTCATCTAAATTCGCAGCTCTTCGGTACATAAAACAGCCCCCCGCTCTTTCTCTCCATGTCTCTGTTTGTCTGTCTGTCTCATTTTAAGTGACTGACGCCTAACTTGGATGCTTTGATTCTATCTTAGGAAAATGTCGAAACAGAAACAGCCAGAGAAAGTCATTTATCTCAGCAAGTGTGATGGTTGTGCATAGACTATTTAGGCAGCTTATGGAAATGATGTGCTGTTATAGGACAGCAGAGAGATACTTTTAGATGCTCTTGGTATCTTCTGAGTTATTCTGCATGGCAGAACGGGAAAAGCAGGAGGTTGGGAAATGAAGGTGGACATCTCTCTCCCTTCTCTCTGCTCAGCACGCCCGCCTGGCTGAGTCACACAGGTCCTACAGACCCCCTTCAGCTGCATTTTTTCAACTGTGTATAATGGAAACATACTGCTCTGCCTCTTGTGGTAGTGTGGTATGAAAATAAAATATACCGTACTGAGAGTGTCTTATGAGCTACAAGGTTAAATAACGCCAAGGGACTTCGGGATTACTCCTCAACATTGCATTACTGTGGTGTGCTCGGCCCATTGGAAAGTTCCCGCAAGGGATCGGCTCTAGCTGACCAACGCCACGCACCTGCACATCCTCAAAGCAATTCACATGTGCAGTTTCTTGCCATAAAAGTGCATCAGCCTGCTGGACATGAGTCAGCATTGCGTACTCTTGTAAAGGGCTTCTCTTTTGAATCGATCTAGCAAAAAAAAAATTGTGTTAATTGAAATTTAAAATGAATTTGCTCTGCCTTGTACTTTCATGTTGTAACCAGGATTTTATACCTGGGTCTTGTTCTTATTTTCCTGCAGAGGAAGATTCCTCCCCTGCCTGAGATTTGCTGTGAACAACAGAGCAGTGGAAGTAGCTACCAATTATGTTACATTCACTAATCATTGATGCTTTGAAAGTTATCCTATACATTTATTTCACAGTTTGAAAAATGCTTTATGTAGATGGCACCCCTCTTAAAAATTTTGACCATCCTCCTCCTCAAATCACCTTATTTTTAAACACATAAAAGGGGGTATCCTTTTCAGGGTCAGTCTGTGGTGGGGTTCTGCACCCCCTCCTCTGTGAAATTTTAGGGCTCCGTGAGACGTTATTGGAGAGTGACTGTTTATATATCACTTATGACTCAAACAAAAATCTGTCATGGAGGTAATGTCGATGTACGAGGAAATAGTTGGGAAAGCTGAGAATGAATGCCGATGTGTCTTATCCCAGAAGGTACGGTCTTGACATGAGAAAACACTGGGAGTGAAGTATGCGGATTCATTTGAGCTAAAGCCTTTGCGATATCTACAGATAGGCAACAAAAGCACATTCACAGGTAGAACATACATTGCACGTGGAAGACCACACAAAAAAGTAAAATTTCAGAATCTGTGATCCTGCTGTTTTGGAGTCTAAGTATCCTCCATAGTTTAGACTGCTTAAGGTTTTTGAGTGGCTATTCAAAAGGTTAACAATAATAACTATTTGCCTTTTAAAAACCACTTTATTCTACTCCAGGACTAATATATGTCTCAGACTGATTTTTCCAAACTTCAACAACGCTTGAATTTTCACAAAAGAGAAAATACAAACTAAAGAAGACAATCATGACATTTCCCATTCTGTGTTATTTACGAGTGAAGAGGTCGTCGTATTGTATTGTGTATATTCTTGTGTATCTTTAACATTATAATCTGTAGTTTTAATTTTTTTTACTGCTGCAGACTACTGAAGAATATAATGTGAAATTAATCATTGAAACAGTTTTCTAGAATTAAAAAAAAGGTTGTATTTACTCTATACAAAGTATGTTTTGACCTGAAATAATCAATCAATTGCTTTGGTTCTTTTTTCTTTTTTCTTTTTTCTTTCTTTCTTTCTTTTTTTTTTTTTTTTTTTTTAGAGCTCTGTCTAATTATACCTACAAGTATGGCTTCAATGGCCATTTTAGGAAAGTCATCGTGTTGATGTTAACTTGAACTATCCAGCTAAATGGCTTTATATTTGGAGACCAAGGTCATCTTTTATATTTCTTAATGTCTGGGCAGAGTTCTGGGTAAATATTGTATGTTTGTTGGCTGATTTCTGGACACCCGGCTTTCTAATTTATTGGATTACTGTTTCATCCATCTTTCATTCTTGAGTTATGCACTGAATGTTTTCTGAGGTTAAAGCATTAGAAGATGCTGGTCAGATACATAAATGCGAAAAACAACTTGTACTCATATGTGTGTACATATAGCTCTCCTTAAGGCATTTTGACAGAATACATAACCCATGAATGGTATGATTAAATTGCATGTTTTAATAAAATACACATGTGAAACTCGTAGTGTCCTTGGGGGTAAAATAAGTTCTAATTTCTTGAAAGGATATCCAAGGCATTAGCCAATCCATATCTCTTGGACAGGTATCTAAGGAACTGATGATTAGCATATATTTTAAGGTATCTTCAGGACGCCTGGGTGGCTCAATTGGTGAAGCATCCACCTCTTGATTTTGGCTTATGTCATGATCTCACCATTCATGGGTTCAAGTCCCACGTCTGGCTCTGTGCTGGTAGCACAGAATCTGCTTGGGATTCTCTTTCTCCCTCTTTCTCTGCCCCTCTCCTGTTTGCACTCTGTCTCTCTCAAAGTAAAATAAATACACATTAGAAGAAAGAGAGAGAGGGGGATCATCTACCACTTCCTAACACAATACTTTTATTTCTGTTAGTTTACCTCTGAACACTAGCCAGGCCAGGAACATGTTGGACAGCCTGGTGTGGCAGGCTAGGACATTCGCCATTTGCCGAAAACAGTGTTTGTTTCGCCAGTTACTCTATACGCTTGGTAAATTGTCCACGAGAGTTATGATATGTTATATCCTGTTATGTTATGACTTTACTATAATATGAGTTCAATCATAAAAAGTAGTAACAGGAGAAGCCAAAGATAAGATGTGCTTTAACCTTTAGAGCTTGTAAACGTTGGGAGTTTTTCATGTTCAATGCAGTGTAGTGTCATGTTGAATCACCACCTCAGTGCCCCAGTAACAAACACAATTTTAACTGGATACCTGTAGTGGCAATTGTCATCTCCTCCTCTTCTACATGTGGAGCTGTAGCATCATGAAGAAAGCGGGATCATGTTGTGTCCTTGAGCTCATTAGTGGCCAAAGCCTTCATTTCCTCTGTGGAGAGGGACGAGGGTCTCAATTCACGTTACAGTTGTTAAATAGTCGGGGAGAAAGACGATAGAATACCGAGAGCTTAGTGCAAGAAAACCCAGTTATTCCATAATTTTGCCTTAAGTAGAAACTTTCATTTGTTGGAGGTCCCTTTGGCAAGAAATGTTGCTTTCCTGAAGTTCTAAATCTTTTATTTACCAGTGAATAAATGAGATGTAGTCACTAATTTGGGGTGTGAAAAGGAAAAGGGAGTCTCTCCTGATCTTAGAACAGAATGTCTCAGGCGAGCTGTAAAGGACCCAGCTTCACTGCTGCCACAGCGCGTGTGGTGGTGGTGATCTTTCCAAACTGGCAGGGCAGTGAGGACGGGAGAAGCAGCTCTCATCCTTTTCAGCTGAGGTGCAATTAGTACTCGAAGATTCACTTCCAGAACTCTCCTGTGAAGGCTCATTACTGTAGCCATTGTGAGCTATCAAACTGTTTAGTACTTGAACATATACTCTATTACATTTTTTTCTACATGGAGTTCATCTAGCCAAGGAAAGATAAATTTCTCAGTGAAAGGATCTGTTAGTTTCTATTCTTCCACCAAAAAAAAAAAAAAGAAAGCAAGAAAGAAAGAAAGCAAGAAAGAAAAAACCAGTTTGCAACACAGAAAGAACACACTGACTTTGGCACAGACAAAACCCCTGGAAGTTTCACCTGTACCTCTTAAGTTATGTAACCCTGAGTTAGCTTTCTAAAATTTCCTGAACTCCTAGTTCTCTTCTCTAAGATGAACTTTATTTCGCCTTGGCTTGGGAGGATTAAGTGTGGTGGTGTGTGTAAAATGTGTCTGTGAGCCCCTAGCAAATGTCCACAAACAAGATAATTCCAAAATTCTTCTCTTCCTCCTGTAATAAATATGTTTTGATGTAACCTATACCTTAGTCTGTTTTGTTTGTTTGTTTGTTTGTTTTTTCATTGATGAACTCTTTAGGGTTCTGCCTTGCTAACATGTTGTTTTTTTTTTTTTTTTGTTCATTGATGAGCTCTTTAGGGTTCTGCATTGCTAACATTTTCACAGAGTAGATTTAAATAACGTCTGGATTTTATCGCTCATCTCCACACCAGATGCACTTCTCAGAAGCAGAATCTAAGTCCTGTTCCGTAATAGTGACATTGGTGCTGACATATTGGATTCCTACATGTTTGAGGCAGGCCCTTGAATCTACTAAGTGCCTCAGTCTCTGTCCTTTCCCAGCACACCAGAGGACAGTGGTTGAACATTTGGCAAAGTAGTTTTTCAAGGTTGTTAACCTTTCCCTGTTATTATTCCCTAGGTGAAAAAAACCGTCCATCCAGTAAGTTAGAAATTAATAGCCAGTTACAGCTTTCTCACTGTCTAAGGGACCGTGAGGATGTTGCTTTTCTCGATTAGCTCCATGGCTATCTTGGGACTAGATCCGTGTGGAGTTTCTGCTCCAGAAATTTGTATGAAAGCATTCTTATTCTCTCATTTCCATCGCCCATCACCCATTCTTGGCACACCTTGCCTCCAGGTCAGGTCATTATCCACACCAATCTTTATCCCTGCACTCACCACATTTTGCAGACTGTTTTATCACATCTGTTGTTGTGTGACATAGCCCTAAGCTTCTGAGTTTCGTCGTCTTTTGTCCTGGTATTTTAAATAAAATTTCATTCATCAAAAAAGCTCTAAACATATTTGTTTCATTAAATGTACTTGATCTCCAACGTGTAAATCACTTTAAAAAAATTAGGCATGAGGTATGTGCATGTGTGTTAAAAGTGCCCATGTGAAGGTAAATCAATAATTTTTCTTCGAATTCACCTAATAAAAATGTGTGTTAATGGAAGTTTTAGAACTGATTTGTTGTGCATTATGCTTTAATTCTACATGCAGGCTTTCATAGTTTGATTTTGTTTTTGCTTTTATTTCCTGGAGGAGGAAGCTCCCCCCCCTTCCTAAGAGTTGGCATATAACAACTATCATTACCAACAACACAGATTACAAATTACTTTGTACTAAATGTGAACTTCATCTATAGCTATAAGTTAGGATATATGAGCATGTTAGAATATATCTATATATTTCATACATACATATAGCCACTACAGTATAAATTTGTATATTTTCTGTTTCCAGAGAACTATAGTTATTTCTTCAATATGCACACATGGAAAACATTTGCAAAAATGATAATAAAATATTTAAAAATATGTTGCTTGTAAGTAGACAATTGATAACTCTATTTAAACTCCTAGAAATCATTGGGACATTTTCTATAAAACTTATTTTTATTAGTTAAAATGACAGAAATTTTAATATTTTCTAAATCTTTCTCAGAAATGCATTTCTTTCAAAATAGCCTTTTGGTGGGGCTCCTGGGTGGCTCAGTCAGTTGAGCGTCCGACTTCGGCTCAGGTCATGATCTCGTGGTCTGTGAGTTCAAGACCCGCATCAGGCTCTGTGCTGACAGCTCAGAGCCTGGAGCCTGTTTCAGATTTTGTGTCTCCCTCTCTCTCTCTGCCCCTCCCCTGTTCATGCTCTGTCTCTCTCTGTCTCAAAAACAAATAAAACATTAAAAAAAATTTTTTTTAAAACAAAATAGCCTTTTGGTTGAAATCAGTGAAGGTACGATTTGATACTAATATATTCCTTTTGCAAGGTGGTGGATAGATGGAATGTCTTTGCCATGACTCACCTACTTTTTCATGGTCTAATTGCTGACATTCGTGTCACGTTCGATGTTTGTTATGCCTCTCTTCACCGAAATTTTGTAGATTTAATCAAGGGTCTCATAGAGTTATATATATTTTTTCCAAATACATCACGTTGAACTAATATCATTGAGAACTGTGAAAAGTATCAACAAGTTAGGTGAGATACAATTGTTGAGATGTTCATCCTGTCTTAACAAAGCAATAATTTAATGTGGAAGAAAGAAGTCTCAAGTTGATGAATGTATGATAAGGTGAATGTATGTCATTCACCCTTCAAACAGCTGCACACACTTTTTTATAGCTTTCCCAAATACCAAAATGTTAGTTATTGGGCATGATATAGTTTAGTTGTGATGACTACCGTGTGAGAACCATATTATGAGGACAGTTCATAATAGTGCAGGGGGCATTTCCCCTTCTATGCCCACCTTGGAAAGTTCTAGCTCCAGAAGAAGTAATCATAGTTCTAATTCATTACTTTTCTAGATTAAAACTTGATTGGCAATGCCAGCATCCTCTGCTAGACAGAACACTGTTGATCACCACTGTTTCTCTGTGGTCTAACACAATGTCTGGAATGGAATAAACATATAACAAGTACTAGTAACAGGAATGAATAACCGATGGATATATGGATGCATGAATGCATGGATGAAAGCATGAATGAATGAAAGAATGAAAGAATCTTATGTCTGAGAGGTAATCACCGCAGATCTGACAAGTCATGATTACCTTGTCCTTCCATCCCATTTCAACTTCTAGAGCTTCTGATACCATTTATAGCATCTTGTAGATGCCTTAGTTTGGTGTAAAAATAAGACACTGTGTAATCTGGAATCTGATAGGAAATGTTCTTTGACATTGGCATAACTGTTCAACTTCTGTCACTCTTTCCTGGAATGCCCTCCCCTCCCCACTTTTCTGCCACTAACTGGGACATTGTATCCTGGGGAGCCTCCTTAAATGCACCCAGACCTCCACCATGCTCCCAGCTCATTACATGTGGTCTGTCAGTTGAATGCATTCTACATGTTCTGTAACTATATATTTTTTTCTTCAGTCTCTAAATTTTAGAGAGCAGATGTTTTTGTTCATTTGTTCACTTGCATTTTGTTTTGTTTTCCCCTACTTATGTAAAACACATCCTGGAAAATAGATTATGCCTTATATATATTTATACAAAGAATGGAATGGATGAAGGAAATGAAAAAAAAATCTGTTTCTTTCACTCTTTGTGAGTCTATGAAAAAGAGTTTCACTTAAAAAAAATCTTTGTGTCTCTCAAAATCTTACATTGTCTTCAAACGGTAAACCACTAATTATTTTTTTTAATTATGTTGAGTGTAATTTAGAAAGCTTTGTTAGTAGACACTGGCTAATTTTGAAAGGCTTGTACAAATATGGTTTTGAGAAACATTTGAAGTGTAATAATCACTGCCTTCTTGCTCTCTAGCTGCTTAATAGATGATTAAAGGAGCGTGGAAATTGTGTACTGATATAAATATGAAGACTCTTCGAAACAGAGGACCACAAAAGATCAGTGAAAAGACAGAAAATGGTCAGTATGTAGAAATAAATGAAGACCAACCCAATGAGGAAAGCACGGGCTGTTTATTCAAAGCTTCCTGTTGGAAGGGAGTTGGCCACTATCATTTTTTTTTTGATATAGTGAAAAGGGGAACAGGTTCAGAATGCCCTGTTTAGAGGCTGTTGGCCTGAGGAAGCTATAGGTGGGACAACTAGAAGGAGAACATCCTATGTGCTTGGTTAGGGATGGATATTTTGCTTTCTCTGGTTGATGTTAAGTTGGACAGAAGAACTAAATTAAGAAAGCTGTCAGTTATTATTCAAGTTCCTGCCAATTTGAGCCAATTGCCACAGAAGTTACTATTTGCCTTCCCCAAATAATGTGTGAGTTCCTGCCGTCTGACTTCCTACAAGTCTGACGTACAGCAGACTGGCTCTCTTGGCTCGTTTCTACAGACAGTTCATTGGTTACCTCGATGGTTTGGGACAGGCCCTGGGTCACACTTCTACGTTTATATTTGGCCTGGCCATTGTCCATTTGTAAGTTCAGTTTCTCAAGTGGGTGCTGGTTAAGTGGAGAATAGTAAGACATGTTTCCTATATGTGATCGTTGGTAAGCTACAGGGTAAGAAAAACGAACACAATATAGATTGTACTGAGTTTGTCATTATTCGATGGGTGAGGCCTTAGTTGGGCAAAAATTCAAGATAGAAAGTAAGAGAGTAAGAGGGGCTAAAAGAGCTAATAAGCTATTGGGGCGCCTGGGTGGCTTAGTCGGTTAAGCGTCTGACTTCGGCTCAGGTCATGATCTCACAGTTCGTGGGTTCGAGCCCCTCGTCGGGCTCTGTGCTGACAGCTGGGATCCGGAAGCCTGTTTTGGATTCTGTGTCTCCCTCTCTCTCTGCCCCTCCCCTGCTCACGTTCTGTCTCAAAAGTAAATAACCATTAAGAAAAAAAAAATTTAAAGAGATAATCTGTTAAATTAATACAGGACACAGTTATCTTACCTAGGCTTTAAATCCTTTTTATCTTGAACATTTTTTCAAGAAAATTAGAATAAAAAAGCTTTTTGCTTTTTGGCAATACTTTTGGTGTTTTTGGCCAAACACCAGTGGGAGAGCTTCCCACCTCTCAGCCATTTCATTGGGACCAAGGGGGAGTGACCCCATCCCATGGAATCGGGTGGTCGCTCACCCCACTTTTTCTGGTAAAGTCATTGGCATTGGCATCCAGGAGGGGCTAAGTCTCCACCCCAGCTAGGTAGGTAGAATGAGGTGAGGAGCATCTGGGCCAGTGAGTGGGGTGAGCAGGAGAAGCTGTGATGGGCAGTAGGTCAGAAAAGGTCTTATCCTGAGGCCAGCCTTTTTGCAGTAGCCCTGTCTGCTGGCTCAGACTGAGGGGGGCCAAGGGACACGGATCTGGTAGGAGGAGAGACCAGTATTTGGTTAACATGCATTTTGTTCTGACTCATCAGTAGGAACAAGCAGCTCAGCTAACCATTTCTGAGACAAAGATGAGAATTTGAAGGATTTATGTCTGGTCCGGTCACAGGCAAACAAAAACAGATGGTGTGTCTTATCTAGATCATGTGGGTAGGGGTGGTTCTTTGCTATAAGCTGTTTCCAGACACAAAAGACATGGCAGGAGTAGCTAACTTGCCACTGTTTTTAGGTTCACAGGGTTCTGTTAAAGTTCAACACCATCCACAGAATTTCTGGGACCTGATTCATCAGAGAAGGGACAGACAGACATACAGGGACAGAGAAAGAGACACAGAAAGAGGGAGAGACAGAGAGAGATTGAGAACGTGTTCAAAGAAATGACTGAAAATATTCTCAAATTTGTGGAAAAGCACAAACCTACAGATTCAAGAAGTTGAGTCAACCCCAAAAGGGATAAACCAACGACAAAACGATCACACCAAAATGTCATAATTAGCCATATGATAGTGCCACAAACAGTTGTGAGAGCAGTCAGAAAAAAAATGATGTATTACCTATGAGGACACCACCTTGACAGCAGATTTCTTCTCACAAACCATGGAGCCCAGGAGGAAATGGTACCATAGTTATCAGATGCTGAGGGAAAAACCCCATCACCAGCAAAGTCTCTGCCAGGCCAAGGTATGTTCAGGAATGAGGGAAAGTAAGTAAATTCTCAGACAGAGGTTTTGTTGTAAGCAAGTCTCTCTTTAGAGTCAAGCAAAGCAAGTTCTCTAAAGAGAAAACTATATATAACAGAAAAAAGCTTGAAATTTCAGCAAGAAAAAAGAACATAAGAATGGATGAAAATTGGGGTAAATGTGATAGCCTATCATACTCATAAGTTTCTTAAATCACATTTTATTGTTGAAGCACATGGTAGATCATCCTCTGTTGTGCTCTGTATGCAGAAGAAATACTGAAGACAATTATATTTAAAATATGGAAATAAGGTTTCTACAGTGCACTTTAAGTGGCAAAACCCTGATTTCAATAGGCTGTGATGAATTATATTGTATATATTATATACATGGTAATTCTGGAGAAATCACTTAAAAAACTGTACCGAGAATGTACTTAGAAAGTCTTATTTCAGCAGAGGTAGACCTGTTGGGATCTCTGTTCTAACAGCGGACCAGTACCAGGGAATTTCATAGCACCTGAGAGCTTAACTTTTCAATGTGAACATGTAATTTGTATGTGTGACCATGTGATGTGTATTTTAGCGTAGGAATTCGATGACAGAAAAATATAGGATTTGCATCTTTTCTCATCTGTGAATTTGAATTTAGATATGACGTCCCATATTAAAATTATGGTTTCCATTATAATTATAATGGCCATATTTTAATATCATCATATAAGCCCCGGAGTGACTTCCTGTTTATATTTCCAAGCCATTGGACAGCCTTTGTTTCTCAACAACCAAAAAGACCAAAATAGCTTTAAGCTTTTTCTAAGGGATTTCACATTTCACTTGATAAAATAATGTGCTAAATAATGCCATGATTGATTCTCAAGGAGCTGAATAATTTGTATTTTGGTGAATTAATTAAACTTATGAGCCTTGCACTTAACCAGAATATGGAACTGACCTTAAGAACTGAACTGAACTGTTGATACTCCTGAAGATATCCAGAAAGACTTTCAATCAATCCATGTGTGTGAAGTTGTCCCTGGCATAGATTAAAATAAACAGGATAGGACTAGTCATTACTAAAATGATACTGATAAAAGACAATACAGGTGTTAAGAATAGCATCCAGTGCTAGTAGTTTAAATAAACCTAGTAGTTTAAATAATTTTTTGTCAACTACAGTTCTGTGAATATTCTACAGTTGTCATATTCATACAACCAATCTCAGGCGCTGCCTTCTTCTGTCTGGGGCCGTGTCCACATATGTTATCCTAACACACAGGGCCAACTTCAAAAGCTTTGGACATTTTTGTGAAACCTATTATAGATTGTTTTTTGGAAACAAATTCTTAACTTTCAAAAACCTGTCTAGCAAATTGTCTTCATTACTCCAAGGAAGATTTCCTGGAAGAGCATAGGAAGATATTTCAAAGACAGGGTCATCTCTGCTAAGTACAGGAAGGTCTCAGGTGTACTGACCCCACATTTCTCCATTTTTCACATTGGCCCTTGCTGAGAACAAAACAGTTTTCAAACCTTCTCCACTGTCACCAGACATTCTGCCCAACATGTATGCACTGGGATGCATGCACGCACACCCCACAAACCACACACCAATCACACACCATACCACACACACACACACACACACACACACACTATAAACTGCACATGTACATAATCACTACACACATACTATCTGAAATGGCCCATTTCCTAACTCACAGAGAAATGACAGTGCTCTAAATATTATATATTTGTATAAATCATATTTCTCAACCTGTTTTGCCACAGTGTTTCTCTTCTGTCGCTGTTCTCAGCATAAAGACCACAATATGAAAAACCGGTCCATTTCTCTGGGTCACTTTTCTGCATGCCTGCCCTCACTATTTAGGCTCCTGTCATAATGACCTTCCACGGTTCTTCAAATGCGTCCCTGCTCTCTCCCATCCAAAGGGCTTGGCATCTTCAGGGTACTCTTCTTAAAATATTTGTCTTTTTGTGACTCCTCTCCAGAGAACTCCTTCTGTTTCTCATTGAGGCTTTCTCTCGAATTTCAAAGCAGTTCAATCATCTTATGATCTCCCAGGGGGTGGTGTAAGGAGATAAATCAACTTGGTGTTGTTCCACTCTGACTGAAATCTGTAGCTGCCTCCACTGACTTTCACTCACACTCATTACCAAAAGCATCCTGGTATATTTGAAAAGTGGCCCCCAATCCATATTCTACCCTGTATCCTGTAGTTCATGGGACTCAAAATTATAGAAACTTGCTTATTGCACAAGTCAGTTGTATACATAGGCTCCAAACCCGAATTCGGAGAGGCACTGTTTTTAAGCAGCTAACCCAGTAGAACAGTTAAGTTGCTGTTCATCCTCATACAGATCCTAATGCATGTGGTATCAGACATGGGTTATAGCCTCTCAACTTGATGTGATATGAGCTGGGCCCCCATCTCCCGTTGATGTGAGCACCTTTGTACCCCAATGTCGACATGCATTCCTCCTGTCATAGGAGTTTGGTATGTGGTAGGGCTGTCTGGCACACCATGTGTCTGGTTAGTTTACCTCAGATGGATGAATGAGCTGATTTGTTAAGAATGACGATTATGGGGGAGGAACGTGATGCCTCAGGAAAACAGCATGCAGGAAAGACCAGCGCTAGAAATGAAGACTCATGAGGAGCTGTGAGGACACTGGCCTCAAGGTGACAAACCATTCCTGTTGGCAGGAGCACGGTGAGACAGATGGTGGTATGCAGCCTGCTTGTGGTGCAGGTAGAAACAATGGCGGGTGGAACCAAGGCAGTGACATGGGAAGGAAGTAGATAGGAGAGTCACATGGGCTGGAATCGGCAGACCAGATCACGACTGCAGAGCTTGAAGTCTCTTTTTTCAAGGGTTGGAGGGGTCCCTGTGGAGTTTGCCAATGGGGAGTGAAAAATGATTAGATGATTCCATTTTCATCTGGAGGTTTTAGGGCTTGACAGGGTTAGTGAGAGTGGAGGAGGGAGGGGCTGACCAGGGTTGTCTTCCAGCAGCACCCCAGCAGGTTGTCAGGGGTTCACAGAGGCTGTGCCCGTTCCCTGAGGAAGGGTTTGTGATGACAGGGCCAATCTAAGCGTGCTATCAACTGTGTGTGGTCAGTACCTGGACACCTCCAGGTGCATGAACGAGACCACAGGGATCTGAAATGTGCCCAAGGAGGAAAGGGGTAGGACCATTAGCATACAAGGGGGCAGGAAGGGAGCTCTTTATTTTGCGTAAAGAGGACAAATGTCATTTTCAAGGTGACCACTGGATACTGATGTTTGCAGGGAGAAGATCCCCCAGCGTTGAAACATTCAAAACATGAAGGTGATAAAATACTCTTGATTAACTGAACATGAAGGTGATAAAATACTCTTGATTGACTGAACTTTCATAGTGAGACTGTACATATTTCCGTTCTATTCAACATTTATCTTAATTTGGCATTTTAGGAGTTCTAAGATAAGGGAGTGACAAAACAGAAAAGTGTAGACTACATAAATGGTGACAGTAAAAGAATCGAGTTGGGGGCGCCTGGGTGGCTCAGTCAGTTGAGCGCCCGACTTCGGCTCGGGTCATGAGCTCGCGCGGTCCGTGAGTTCGAGCACCCCGTCGGGCTCTGTGCTGACAGCTCAGAGCCTGGAGCCTGTTTCGGATTCTGTGTCTCCCTCTCTCTCTGACCCTCCCTCATTCATGCTCTGTCTCTCTTTGTCTCAAAAATAAATAAACGTTAAAAAAAATAAAAAAAATAAAAATAATCGAGTTGGCATTTTCCCTTCCGGTACGTTATCAGAGATCCAAAATTAGAGAGGTCACTGTAATAACCTGACCAACATCTGCTGCCAGCAGTAGGTACGTTGCATGAACTCTTTTGGAGAGCATATTAGCATTTTATTCCAGACAACTTAGGATGTTTTGAAATGTAATCCAGAAATCTTTCCCCTAGGAGTTTACCTTAGCTAAATCATATCTTGAAATTAAAAAAAAAACATATTTACATATGTTTTAAATATTTTAAAATCAAAAGCACAGTTCATTATAGCCCTGTTCACAGTCATGAAGAAATGTAACCAATCTAAATGTCCAGTAATGGAAATTGTTAACATAATTATGGCAAATCTACTGAATGTAATATCCATTAAGGGAATATCTCAGAATATTATGCAGCAGTATGAACATTATTCTGCAGGACTATTTAGTACTATAAAAAAGGAATATAAAATGGTAAGCATTTGATAACATTTGAAGGTATATACAAATATGACCATATGAGAACCCTGGAAGGGGATACGCATGATCTAATGGTCATATTACAGTGTTGGGCGCCATTTCTTCAGGTTTGAGAATTATGTATATTATTTTCATGATGCAGAACTTAAAATGTAGGCTGATATCATCATCAGTTTTTAAGGCTTGCTTGACATTGACACATGAATAAGGAGACTGCTCCCTACAGAAGCATGCGTTTTGCGTCACACGTACTCTGAGGTCTTAGGATGTCACTTCATGTCTCCATGAGTTCTTCATATAATAGAGCCTTAAGTGGATTCCGTATTGAAAGGTTAGTTTTTTTGCTCTTGCCTGTTTATTCCTTCCTTGTAGAAAGAACACCAGTACAATAAAGTGTTCTTCAAAACTGCGTGATCCTCAGGGAAACCACTGCCCATAAAAGCGCATTAATTTTACAGCGATTGTGGCTGCCCAGTGGCCTACCTTACTTCAAGTTTCATCAATGATGCCTTTCACTTGAGCTGATAAAGGAGTAGCTAATGTCACGCTATGATCACTGTGGAGGTCTTTAGAATCAAGATGCAGTCACACCTCCGTCACTGCCTTGCTTTGTGTTTGCCTAACTTGTCAACTGTGGATAATCGTTTCAGCTCTGTTCCCAGGTATTGGGAATGGCCAATTTTCCTAAGTCCAAAAGTTCATGTAAGCTTGGTTCCTTCATTTATGGAAGTGAATTTATAAAAGTACTTGCTATACTTGGGTTTAAAAAAACAACTCAAAAAGGATTATAGTGTACATTTGTAGGGTATCAATTATTATTATTATTATATTATCATTTTATCCAGGAGCCACAGAATGTACTGTGTCCCTCCATGCTCTAAAACTAATATGTCCCTTTGTTGAAAAGTGAACCCAATGCAGAGGAGCGTGAAGAAGTGCTGGATCCTAAGGGACAGTTGGCATGATCATTTAGGAATTAGTTTTAAAAACTCCAAAGAAACAAAAAAACCTCAAGTCTGCTGAAGGAGATGGTCCCCCATCATTTCATCATTAAACATTAATATAGTGTGCACTGTGGATGGATTAAGAGGCTTTTGTTGTTGCTGTTAGATGATTGATGGGGTAAGGTGAAATAGAGTCTACAGACAAAGAAACAAATGGTTTCCTGAATGATAATCAGCTAATATGTGGATAAATACACTAATTAAATGTGTATTTATTCGTTGGTGGGCTATTTGTCAAATGGTCTAATTGATCCTCTGTGTAGAGAGGTGCACTAGCTCCGCATAGGGGATGTTTCCTAGCTGATAGATGTATCATTTGGGTATGGAGAACAAGTAGAGAAATCTAATTGTATATGTAGTCAGGACATGTTACAGAAAGAGAAAGTGGCATTCATACCAAGCCTGGAAACTGGAGGAATAAGACCCCAGCTGGAATCAGGCCGCCCCGACACTGGCCGGGGAATGTAGGAAGCTTCACGATCCAGACCTTGTATTCATCTGCAGACAACTTGAATGACAAAAAATTCTCAATGTCCTTCATAAGCTCATTGTGATAATCACATAGGATGGGTCTAAGAAAATGTTTAGCGTGTAAAATCAGTGTCGTGTATAATAGGTTATAATCTATAGTGAACCTGATACCCATTAATAAAGAAAAATCATTACCTTGGCATGCAGGGCCCTGCATAAGTAGACCAGAACAGTTTGAGATCTGATTGCCACCCCAATGGGATTTTTCTCCCAAATTTCAAGTGGTTTATGTCCTGTTCACACCCGCCAGAAAATTCACAGCACAGCCTAAGCAATAGTGGCTTGCTTCTCTGACACTGGAAGGAAGTGGTTCAGACATTTCAGGGATGTCTTATCATTCACCAACTTCTTCTGTCCACTCAGCCTCCCTTGGTCCTTCACAGACATAGCTATAGGCATCAAGTTCAGTGTCTGGGAAGGAAGAACAGGAAAGGGAGACTGAGCAGTGCCCACCTGGGTTCCCCTTTCATTAGGGAACTAAGACTCTCCCTGTCCCATCCGGTAGGATTTTCTTGGTCTCCCACTGTCCAGAATGCATCCCACGGTCCCCCTCACTGCAAAAAAATAAAAAAATAAAAAAAAAATAAATAAAGCTCAGAAAGAATTTTCTTTTTGTGACATCTTTCTTGAAATACAGAGGTGGTGAAGAGCCTGGAAACCAGTGTAGGGTCAGCATAAAGAAAACAAGTGGTTTCTTGCTTACTGTATATATGAAGGCATATTGTCAGATCTCTACCACTGTATTTACTAAAAGTAGAAATCAGAATCAGGAACAGATAGTGTCTCTGTCAGTAGAGGTTACTCTCATTAGTAAGC
Source organism: Acinonyx jubatus (assembly GCF_027475565.1). NCBI lineage: Eukaryota > Metazoa > Chordata > Mammalia > Carnivora > Felidae > Acinonyx > Acinonyx jubatus. Next base: position 3,587,391 of record NC_069382.1, on the reverse strand, counting down.
CTACAATATTTATGTCCTATGTAATTTTGAGAGAAACTTCTAGAGAGAGTTAAAGAGACTTTAATTGTCTTTAAGTCACCCCAAAATTTTCAATATTATATACTCTTTCATAGCTACTTCCATTTTATTTTATTTTATTTTATTTTATTTTATTTTATTTTATTTCATTTTATCTTATTTTATTTTATTGTTTTATTCTATAAAAAAATCACTGTGGCATCTTTTGTTTGTTTTTTTTTTTTTTTTTTTGAGCTTTGAGTTTTGAGTTTTGGATTAATTTGGCATACACAGTGGTGAGGTTCTGGACACATTCATATACACAAAGACTAGTGCCATTTTTCTAGGGAAAAAAAAAAAAACCTGTTAGTGTAAAGGGTGAATCAGCCCGGACACCAACCATTTCACAGCTGGATTGGTCACTCTGCCCTGACAAACAATGGATCACCATGACTCGGCTGGCTCATAGTCTAGCTTCTAGATAAACTGATGTGGGTCAACTGTATATGGAGTCAGTGGGATTACATTTGGTGTCAAGTAAGAAATTAAGTGATTTTCGAGGAGGACAAGAAATGTAAACCCTGGACACACGTGAACCGCCCGGGAGAGAGGAGTGTTTTTGTGCCCTGATGAGCTATTCGATCTGACCTTTATGTTAGACAATACCATGACTGACACAGGCAAGAAATTCCTTGGGTACTCACTCACGTGACTTCTTTCTTTTCCTAACAAACTCTTTCTGATTAGAAGTATCTTTGTGATATCCAGCGAATTTTCTTCACTCGTAAAAAAGCACAAGACTATGAGCACCGTATGCAGTGATATACTCGGATGTCAACTTGAACTTAATCATAAAATTAATTCAAAATCCTACAATGTAACTCTTACAGCCTGTTTGTTGTTGATTAGTCCCATTGTAACTGAATGATGGTCTAGAGAGAGGGGCTAAGCAGTGACTTCCATTTAAAGTTTGGTGCTACAACAATAACAGGAAATGGTCGAACCCGAACTCTCCTGTGAGCTGGTGATAGGACATATTCATTGTCAGCTCCACTAGAAACTGAGTGACCTAGAATTAAAGGACTTCCCCGTTAGGCCTTAACATTATGAATTGATTATCTGTGCGAGGCTTACAGCTAAAGAAGTAAGAGGGGTCTGAATGTAACTTTCATTCACTCTGAAGAAAAGTCTCAGTTTGTAAATGTCCAGTAACTGAATTGTTTTCACTCAGTGCCTTGGGTTTTCACATGTCGGTCAATAATACGAAGTAGGCACACCAGGGGTATACACTGACATAGCTCGTTTGTTTTTCTGAGATTCGGGTTAACAGAAGCCCTCTAATCAAGACCCTTTGGGTATTGCATCTAGGCCGTAGGGCTTTTGCTTCATGTAACCTTGGTAACGTTTGAGCTATGCATTTAATGATTCCTCCATTTTTAGAACACTTGCATAGCTCCCTTATGTATTTTTTATGTATTTGTTGCGCATAGCTGTTTTATATATTTTTCATATATTTGTTGCACTCTAATAAAAACCCAAGTCTTTACCGTGGCCTGTGATACCTGAGAACATCCTCCAAGCCCCTCGATGTACCCCATTTAAATGTGCAACTACTCTACCTCCGAATCTCTATCCCTTTATCTCTTCCCTTTGCACAGTTGCCATCATTGGACTTACAGGACTTTATCTTTTCATTATTTATTTGTTGATCACTTCCATTTTCATATACTAGACTATGGACGCTAGCTGATGAGCATTTTTTTTTTTTTTAACTAAAAGCCTGGAACAGATCTGGTACATGGTAGACCCTCCTTAAATGTTTTTGAATGGATACATTAGAGGTATTTTATCCTCATTTTCTTCCCACATAAAGCTATGATTTGGAAGTTTTTATAGCAGTAAACCATGCCCACCAGGATAGGCCTTGAGATAGGAACCAACCTTGTCTGTCTTTGTTTCCATGGCACCTAGGGTGGAGTCTTGCACATACTAAATTGAGGAGTATTTGCCTAATAAATGAAACATAATAAAATAGAAATTAAATTTACTTGCCTTTTATATATCGTAATGCATTCATTCTCCATGTTATGAATAGTGAATGATACTTAGCAGCAAAAACAAGCAGATCTCTTTATAAAAGGTGATGAATTATCTAAAATATTTAAATATCTTTGGCCGTGAATATCAATGCCACGCTATTCGCTACGCTTGTGATGACCCTTTATTTTTAATCATTATTATGTTTTTGGGAAGAAAGTACGCGATGCCTGAAAAATGCACATATAAGTCTACAGGATGAAATGCCTGAAGTGTATAATCTCTGACCCCTTGGACCACAGACTTCTTCATGCCCTGGCACCTTCAGGCTTTGACCACTGATCACGGCTCTAAACGGGACCTGGCTGAACCAGGGTCTGAAGCCCCAGGGAGTTAGTAAAGAACAGAGTGGCCTTGAAGATTGGCCTGCCACAGCCTTCTTTTTCACTGATTCATTTGCAAGGTTTGGTTAAGACTTCCTAATCAATGTTAAGATGTCGAGTTCCTCTCCCATTCAAACACCTCTGGCATCGCAGGTGGGGTTGGGGGTGCTGGCCGTTGGTGGCATCTTCTAGCCGCGGTTGGCCAGATGGCAGTCAGAGGGTAGATGGCATTGCCAGGCCGTTATTCCTGGTGGCAGGACCATGCGTTCGCAGCTTCTCCATATCATGGGCAATAAATCATCTAGCAACAGTTGTTGAAGGATATGCATCCTGAGAGTTTTCAAAGAACTTTCCTTATACTCCCCTTGTTAAGGTCAAAAAGGCACGGGCATCAAAACTTGCAAAAAGTGTTTGTTGTGGTGACAGCTATCCAGGAGACACTGAGAGAACAGTTCTTTCTCAAATGTTAAATCTCCAAAGCTTTCCATATCAACAAGAATAAGGCTGAGTCAAAAAGTGATAGGAAAGCTGAGGATATTGAACGTAAAGATGGCATAGGAACACCTGTTTATTTTGCTTATGTTTTCTGTACACAAAACAGGTATATAATAAATCTAAATCTCTATATCTAAATATGTTCGAAAGGCTCCTTTTACATTATAAAATAAAATTCTGAGTAATAAACAATTGCATTATAATTAATTGGTGGTGGTGTACAAAAATAACGTGTCTTATAATCAAAATGCAATATCACATCATTACTTTGTTCTTGAAATGTTTTTTTGATCACTTCTGATTTGGGAAAAATGGCAAAGGAGCAAGTCTATCTTTGTCAGGGTTCATGTTATTTATTTATTTTCGTTTGTGTTATTTTACATCAGAGTAGGAAAAAATGCTGAGTCAGACATGTCAATAATCATTTCCACCTATTTGTATAATTTATTCATTTTAAATGCTCTTTGATCCTAGCTTTGGTGAATAGTGTAAGAACTTAAAAGTTGCTCAATATGTTTAGATATGCTTTTGTAATAAGAAATTAATGGTTTCAGCATAGTATTTTGCCGTCAAGCTGGCTGGGTTTCATTTGCTGCTTCAAACTCTCTCTCCTCTGTATCACTCTGTGCCCTTGGGGCATGGCTTTCAGGAGGGCATCAATGAGCGCCTTCACTCTCCAGCCACCAGACTGAGCCAGTCAGTGGGAAATGCTGGAGAAAGAACAGGGCCTGAGAGGAAACTGAAGGTGCCCCGGGACCTGCCCTTGTGCTTCTGCATTTCCAGTGGTTGCCTTTCCTGCAGACCTGCAGACACAGCTCTTGCTGAGTAAATGTCTTCTGTGGAGGTTGATGTTCTACCCCTTCCTCGCCGCTCTGGACCTACAGGCAGTAGGGTACCTGCCTCTTCTGGCTCTGGTTGCTTCCTGGTTCCTTGTTGGTTTCCATTAACCCTGCCCACACACTTGCAGCGCTCGTAGACTAATTATCTTTCAGGAAATCCCCAACCAAGATGCCCTTCTTTTAGGTGGAAGGAGCCATCCAGACATTAGAGTATCATTCAGTACTAAAGGGAAATGAGCTCTCAAGCCATGAAGAAATAGGGAGGAGACTTAAATGTGTATTAGTAAGTGAAAGAAGCCAATCTGAAAAGAGCACAGAATGTATGATTCCAACTCTGCAATGTTCTGCAAAAGGCAAAATTATTGAGACGGCAAAAAGATCAGGAATAGCCAAGGGTTGTGGGGAGGGAAGGGTGGATGGGTGGAACACAGAAGATGTGTAAGGCAGTAAAATTACTGTGTGTGATATGATAATTATACATTTGCCTAAACCCAAGGAATGTAGACCATCAAGGGTGAACCGTAGTGTAAGTGGTCAACTTTGGGTGATGATGATACGTCACTGTAGGTCAGGTGTAATCAATGTACCCTCTGATGGAGGTGTTGCTGATGGGGGAGGCTGTGCGTGTGTGCAGGCAGAAGTATATGGGAAATCTCTGTCTCTTCTGGTTCGTTTTGCTGTGAGCCAAAAACTACTCTAAAGAAATAACATCTTAATTTGTTTAAACCCTCTTCAATTAACCCACTTGAGTCAGTATCCATGTGCTTGCTTCAGGGACCCAGACTCATAAGAATTCTCCTATATTTTACCAGTATCTTCCACATATCATTATTTTAGTGTGTCCCAGCCGTGTCATCACTTTTGTAACTATTATAAAGGACTTTTATACTAAAATAACCTGATATATCTTAGCATTTGGATTTACCTAGACCAGTTTTCATGTCCTATAATAAGAGTTCATCATTAAAACTGTTGGATACAGCATTTAAAACTCAATTGGAGGGGTATCTGGGTGGCTCAAGTCAGTTGAACGTCCAACTCTTGATCTCGGCTGAGGTCATGACCTTGGGGTTGGGGAGTTCAAGCCCCGGGTCAGGCTCTGTGCTGACAGCATGGAGTCTGCTTGGGATTCTGCCTCTTTCTCTCTCTGCCACTCCCATGCTTGCTCTCTGTGTCTTTCTCAAAATAAATAAATAGAAACTTAAAAAAAATGAAACTCAATTTGAATGATAATGAGAATGTTTGGAGGCATGGCATTAAGACTATTATACAGGAAAATGTACTAAAACATTTTTGTTCATTCACAATTCCCTCTAGAGATACTTGTCTCACACTAGCTTACAACAAATTCCACTCAATTGAAAAATTCTTTAAAAAACAAAGGAAAAGAAGCACGTATAAATAAGTAAGCCTATCTTTTCTAAAAGCTGTGACCTGGCTTCAGTTTGTAAATTAAAAAAAAAAAAGGCAGTGTGGCCAGGAAAATAAATGTTCCCTTTCTCCCCCGTGGCCCTCGGTGTTTCGTTATCTGATCAAGTTTCTAAACTTGCACACTAACCGGGTAACAATGGAATTACACCACCAACACAAAAGAAATGATGGATTTCACACTGTGTTTAGTGGAAGAAGTTCTTTCTGGAAACTGGCTTGCTGCCCTGCTTTCATACAAAGACAGAAAGTTCTGTTTCTGTTCTATATGAAATAATTGCCCGCCAGAAAGGCAAAGTTAAATTCATATGAACTCTTTCATTTCACACTTGTTTTGTAATAATTTCAAAATTGGGAATGATATCAAAACTATTTTGCAAGGGACATATGCCTATATGGAGAATAATAACTATTACTTTGTTCTGAAATATAACTTAAACATAGTTCATCTAATAGTGTTGAACTTGTTGTCTTCCCATTTAGTCCATTTGCCTGTGTTTATGGATTTTACCACCAAATAAATGAAAACTTTTTTTTTAAGTTTATGTATTTATTTTTAGAAAGAGCACGGGCAGGGAAGGGGCAGAGAAAGAGAAAGAGAGAGAGAGAGAAAATCTCCAGCAGGCCCCATGCTGTCAGCACAGAGCTTGACCCAGGGCTTGATCCCATGACTGTGAGATCTTGACCTGAGGCGAATTCAAGGGTCACATGCTTAACCAACTGAGCTACCCAGGCACCCCATGAAAAATTCTTTACCTTTTAAATGGATTTTCCATACTGAGGTTAAATTTCAGAAAAACAAAACAAAACAAAAAAACATCATATGAAAAATGACTATACAATTAAGATGTTGTATTGTAGCTTTAAATTTCTGCATTGGAGCTATTTTTGTTTATAAATGAAAAGTGTATCGATAAAAAAATATGGTCAAAATAAAATATGTGGAAATTAGTAGAATAAAGATATCTTTTAGCCCTGCCAATCCAAAGTCTGCCATGTTTTAGAGAATCTTTTTTTATCATGGCATTTTTTAAACATGTTTATAAGAACAAATTGTATCATGCTTCTATACCTAATATTATATTGAATTAAAGGAAAGTATTATCCTCATCCTGTTTTACATTTTCTTGATTTAATCCATATTTATCCCTTTAATTACTCATTTCTCCACTACTTAGCATAAACATGTGTTCAAGTATATTATCATTCTATGGATAATGCTCCAAACTTATTATTTAAACTAGGAATAGATTCTTGATACGGGGGCATTTAGAAATTGCATTTCTATCATTCAAAATGAAATATGGAATTCAATTCTGATTGCCATGGTTTAGACCAAGATACAAATAAGCTCTTATGTTGACATGACAGATACACTGGGTAAATGTTTTCAAAAGATGAAATTTTCTTCGTGCCAGTTTCAGAAAGGAATGAATTAATAGTAGTTTATTTGAGGTTGTGAGCTTCTGGAATTCTAGAGGGCAGAAAGATGGAGACTGGGAGTTACAAGGGACAGAGGGGTATTTTCGCTTTGCTGTAAAATCTTTAAAAAAAATACAAACTACCATTTTCTATGACCAGGAAAATTGAATTTACAGAACAGAAACGCTAGATGATACTCCAGATATGTAGAGAAAGTTCATGAGCATCATCTGTGTCATATGCCCATTACTTTGTAATCGCAGCTGCTACTTTAGCCCGAGTTCTAATTGTGAATGTAATTCGGCCAAAGAAAACATTCCCGAGTGGGGATTCCACCTGCTCTTGGCAAGCTGTCTGAAATGTGGGAGGCGGAAGAGTTGTGAACGACCTTCTTTTATCTTTGTTTCTATTTTTTGTGGAACCAGAGCCACATTTTTGGTCCCTCCTTTTCATGTGCTACCAAGGGTGCCATCTCCAGTGCTCAGGAACCTATTTGACTGTTTCTTCCCCTATGGTATAACACCCAGGCTTGAATTTCAACTTAGAGACCTTTCTAATCTGGCCACTTTGTAGGTCTTCAGACCCATCGCCCCATATTCTGATGTCTGAAAGCATTGCTGTGCAGCAATGTGCGTCTCCGACCCTCGGCAGGGTGCCCTGAGGACTGAAATCATGCTTCTCCTCTCGCAAATATCGCCACTGGACACAAACACGTGTGTAATTTTACACACGTGCCCACGTTTTGTTAGACCATGACAAGAGCTGTAATGTGTCATTAGCAATTACAAGGTTAGTAAATTGGACTAATTATCAGGATTTAGCTCTCCCCCGCTTGCTGTCCTGAGGAGCACCCCCACCGTGCTGCCCTCGCCTCTCTGAGGATGCGACAGTCCCTCCTGTGGGTGCTCACCGCAGAGATGTCTGCCCCGTAAGCAGTCATGCAAAACTCCCAGGTGCTCTTTTCTGCATATATTGCCCTGATTAAATCACTGCGATCGCAGTGAGTGGGGTACTTCACACATAACACATTCCTTGGAAATAGAAGCGAAATGAAAGAGGGAAGTTCTAAGACAAGGTCCGTGCTTTTCCTAATTCCTCATGTAGACTCAGAGGAGTTGTCTGGTTCATTCATGCTTCCATGTCATTTTTACAGCAGGCACTCTGGAGCGCCTGTTCTGGGCCAGGTATTAGATGAGTCTGGAACAGAGGGTGGGCAAAAGTGGGTGCCTCCTTCCCTGCAGGGAATCCAGCTCATAAGATATGTTGAGTCTCAGAAAGGTAACTGAGCAGCAAAGTCTCAGTGGCCCGGCCCAACCCAACGCAGCTGAACCCTCTGGTCCTATCACGGTGCCACATAATGGGGATAGAGGGGGATGCTTCTCTGTCCTTCTCTGCTCCATGTGGTTCAGGCCCTTTTACCTGTGGCCACCGTCTTCAACCCTGACACCCATGGTGCCTGACAGAACAACGGGTGGAGGACTGTGCATGGGAAACTTGGACGTCGGGTCTGGAAGCTCACCTCTCACTTGTACTGGCATCAGGAAGGCCAGACTTTTGTTATGTGGCCACAATCCAACTGCCAGGGGGTGGGAGGCACAGCCTAGTGCATTTGTGGAAAGAGAAAGTTAGCAAGCCACTGCTTATCTTCTTTAAGTGATTGTGTAAATATATCTCATATTTATGAGAGATGAACATATTTAAAATTTGTGAAAGTTACCGGATAATGTTAGCACATGGGATGGGTGCAATGAGGTAAGCAAATTGGTCTGATTAGGCTTCCTGAGCAATATGACAGTTATATGACATCTGGAGGGGGAGGGGATCGTCTAGAAGCTGGGAAAGAGGAATATTTGTCCCACAAACTAGCCTATGACAGTGTCAGTTTCCCTAGAATGGGCTTTGGATTTGGAAGTAATTAATTCAATTCATTTTGACGTGCTTTTCTTTTACTGTTTTACCAAATATACGAGGTTTTATTTTCATCCAAATGTGCATTATTTTTATCCCCAGTGTAACTGTTCCTTGAACAGAGAACTTGAAAGATGGGCTGTATTTTTTATGTGTGCTTGTGCATATATCGCCATTTTTACAGTGGCCACCATTGTGGGTGATCTAATGTTGCAGGTGGAGAGGGGACCTAAAGGTGGTGGGGAAGGAGCTAATATTTATGCTTCTGATGACCCAGCCACTGGTGTCACAGCCCAGCCCTTCCTGATATGAGGGAGCTTGACCCTGCCCTACGTTGGCAGGCATACGTACGCAGCACGTGTCAGATCTGGAAGTGGGTGTGAGATGGACCAGTGGAGAGACCTTGCAACAACAGATCAGGCTGAGAACCACCAAGGATGCAAGATGCTTCGGGAGCTTGGTGAGAGGAAGTTGGTGGCAACACCCTTCACTGTATGGCTCCAACCTCACACCCGCACCGCTCCCTAGTGTTAGCTGCTGGGGCGCCTGCTCCAGGCTGGAAAGATCTAGAGGCATGCTTGGTGAGCAGGGGTCCCTGCATCAGCACTGCAGGAGACATGGTTGTGTTCTTTCATTTCAACTTTACTGGCTATGTGTAGATGAAGCTGGGATTTTGTAGGGCAACCTTCTAAAAGACCATGGGCCTGGAATCATTTAGGTTTGCTCTAGAGAATTAAAGACGTGCAGGCGACCGATGGATAGTTGGTCAGGATGGGGGCTAGGAGTTGCCCGCCAAAGGACAGTACGTGATCCACACCCTAGAAAAGGGAATTGAATGTTCCCAGTGGGGGCCTCTCTGGATCCCATGGAAGCATCCCAAACCCTCCAGCCCAGAGTGGACAGAACCAGCCAGTGACAGTCCCCATCAAGAGAAACCATTTCTACTCCTGCACTTTCCATTGCTGACCCCACTGCAGCACTGGAGGCACCGAACTCACAGTGGAAATGTACATGAAATCAAGGCACAGTGAAAGCAAGGGACCATCTCCTTCTTGTTCCAGCTTGCTTCTTTCTCATGACCCTAGCAAAAAAACAAAAAAAAAAAAACAACAAAAAAAATCAAGTCCTGCATCCATGATCTGGGGAAAGACAGGATTTACAACTGGAAACAGCCAGGGTGCATTTTACTGGTTCAGAAGAAGTCGAGATGGGTGAGGCTGCCCTTACCTCACCCAGGGTGGCAGGGTCTGGCCCCAGGGCTGCATCTAATGGCCAGGGCAGGTTAGAGGGCAGACGCCGTGAGTCACGCCTGCCGCACCGACTACCCTCCCCGTGACTGTGCGATTCACTTAATCTTACTGACTTTGAGACACCTCACTGGCAAAAAGGTGCCTGATAATCCTGATCATAGGCTGCAGTTGCGCATTTAAGTTCATGTGACCTGGGGCCCAAACATTCAGTCTCAGGCTGTAAAGACAAGCGAGTGTTCTAGGCTTGTCATTTCTTGCATTATTTTCAGTATGGGGGGTGAGAAAGGACAGCTAGAAATACCTTGTTTGGGGCGCCCGATTGGTTCAGTCGGGTAAGTGTCCGACTCTTGATTTTGGCTCAGGTCATGATCTCACGGTTTGTGAGTGCGAATCCCACGCTGGGCTCTGCTCTAGCAACGCGAAGGCTGCTGGGGATTCTCTCTCCCTCTGTCTGCCCCTCCTCCCCCTCTTTAAATAAATAAACATTAAAAAATAATAATACAGTTAAGTGATTTTTAAAGAAGAAATACATTGTTGTCAATGGCATATCATGTGATTTTTTCCATTATATCCTCTCAGATTGTTTGTGTTTCCTTAACCAGCGTCAGTAAAGTAACTTTCTCCAAATGTTCTTGATTTATCTGACAATAAAGACAAACACAGAAGCACTAATTATATTCACGGAATGTGAGGGAAGAATTTTAGGACTTTCCAGGAAATAGAGTCAAGACATCTCATTAGCAATGTAAGTAAAATTAATCTGTTTAGTTCCAGATTATACAGAATCAGTCTGCAGAATTCCACATTAACAGACCAGGTGTTGAATAACTCTGGTCCTCTTAATTTAGATGTTGAGGTAGATTGAAACTCTTTTTCTCAAGTTTTTAAGCCTTAGTGTACAACCAATCTGTTAATCAATTTTCTCATCTCTCAGGCGAAATCTAGCCATTTACTTTGAAGGAACATTAACCTCATACAACTGATTTGGGGAGGGGGCCCTCATCAAATCCTGAAGCTGACTATTCCGCTCTCCTCTGCCTGCATGATGGAATGAAGTCGGGCCTGAGTGTAACGAGCATGTACTTTCTAAAAAGAAATAGCACCAGGAACAGGAAGACAAGAGACGGGTTTTCTAGGTAATGTTTCCAGCCAAACAGACTTTGGGAAAGAAAACTAATGTTTATCATATATCTTATGCCAGCGAGGAAACTGAAGGCATTACGTGAATTCTCTCATTTGGTTCTCTCCACGCTCCTATAAAACAGGCGTGTTTCTGTTCCATTTCACAGTCTCAGAGAGGTCAGCCATGTCCTCAGTGATGTCCCTCAGGGGACAAAGCTAATAATTGACAGAATCAAGCCCAAATCTTAAGTGTCCTCACGAGAAAGCCCATGCTCTTAATGGTTGTAACACAGTATCTTGGAAGAGTGACCTTTTCCCTGTGTCACAGCGGTCCTGTTCAAACAAAGACATGACATCAGTGGGTAATATCACTACCAAAGAAACGTGGAATCCACAATGCTTTTCCGTCACACGTTACCGGAAGTCGTTGATAGAAGACTATTGTGTTGAACTAACCCAAAGGTAAAGCTGTAATTCCATAAAATACCAGGGCATCCCAAAGTCATGAAGACTGTGGTCCAGAAAAACAGGCTCAGTAAATGACAGAGATCCAGAAATGACGCACATGGCAGATGGATGCATGGAGTTTGGCAAGAGGGAATGTCTTACCGTGACCCACGGTCACAACAGTGCCTTCGACTAAGTGACGTATAAACAGCACAAGTCCATTTCTCACAGACATGGAGGCTGGGATTCCAAGTTCAGAGTGTGAGCAGGGTAGGCCCACTGAGAACTTCTCACTGTGTCCTCAGAGAGAGGAGAGCAGAGAGGGGAGGCAGGCCATCTCCTGACTCTGCTAAGGATGTGTGCCAATCCTGTTAAGGAGGGTTCTGCCCTAGTGACCTCATCTGAATCCCACATTCCTCGCCAATGTCATGACAGGAGGGGGGTGGGGCTTCACATATGAATTCTGAGGAGACACATACGTGCAGTCCACAGCAGGGAATCACACAGTATGAAAGCAGAAAAAAAAAAAAAAATCAAGTCCCTACTGGTTTTTGTTTACGGCACCTGGAAGGACTTAAGAATTAATATATGTACTTCATGAATGTCAGCAATCGTATAAAGAATATTCGTTATTTGCCCAGCAGTATTTCGGGCTAAGGCACACAAGTGCATCCCCCCACGTCAAGAAGGGAAAGCTGGAAAATTACCTGCTTCGTGTCAAAGGTCAAGGTGCCTCATGATACACAGGGAATCGCAGTGACATGGGCTTAGCATAGTCATTCAAAAGAGAAAACTCATAGAATTCTTTGTGTAGGTGGTATTCGAAACGAGTTCAGTTGGGCAGTAAGAGATATGACATCCAAGATAACAGTCACCAAGGATGCCTGGACTTACGTGGAGCCCGATGGACACACCCCACAGGAGCAGAGGCGGTGGGTCTCACGAAGCCTCATTTCATCTCCAGGACAAGCAGAAGCCAACGGCCCCTGACTGGCAAGATCTGGAAAGCACAATTCTTCCTGTGCCGCTGCCACTCGGGAAAGTACACACGTGCCATTGGTGCTATTCTGCGTAAGGAAATGTTGGTGAATCCAACTTCTCCAGTTGCTTGATCCAAAATCAGCACCAGCAAAGCCGCCTCCTCAACAAGAGAAAGCCTGGGCTGTGCCTGGATAGCCCTGAACAATAACTCTGCCTCTATTTTCCAGGCATTTGGAAAGCTCATTTTTCCTCGATCACCCCATAACTCTGAGCTAATACCCTTATCTGGGTAGTTCTGATGATAAATTTGGTTCAAGCACTGTGGCCGCAAATCCATTTCCCCCCAGAATGGTATCGAGCTGCAGTTTCTGGTAGGTATTACACTTGGGGGATAAAGTAAAGGAACGCACATTGCTTCAAAGAGCATTTTGATTATTTAAATAAGAATGAAATGCCATTGAAAGTCACAGTTGATCTGCTGTGTAATGGAACCAGATTGGAGGCAAGTGTTCTGAATTTCAACATGGTCACTCCTAGACCTACGAGAAGGGAGTGAAATCCACAGAGTAAAAAATTCTACACAACCTAAATATTTCGAAGTAAAAGGCAATGATCTCATGAGCAACAGTCATGATGGCTAATATATACTATGCCCCAGGCATTGCTATAGAAATTACAGCAAAACTGGGAGATGGGTGCCACGATGGGTCCCGTTTCATAGGTGAAGGAAATGTTTGCAGCACCCTGGGTAACTTGCCCATGTGCAGCCAGTAAGGTGCTGAATCTGGAAATTAAACTCAGAAAACCTGGGCACATAAGAGTATTTGTAATCTAGCTTTTACCTGCTAGATTACATGGAAATAGGTTAAAGGGATGGTTGAGGCAAGAGTTAGACAGTGGCCAGAGGGCGGCATTTATCTGCATTACAGAGACATTCTCTTGGAACAGTGGTTCTCCAAATTTTAGTCTCAGGACCGTTTAATATTTAAAAAAAAAAATTTTTTTTAATGTTTATTTATTTTTGAGAGAGAGACAGAGCGTGAGTGGGGGAGGGGCAGAGAGAGAGGGAGACACAGAATCGGAAGCAGGCTCTAGGCTCTGAGCCATCAGCCCAGAGCCCGACATGGGGCTCGAACTCACAGACCGCGAGATCGTGACCTGAGCTGAAGTCGGACGCTTAACCGACTGCGCCACCCAGGCGCCCCCCGTTTAATATTTTTAAACAGTATTGATGACTGAATGCAATGTGTTATCCAGGGTTCAATCGCAGGACAGACGGAGGACATTACTGTAAAAACTGGTAAAATCCAAATAAAATCTAGAGATAATAGTAATGTGTCAACAGTGGCTTGTTAGGTTTGACAAAAGCACCACGGTTATGTAAAACATGGCCTTTAGGGAAAACCAGGTAAGAGGTGTCCAGCTCACTCTATTTGCCAGCAACTTTTCTTACATTTAAAATTATTCCACAGTAAAAAGTTTGTTTTAAAAATTGTTGACGACTCTGGAGAGCTTTTATTTTGGGAACCTCTATCAATATTTACCATACTAGAAATTAAAGCTAAAAAAGCTTTAAGATATGTATTCATTTAAAAATATAATTATAAATAAAGTACATGTTAATATGAATAACATATTTCATTTTTTTTCAATATATGAAGTTTATTGTCAAATTGGTTTCCATACAACACCCAGTGCTCATCCCAAAAGGTGGCCTCCTCAATACCCATCACCCACCCTCCCCTCCCTCCCATCCCCCATCAACCCTCAGTTTATTCTCAGTTTTTAAGAGTCTCTTAGGCTTTGGCTCTCTTCCACTCTAACCTCTCTTTTTTTTTTCCTTCCCCTAACATATTTTATTAAAAATAACCATATTTGGGGCCACCTGGCTGGTTCAGTCGGTAGAGCGTGCAACTCTTGATCTCAGGATCATGAGTACAAGCCCCACGTTGAGCATAGAGTTTACTTAAAAAACAAAAACTTATTTTCTAAATCAAACAAAAATAACTAACAGTAAGAATGCCACTGATTTTTTCAAATCCCTGACATCTGGCTGAAGACAATAAACCTGTCCCTATGTTCAATTTTTTGTGCTCTAAGAAACGATATCAAAAAACATTTCACATTTAATGGTCCATTAAAATTTGTTGATCTCTTTCACGCTTTGAATTGGTCTTTTCTCCATGAATAAGTTTCCTACAATGTGCCCTGGTTGTCAAAAACATACTGGTTTGGGGGCGCCTGGTGACTCAGTCGGTTAAGCATCAGGTCACAACCTTACAGCCCGACAGTTTGAGCCCCGCGTCGAGCTCTGTGCTGACAGCTCAGAGCCCGGAGCCTGCTTCGGATTCTGTGTGTCTCTCTTTCTCTGCCCCTCTTCTGCTGGCACTCTCTCTCTCGAAAATAAATAAACATTAAAAAAAATAAAAATAATAATAAAAACATACCGGCTCACTCAATTATACAGTTCTTTCAACTGTTGCCACATTTCCTTATTCAGTAACCACAAAATCACATTCCGTACCATCCACACACCTCGAAAAACCTTAAAGCCTTTCCGTACAGGAGGTTGTCAGGTTCCCCATAGCGAGCGAGTTAACAAAATGTTCCCAAGGTTAACAAAATCCTACTTTTCCCCTGGAATAGTCAGTTTCTTTTTTCCACCGGCCTGCAATTACTGTCATTTGTTTTCCTTGAAGGAACAGGTTCATTTTCAAGAAGATGTGTGCCAAATACCCAAATCTGAACAACCGTAGTTTGTTAGTTCTTCCTTTAAATAAAAATAGTATTCCTTGACCAAGCTGTGAGTGGAGCTCACAACTCGAACAACTGTGCAAGTCTCACTCTTCGTTCAGTTTCCAGCAGACGTGCTCTATGCGTTCGCCTAGTTCGGCACATCAAAGACTAAATAGAAGTACCCCCCTGGGCACAATCGGATCGAGAGCACGTGTTGATGAAGAGAATGAATGCTACCACCCTTTGGTTCCACTGTCTTAATTCTGCGAAGGCACCATCCAAGTACCCATAATTACTTTTGCACCATCGATGTCAATGCCAACACAGTGGAAAAACAAAATAGTGCCTTAACGTCAGTACAAAAATAACCGTGACCCTCGGTACCTGTTTTAAGTACCTTGGCGACCCTCCGAGGTCCATGATCTGAGAACTGCTTGCCATGCCAAGGTTTACCATCCTCAGCTAACTCGGAGATGCCAAACGATTTGGCTGCCTCGGAAATGTGGGGCTTAGCATATCATTATAAGTATGTTTAACTAGGAGCCCTCTTCTTGTTATGGATGGACACAATGTACAAAATCTACATGTGAGAAGTGACAAGTGGTGACAAGTGTGTTAACACTCCTGGGAGCCCACGCGTATCTCATTACAGATAACATTCTTCTTAACAATGATGTATCGAGATTTGCAAAAGGTCTAGGATGAAAATACACATAAATCCATTGAGAAAAGTCTAAAAGTCAGTGCATCAAACTGTGAGCACTGTTTCTGGGGAAGAGAAGGACTCTATCGGTGAACAAAAATAGATGCTTTCTCCTATGTCTCCTTTCTTGTTCTCATCTGAGAACAATTTTAATCTGATAAAATATACCTTGGCTAATTAGAAAATTTACAGTGTGCCTCACTGTAACCTAAAATAAATGCACAGAAACTGAGATGTGCCTGCGCGGGTTTGTCATTGGCTTGCCGTGCGTGTTTAGGAAAGTCCCTTGTCCTCCATATGTCCTCGGTTTCCCACTGTATGTGTTGAAGGTTTTGAACTAAATAAGATACCTATAGTCTTATAAAATGATTCCCCTTAGATACGAACACTGGGCAGAAAACCAGGAAGATATATTTGTACAAAGTGGGAGGGAAAATGTAACAGGCGATTTGCATTTGGAAAGCCTGTACCCAAGTGAAAAGAATCTGTTCTTATAATTAATTCAGTTTATGATCTATCCATACTGGGTGCATGGCCAAGATGTTTGCATTTGTGTATGAGCCGCATAAAGAATTCGAGCTGCAAAGAAAATCTATGAAATCAGAGGCAGGTCAGAGATGGAGAATTTGCATTAAAATTCTCCCTGTAAACTTTTTGCTGAAGGAGAGTGGATACCTTAAATGTAAATTTGGAAAAAAAAATCACTTTTAGAAATAATTTAAATATAATGTTTTTAAAAGACTCTCCACATAATTTTACTCAACCAGCAATTTAGCGTTTTCATCCGTAATTACTGGGAGCAGTTTGTAAAGTCTGCTACAAACAGGGTATTTCCATTAAAAAGTAGTCTGCTTCACGCTATCAAGCATTTTGAAATTCAGTGAAAGGGATGCCGTAAGAGGAGAATGATTACACTGCAGGAGAAATGATCCGGATGGAGGAGTCTGAAAACGGCAGGTCCCTATTTGAAATGAAAATACTCAGACAGCAAACAATGGACAGTAATAAGGTCAAACATTAATATAAAATATAATCGTGATGTTCAGAAAATGAAAATGCTTGTCAGGTTCTGAGTGATGTTTCATTGACTCTGATACATACCTGACTCCGTAATGAAGTGTAATTGCTACAGAAAGCTCTCAAAATATTGCCATTTAAACAAATTATCTCCGCACGTAATTAAAAGTGCCTCCTTGACGCAGATTATAAATGACTTGTGATGACGCTGCTGCTCTCAGTTCTTACATGGTATTCAAATAACCGAAACTGCAGCATGAATGCCTACAGTACGCTGGCTTGTGTGTGTCTGATTATCGCCAACTACGATCAACACACTCGGTGTAGTTTTTGTGTTTTTTACCCAGGGGAAGAAAAACCCACATCGGTGTCTCTACTCAAACTCAAAGTAGGGAGGTGACTGTGTCAAACTAAACAAAGTAACAAAAATTGCAGTATTTTCCCCTCTGGCATCAGGATCTTACTAGAAAAGGGGACATTCTTGGGACATCAATGTGCTAACCAGTCCAGAAAAACTAGGGACTGTGGCTGCCAGAAGTATGTTCTGTGCGGGCTGTTGACCATGCCTGGATAGCCCAGAGTCTCGTGCTCCGTCTCCAAAATCAATGATATTTACATTTCTATACAATTCTCAGAGTTGCCCTTTTATGTTTTAATCTCAGAACGAGTCATTATTAGGGCCCTATGGATCACAATTCACAATTTAAAAGCAAGTATCTACCGTATTTTGAAATGTTATTTGAGCAATATTTCATAATGTTTAAAATATTTTCAGTTCTCTTGGATTAATAAAAGAATATTTCCCTTGATTGCTGCTGGAGAAAGTGTCTATAGTGAAGGCTTCTCACGTTACAAGAGAACAGACTCCCCTTGCAATGGTTGGTGAGTCATGTGGTAGATAGACCTGGGTCCGGCCCTAAGTACTGGCTGTTGTATCATCACCCTGTCGCTTAGCCTTTATCAGCCTTTGCTTTATCACTCACAGAACAAAATTTTAGGCATAGTAGGTATGTTCATGAGGCAGTGGTAGCAGATTAACATTTTATCATTTTGATAAGATTAAACATTTTTAACCTTAGTTTATTTTTGAGAGAGAAACAGAGCATGAGCGGGGAGGGACAGAAAGAGAGGGAGACACAGAACCCGAAGCAGGATCCTGGTTCTGAGCTGTCAGCACAGAGCCCGACATGGGGCTCGAACTCAGGAACTGTGAGATCATGACCTGAGCTGAAGTTGGACGCTCAACGGACTGAGCCACCCAGGTGCCCCAGTAAGAGTACATTTTTAATGAAAATCTCACTTCATTTTTCTCATGATATGTTTTGAAGAGAAAGTAGATAAATTAATAACCTCAACATTTGATGTTAATACATAGATACTGCATACACACACACACACACACATTGTATATTTCATTATGTATAGCTGTTGTTATACAGAGTTATAAGTCAAGTAAGAGAGTCCTATATGTAAAGTATAAGCTCAGCCTTCTTGCTTAATGTTTTTTTTAGGTTTTAAAAAATGAAATAGGCAATAATTCCTCATGTTGGTCAAATAAAACATTTCAAAAAGTCCTTCCTATGAGCTCCAATTGTGAAAACTATTTTAATGCAATATGTACTAAACCCTAACAAATTTAAAAGCTAGCAATGGGACATACTATTCTCAAATTCAGTTCCCTACTGAAGCTCTCATTCCGTAAGTTTGGACATGAGAAGTTAAGGTACTATTATATTTGTCTTTGGTATAGGACTACTGGCTTATCAAATCCCCTTTGGACTCATTTTATTCTGAAGTCTTCAGCCTGTCTCTTCTTTCAATTACCATTCAATTCTCTTCTTTCAATTCTCCGCCTCTTCCTTTTATTTTCCATATTGCTGCTGAGAGATTGTTATAACCACCCGGAGTGCTAGTTGAATAGTCAGGTCTTTGCCACAGTTACTTTCTGAGTCCTTTTTTTCACCTGTATCTGGAAACCTTCTGATTGGTTGCTCTGGAGCTTACCTTGGCCCTAGCGCCCCCTAGGGGCCGGTGAAGGACTCATACCACGGTTATACTACCCACAAGGTGGCCACCAACCTCAGGTTATATTGAGCATTTGAAATGCAGCTCAGGCAAGTTTAGGACTGAATTTTTAGTTTAATTCCGTTTTAATCCCTTTAAAGTTTTAGAAACCAATACTTAATTCCATCATTATAAAATGTTTGGAAAAACTTAGGCGGGTATATCTACTTTTTCAATTGTCAATGATATGCAGTCTGAGTACCATAAAAGAATTTCTCCTTTTCTTTTTTTTAATTTATTTTTATTTTTTGAGAGTGAGTGAGAGAGAGAGCAAGCAGGGGCTTGAGGGGTAGAGGTAGAGGGAGGAAGAGAATCTAATCTCATGAACCGTGAGATCATGACCTGAGCCAAAACCAAGAGTCTGACACTTAGCTGACTGAGCCACCCAGGCGCCCCTTCTCTCATGAAAATATTTCCTTTTTTAAAAAAGTAATGCTTTTATTTATTTTTGAGAGAGAGAAAGAGACAAAGCACCAGCAGGGAAGGGGCAGAGACAGAGGGAGACACAGACTCGGAAGCAGGCTGCAGGCTCTGAGCTGTCAGCACAGAGCCCGACTCGGGGCTCGTACCCACCACCCATGAGATCATGACCTGAGCCAAAGTTGGATGCTTAAGCGACTGAGCCACCCAGGCACCCCCCCATAAAAATATTTCTAATGAAAATTGAGATGTCCTCTAAGTGCACACTTAGAAAAAAAAAAGCATGTAAAACAAACACACATTTAATATTTTTCATACTAATTTGAAATCATAACATCATAGTATGTGTTAAAATAAATGTTAAAACATTAATTCACCTGTTTCTTTTTAGTTTTTTAATGTGGCTACTAAAATAACTTACTTGCATTGATGGCTCACACTATATTGCTATGCAATGTGCTGGTTTAGACCGCTTCAGCCATTCGTTAACGGTTTCATGTGAAGCCTTCCTGCTTATCTAACAAAGTTGTCATAGAACCCACTTTTGCAGCCTAGCTCTGTTCTGAAGCTTTCATTGTATGTATTTGCAAATTCAGCCACTGTAAGTTATTTGCTTGTATATTTGTATTTTCTCCCTCTAAGACGTGTAGGGTGTAATCTATCAAGCATTGATGTGTAAGTAGTGCAGGTGCTCAGATGAGTTTCTATTCTTGCTTGTATTTCCATGTTCAAGTTTAACATCGAACAGAAAAATTACATGGGCCACATGTATGAAAGAAGTACTAATGGAACCTATTCTTTGTAGCCTGCATTGATGTACTCGCTATCTCAAAAGGCTTGTTATGATTTCATGTTAAACCATGAAAAAAAGTGTGATGATGTCAAAAATGCTAATGTACAAAACTAAATATATGTCTAAAAAGAGAAAGTAACCCTGGACTGGTCTACCGTTGGTTGAGGGATACCAGCCCATCCTAAGTTGTTATTTGGAGCATATTTCTAAGTAGAGAAGGATATTGAAGTTTTTTGTCATTGGCAGAAGAGAGCGGACGGAACAAGGGAATCGGTTTTCAGTGCAACCTAGCACTGGGTTTCCTGGCTTCCCGGTCCCTGTGTTCTAGAGAGGGGAGGACGCGTCTCATAGGCCTGGGTGTGTGGCAGTGAAAGAGTGGCATCTTTGCTGGGTTCTGCACCTATCTCCTTTTCTCGTGACTTGTATCTTTGCTTAATAAAAACTGTATAGGACTCAAGCTGTTGGAGCAGTTGGCATCTGTTTGATTCAGTTTTACAGATAGCAAGCTGCTGTTGGCAAACACTCAGTCTTTCCATCATCAAAATACACAGGCTGACATACTCTGGCCTCCTTCTGTGGCTCACACTGGATTTTTTTTTTCAACGTTTATTTATTTTTGGGACAGAGAGAGACAGAGCATGAACGGGCGAGGGGCAGAGAGAGAGGGAGACACAGAATCGGAAACAGGCTCCAGGCTCTGAGCCATCAGCCCAGAGCCCGATGCGGGGCTCGAACTCACGGACCGCGAGATCGTGACCTGGCTGAAGTCGGACGCTTAACCGACTGCGCCACCCAGGCGCCCCTGGATTTTTTTTTTTTTTAAGAAACACTGCATTGAATTCTTCTGTGAATGACAAATAGAGTAACACGTATATTCAGAGTTTCCTAATTATCATTTGAACAGCATGAATATAACTGAACAATTTGCCATGTCCAGATTCCTTTCATTTTCTTATTTTTAAATGTTTATTTATTTATTTGTGAGAAAGAACAAGCGAGAGAGCAGGGGAGGGGCAGAGAGAGTGCGAGAGAGAATCCCAAGCAGGTTCCGCATTGTCAGCACAGAGCCCTATGCAGGGCTTCAACTCACAGACCATGAGATCATGACCTGAGCTGAAGTCGAGTCAGAGGCTTAACTGGCTGAGCCACCCAGGTGCCCTACCAGGTCCAGATTTCTGCATTTCCCCTTCCAGTCGGTATGATTTTTGAAGACCGTAGCACCTTTGGGTAGAAGCAGTACATGCAATGGTTACCCAAAGCTGTCCTAGGACCCCCATCTTTACCCTGAGTAAAAACTCAACATTCCTGCCTGTGAGGAAATGTGTAGAATGGACCACTCAAGCTTGCAATTGCAAAGGACAGTACTGACAAGAATTCCAGAATCCCTCGGTTAAGAATGATTAAAAATCCAGGATGAAATCTGACATTGTGCTAAAAAATCTCTTTGACCTTTGTATCTGTTTAATCCTGCGTGTTTCTCTGATGTGTTTCAAGCAATTGTCTTTGTTAAGTTTAGGGAAGCATTTAAAAGTGTGGTCTGTACATTTGCGACATCGTGTGTGTGTGTGTGTGTGTGTGTGTGTGTGTGTGTGTGTGTGTGTACTTGTCTGTGTGGATGCTTTGTAGAGAGAGACAGAATAGTCTTAATCACCCCAGAGAATCTCCTTACTGTGTCTAAACTGAGGCCCTTAGAAGTTGACTGATACGGTTGCTGTTCTGTAAAGAATTTGTTACGAAAATGTTCAAACGTGAAAATGGTAGATAGCTAAGGAAAGGAATGTGTCCTACCTTAGCTTCAACAACTATCCGTAAATGGTGATATCAGTATATTCATCTTGCATCATATATTGACAGGTTTAATCTGGACCAGAACATGTGTTATCAAATGAATGTTGTCACTTTCAGGGTAGTTCTGTCTGGGGACTCTCTTTATTCCTATTATACTGAAATTGAAAATGTGACTTAACATCTTTTATCCTGTAAATGCCCCAAGGGCTATGTTATGAATGCAAAAGAAAATCTGTTACAAGATCATCATTCTTTCTTCCTTGGACCAGTGTCGAATCACAAGTCGAGATAACAGTCGCGTGAAGTTGCCATGTGGTTTTGTATTAGTCTCTTGGGTAGCAGACCATACAGTCAGTTAATAAGAAGTTAGTCTCTTCCACGTTAAATTTATAAATCACTTTTTGATTCTTCATTCATGAACGTATTTAATCTTTTTTCTAGAAATAGCCATATGTTATCCAATATCACCTCTTATTTTACACGTACTACCAAAATATTACTTTTGTTTTTCTACATATTAGATTTTATGTATATCTGTGTTTGTGCCACATTTAATTCCATGGTATGAGTCAGTAAGTATTTATGTCTTATAGCGTGTGTCATTGTAGAGATCGGTTTACTTATTAATTTTGAGTCACTTACGGGTCATGTTGTACATTGTGAGAAAAATCACCATCTTCTTACCACTCTTGAAAACTTTAACTTCATTCATTGAAAACAAAACTGAATTTTAATCGCTATACATCACCGAATATTTACCAAACTTAGAGGGCATTAAGTATGAGAGTGATATACAAATTATGAAATGCAGGCTGAAATTCTAGAATAGATTATATCATTTGAGGAAGCCGTATGGACATAAAAAGAAATAGAACCATCAAGGGTTATGTAAAGACAGGATTTTAATTATTATACTTACAGTTAATAATGGCAAAGTTATAATTAATTGTGTTAGCACTTTCAATATAAGGTTCCTTGGACTGTCACTCTTGATTAAATAAATGCATGTTACAAATAAGCTCATTCTGCAGATACTTGCACTAAGGTGAATAAAAAGGTATGATCACCTACTAAATTTTATGTCTTAATGAGTCGTAATGTGAGGCTCTATGTCTGTAATTTCATGTGAATCATCTGGATATAAATGGGAAATATGGAACAAGGAAAAAGTGAAAAATGCTCACTTAAATCAGCACATTTGAGTTAGTGATAAAGAGAGTCATCCAAAATCATGGAAAAGCACTGGGGTGGGGAAAAAGGGAATAAAAACTTAAAAACCCAAGGGAGGTCTACACTCTTAAAAAGATCGAGTAATTGTCCTCATGGTCTGCTCTTCCTCATAATCACATTCCTCTTCGTGGATTTTTAAACTTACTTATTCAGAACACAGTCAAATAACATTCTGGAGGCAGAGACAGAGAGAGGGATACGGACACCGATAATGTTTAAACTATGCTCTGTATAGGGAGTGTTTATTCAGGAAACAGTCTTTTACACAGCATGACCAAGTGCCAAACACGATTGTACAAAATGGTAGTCTGATGGCATCTTGGTGATGTTTCGAGCTTCACACCTTAAAGGTATCTGGAATTTATGTTTTTACGTTGCAGCTAGTTTTTATTTTCACGTCACATTATATGAAAATACCCACAGGCCACTTTGAAATGCTTTCTGACACTGACCCTATCACCCGTTTTTAATTAACCCCAGGTGTTAGCGTTTTTAAGTATTTTTTTGGATTAGGAAAGTAAAACTTAGCTATGACCTCTCCGAACACAGATTGGGTACGGGGAAGACCGCTGTGATTTCTTTCAAATGGTTATTTTGTTTTGAACTTTTATTCCTTGTATATACACAGACACCAAATGCATGCACATCCCTGTTTATCTTTTAATACTGCTCTCATGCTGTATGGAAAGACTTGCACTATTTTTACATGAAATTATATGACGAAACTTCCCCTATTTTGTTAGGACTCTTCAAAATCGTTTTAGCCATTTAACGTTCCATTTTATGTGAATTGCCATTCAAACGATCCTCTATTTTTGTGTTGTGAGTCAGTTTGTATCTACCAAGTTATATCTGATGCTTTGTAGGAAAAAATAGGTAAAATATAATGAGATCTGATTTCATTAGTGAAGATCCTTAAAAATAGCAAAGATTTCAGTGTTCTTGGCTTTGTGGCTGAAGTTATCTTTCACAGAGTGTGGACGAATTTCTTCTTTTACCAGCAGTGAATGTGATCCCTAGGAGAGGCTTTTCAAAGTTCAACCAAAATGTTTATCATTTTCGCTTTAATTTGCATCGTTAGAAAGTTTTGCATACGAGATTGTTGCACACTGAGGTTGAAAATGCAGTATTACCTTGTCATCTAAGCAGGTATTATGAAAATTCAGAAGTCCTAACAATTAACTGACACGGAATCATTGCGATAGTAGCATGTTTGATTTTACCATTGCTTCTGCACCATGATCTGTCTGCGATCACCATCATCTTGGCAGAGAATTTCTTTTAGTGAAAACACAGCACATAAGACTGTATCTTCTGATTTTCCTCTTTCTCTTTTCTATAAAATATAAAAGAGAGGCTATGTCATTTGAATTCCTTTCATATTTACTTATCAACACCATCGTAAAAATATAAACTAGACAAAGATTTAACTTAAAACACCCACAGGAACAAATCCAAGAAATATAGCTATGCCATAAAACCTACTCTTTCATTGAATATCATCTGTTATCTTTATAAGGCCGAGGATTTTTTATTTGGTTATGCCTTACATCACTCATCTCATGGTTGGCGGAAGTATTCAGATCAAGAAGTTTTATAGAATCCGATGGCAAACCTATTTAGTGACTATTTATGACCAAATTCTACACCATCCACCCTTTGTTCAGCTACAGGCATGTTTGTTGATGCTTCCATTGAGAAAATATGTGTGTGACC
Organism: Acinonyx jubatus; assembly: GCF_027475565.1. NCBI lineage: Eukaryota > Metazoa > Chordata > Mammalia > Carnivora > Felidae > Acinonyx > Acinonyx jubatus. The sequence goes on along the minus strand of NC_069382.1, from coordinate 3,562,615 downwards.
AACACAGAGAGAACAGCTCTGGGAGATCGGAGAGCAAACGTTGCAGAAACTTTAATCTGGGGAAAATAGTAGCAGTAAGATAGTTTCCAAAGCAGGGCAGAGAGCTTGTGGTGGGTAGCAACCAAGGTATAGAAAATTCTAATCTCCAGTGTGCTGTTAACGAGGCAGTTTAGAGACACAGACAGTGAAACATCACATGCTAATTTTACATGTGATGTACCTCCAAGAAACACTAATTCAAATTTCTGGTAAGTTCAGAAGAGGAAGATGCATATTAAAGAGAGAGCTGACCACAATGGAAGACCGTCCCTACAAATAGGGACCTGTTACAGACTCTGTGAGCTAAACAGGGAAATGTGCAAACAACAGTTACTGGCTTTGACGGTTCTGCTGATGCCATTAAGACCATGCTTAGGGGCGCCTGGGTGGCTCAGTCGGTTGAGTGTCCGACTTCAGCTCAGGTCACGATCTCGCGGTCCGTGAGTTCGAGCCCCGCGTCAGGCTCTGGGCTGATGGCTCAGAGCCTGGAGCCTGCTTCCGATTCTGGGTCTCCCTCTCTCTCTGCCCCTCCCCCGTTCATGCTCTGTCTCTCTCTGTCTCAAAAATAAATAAAACGTTAAAAAAAAAAAAAGACCATGCTTAGAGTGGATCAGAAATGGACTTGAGCTCCTGGACACCAGAACAACTTTGAGTGTGTTAAGAACGCTTAACATCCTGACCTGATGCCCACTGCTCAGGAAACTGAAAAATATGTCATTCCTACATGCACCAGTTTCTTTCTATGTCTCATGGAAGCATCCAGAAGATGTACTGGTATAAAGTACTGATTATTTCAGGGCTCTGGACATTCCCTTAAAATATTTTCTTCTCTGTTCCTATTTTGGGAATCTAATTTAACTCTGCAGAAAATACACGAGTCAGTATCACAGTAGGTCGTAGCAGAGTGGTGCAGGAGGTACTATTTAATAGGTCCACTTTAATGAAGGGCACACTAGAATGAAGTCATGGTTTTATACTTCCAATCTGCAATTGTTTTTAAAGTGACATATAGAGAGTATAATGGAAACATGTTCGGTTATCTCTGATCATGGCGTAAGTGCCATTCCAGACATCCCGAGTGCAACTGAACAATCCTTATATCAAAGCAAAATGATCATAATGGCAATATCCACACTTACTGAGCCCTTGGACTTTGCCAAGCACTGTATGTGTATTTCCTCAATTCATTCTCACTACACTGTTGGAAGAAGGTACTGATACTCGTGTGGCCTAACATATGAGCAAACCGCAGCTTAGAGAGAGATGTCTACATGGCCAAGGTGTGTCAGAATGTGGACCCAGGTGGTAAGGTCTAGCCCCCATCTCTTATCCAGAAAGCCAGTGCTCATGAATCAGCACTTGTTATTAGGGTCGGCACATAAAATACAGGAAATCCACTTAAATTCCAATTGCAGGTAACTGTGAATGGGAAATGCTTATCCTAACAACATATTCATTGCTTACCTGAGAATTAAATTTAATTGAGTATCCTCTATTCTTATTTGCTATTTAACTCTCAAAAGAAAACCGTCAGGCAAGTTTTATAATTCTCCGATTAAAGAAACTGAAGATAAAAGTGGTAATTGTCCAGGAAGATATAGCATATCTAACGTGAAATCTTCTCATTTCTCCAATTGTCCCTAAACATCCTCAATGGAAAAGTGCTATTTCATGAATTTTTCATATAAAATGGAGAAAAAGAAACATATACATATAAGTATTTGTAGACTAACACACAAATATTATCGCTGCATTTTTCAAAAATGTCCTTTTTTTTGTCCAAGATTGTCATGTATTCAAGATTCTGTTCTTTCTACAATGTGCTATTCAAATCTCTGTTTTAAGAGGTAAAGGAAAGAGGACATGGTCATTTTTTCTGACACTGTGTTCTTTTTGTTTGTTTATATGGCTTCTATTCTCAAAGTAAAATTTTAGTCACACCATGACACCAATTTTCTTAAATGATGGGTAATAAGATACTAATTCCTTTTCTTACAAATGCTTTCTTTTTATTTGGTCCCTGTGAATATGTATGATTTCAGTTGCTTAAGAAACTTTTATGTATCAATCATTTCTTCTATCATCTATTATCTCTCTCTCTCTCTCTCTCTCTCTCTCTCTCTCTCTCTCTCTCTCTCATCTGTTAGTGTGAGGCTAATTCATCAGTAAGAAATGTGAACAGAATGAAGCAATATTTAGTTGCAGTTATGATCCAACTCTCATCCACTGAGAGTTTATTGGAAGAATTGCAGATTAAACATTTCATTTCACTTCGATACATTTTACATGAATCTACAATAATTTTGAAGTGTTGTAAAGAGTGTAATTATTTCTGAACTAATTTAGTTAAACCACAATAGAGTATCCTGCGTCTGTAAGGTATGCTGTAAGTAAATAAAGGATGTTACTAATTTGAAACTGATTATTTAAGATGCATATGGTTTTTTGTGTATCTTTTTAAAAAATATTATAGTTCTGTATTATTTGGATTTGTGCTTATGTATTCATGGAATCCTAGTTTTAGTTTGTTTTTATTTCTTTTTTCTTTTTTTAATTTAAAAAAGTTTTCTTAAAGTCTCTTATTTTTGAGGGAGACACAGAGTGCAAGCAGGGGACACCTGACTGAGCCACCTAGGCACCACTAATTTTTTTTAATTGACGTTTTTTATCTATTTTTGAGAGAGAGAGAGAGAGTAGGAGAGGGGCAGTGAGTGGGGAGGGGACACAGAATCCGAAGCAGGCTCCAGGCTCCGAGCTGTCAGCACAGAGCCCAATGAGGGGCTTAAACCCATGAACCACGAGATCATGACCTGAGCTGAAGTTGGACCTTAACCAACCAAGCCACCCAGATGCCCCTGATCTTCTTTTTTTCCCCTGATATATCATAAGATATACAACGTTGTCTGGGGTGGACGCAGGGAGCCAAGGTGTACGTGGTTGTGCACAGACTCAGAGAACGGTGTAGGCTTCTGTGTCTCGGAGCTGTCCACCTGTCCACGTGCTCAGAATGGCACTACCAGTACCTGGGACTTACATGTCAGGCTAGAGCCGAAAGGGTAATAATAATAATAATAGTAATGATAACAACAACAACAACAACAACGATAGGGGTGCCTGGGTGACCCAGTCAGTTGGGCGACCAACTTCAGCTCAGTTCATGATCTCGCGGTTCTTGAGTTCGAGTCCCACATCGGGCTCTGTGCTGACAGCTCAGAGCCTGGAGCCTGCTTCGGATTCTGGGTCTCCCTCTCTCTCTTCCCCTGTCCCTCTTGTGTTTTCTCTATCAAAAATAAAATAAATAGATATTAAGAAAATTTTAAAGTAATTAGCATACATTTTCATGTTTTTATAAGAATATTGTTTTTAAGTTTCACCTGAAACACTGCATGAAAATTTACTCCCTGTGTTCCTTGCATATTAAAAAAAAAATCAGACTGAGTAATTTTTTACATTAGCATTTGATTCTTCTTCATTTGTCCCTAAAGTACAGACTCTAAACAAGGTAGGAGCAGGTATCGTGTGTATCCCATTTCTGCGGCAGTGTCCCACGAACAAGGCACCATACGTATGGAGACATTCACAGTATTTTCTCTTGATCAAGGAAAAAAAAAAAAAACAAAAAACTTGCAGGCAGGTTAGATGGCTTTCCCCCTGTTTAATCTCGTAGTGTATATGTGTCCGCATTTCTCAGTCATCTGTGCACAGTTATAACTCTTCTAAGCAGAGTGGTGTAGAGTCTGCTCTCCTAGAAATGGTGGGAGCATGCCAACCAGCACACCTTTAAGGCTGATTCATCTTTCTCCCCCGGACACAAATAAAAACACGCCTGGTCCTTGGCAGATGGCCAATTCATCTCTCAAAAAATGATTTCAAAACAGATTAATAGATTAATATCTCACCACTAAAGTTTGGTGGTGCTCTTATCCCAGACACTGGAGCTGTCTTTTAATGATCTTGAGAACCACGGCAACTGTGTCGGAAGTCTGGGTTCACAAGGTCAACTACACTTGTCTTTTCAACATTGTTTGCTTGTTTCAGGTTAGTTTAAAACTGGGAGGTCTTAAGAGACTGTTCTGATGTCTGAACCTTTAAGGATATTATTTTATTTTTGTAAATTTTTTTATTTGTTTTTGAGAAAGAGAGAGACAGAGAGAGAGAGATGTGAGGCTCAAACCCACAAACCAGGAGATCATGACCTGAGCTGAAGTCAGACACTTAACTGACTGAGCCACACAGGCGCTCCCTGAACCTTTAAGTGTGTTAGTCATATGCATTTCTGTGATTTAGCGCTGAATACCATTAATATGTGTACATTATAACTTACAACTTGAAATTGAGGTAGTTTACTATTTTTTCTTTCTTCTTTATAAAAAAAGGCACTTCTCTGGCATGAGAGTTTTATTGTTGTTGTCTGTCTGTCTTTCTTTCTTTCTTTCTTTCTTTCTTTTTCTTTCTTTCTTTTCCCCTCTTTTCAAATATTCTTATAATGGTAACATTTTGGTTCGTTTTGATTCTCCTGATTCTAATTTTTCCCCCTCTGGAAAATTTATTGAATTGCGGTGAATTTATCTCCAGTGAACTATAAAAGCCTTTTTACAAAATTTCAGAGATTGTACCAGGAAAGAGTGAGGGTTCACTTTTTCTCCTTTTTTTTTCTTTTTTTCCTTACATTGCCCAAGCACAACTAGTGTTTATTACTAATGAACTACTTATTACTAACAAACTATTTCACAGTCTTCATGAAATTGATGCTAATGAGTGTTGTAAGGACACATGCAGCTTTATGACTCTCAAAAAAAGCATCTTGCAGGCGCCTGGGTGGCTCAGCAGGTCAAGCTTTGGACTTTGGCTCAGGTCATGATCTCGCAGTTCATGGGTTCAAGCCTCATGTCGGGCTCTGTGCTGTCAGCTCAGAGCCTGGAGCCTGCTTCGGATTTTGAGTCTCTCTCTCTGCCCCTCCCATATTCACACTTTATCTGTCTCTCTCAAAAATAATTAATTACTAATTTAAAAAAAAGCATCTTGCACCCTGAGGTCACATGCATGGCAAAGCAAAAAAAAACAAAAAACAAAAAAAAACAAAAAAAACAAAAACGAAAAAACAAAAACATACTCTTTCTGTCCATAGTGAAAACAGATAACACACCAGATGTTGATAGCAAGTATAATTCAGTCAGCTCTAAGCAGAATTAGCAAATAATAAAAGAAGTTGCCTTTGATTTCTTAACACTCTTGACCTTCAGCCCTGTTTCCATCTTGATTTCTGGAGCACTTTCTTATTTTTCTCCAAGGTTCCTCCCCCAACCCCTATCCAACGGAATAGTTTAAAATTCAATCTTAGCGAAGAGGAAATGCCTGGTGAGTGTTTAAAGTGTTCCTTCTCTTCAGGGGAATCTCATTTTCACAGTGATCAGACCTTGAGCAGAAGGGATGAGTCCCAGAGTGGGGTTTCAGGCACCGGGGAGTAGGTGGGCGAGTAGGTGGGCGGGCTGCGTGGAGGCGGACCCAGGCGGAGGGAAGTCACAATGACCCAGGAGGTGCCATGTGGACTCTGAGTGATGCTGGTCTCAAACACAATCTGTCTTGGTTCCAACTGGTGGATACAAACAAGAATGTGATGCTTTTAAGGTGAGGCAAAGCCATGGCAACCAGCTCATCGGGCAGGCGTGCATTCTTCACCTGGGGAGCGGGTTGAATGGAGCAGAGTCAAAATAAGGTTCAACAGGAAGTAGAATTTTAAAATGTGCAGTGACAGGTGTTGTGGTTCCAGCTGTACTGATCACAGTTGTGTGTCAGAGAGAGGACGCTCAGGTGAGCCTTGGAGAGATGCCACACGGAGGAGGAAAGGCTCTAGAAGCTAGCTTTAAGTGTGTGTCCCCAGCAGCAGTGTGGTACGCAGAAAGTAAAGAGTTGGGTCCAGAGGTAGGAAAACAAGTGCAGATAGGTCTGAGGGAGGCCATGGATGGAAAGGAAGCTGCACAGATCAGACAGAACAGAAATTAAAACTAATATAAAAACTTAGCTCCAGCATGAACAATATATACAATATAAACAGTATAAACATGGAGACCATACCCAACAAAATTGACCTGGGAAACATCCCTATGAGTCGCGGGAGGAAAATGTGTGGCATGTACCAAAGCTGCTGCTTCCACACCTCTCTCTCTGATTGTCCTGTCTTCTGTCTTCCTTACTTGGTCCTCCCCACTCCCAGTTGGAGACTCAAAAATATATTTGATCTGACCGGAGATATTTATCTGATTATGTCAGTCACCTCACGGCATTTTCAGTAGTTCCTTGTGGACAGGAAGAGAATATCGAAATGCATGGGGGAATTCAAGGTCACCCAGCATTTGGCGCTCACGTCTTTCCACAGCCTTCCCCCACCTCACTCTCTCAAGCCCTGCCTTCTCTTCACACCACTCACTGCTCCACAACGAGGCCACCATTTCCTTTCTCCAACTTGGGTCACGTTTCCATCTCTTGCAATGACCTCCCTATTATTGTATTATAAAATAAAAAATTTAGGGACGCCTGTGTGGCTCAGTTAAGCATCCAACTCTTGACCTTGGTTCAGGTCATGATCTCATGGTTCATGAATTCAAGCCCCTCATCGGGCTCTGTGCTGACAGTGGGGAGCCTGCTTGGGATTCTCTCTCTCCCGCTCTCTGCCCCTTTCCTGTTCATCCATTCTCTCTCTCTCTCTCTCTCTCTCTCTCTCTCTCTCTCTCTCTCTCTCACACACACACACACACACACACACACAAAGTGAATAAATAAAAGTTTTTTTTTAAAAATTCTATGATATAAACTCCAGTAATGGAATGATTGTGATGCATTACCTGCAATTCTAGTGACTTGATTGGATTTCACCTGCTTATATGAAGACGGCCTTTAAAGTATTTTAAGTAGAATATAAACATGAAGGGTGAAGCATCTCCTGGTGAGTTGATAAACTCAATCTTAGTTGATAAGCTTAAAACACACAGAAGGAGGCATTCCGTCCTGCCAAGCAAGAAATAGAACATGATAAAGACCTGTGTTATTTAGAACACATTTATGGGGAAATCTGAGGCAAACCAGCATAAGTGAAAGCTACTTTACATGGACTGCAAGGAAAGGAACAAAACTGCCAGGTGAATGAGATATACTGAGGGCTTTTTTTAAAGACATAGGTAAAACTCACTTCTCATATTCAGAAAGGTCAGAGATAAGCAAAGTGTGCCTGAGCTCTGATAAAAGACGTTATTAAACCTGAAAGAGCAAACTTACAGTCACTCTCACCACAGCACAGCCTACAGAATGGGGTTCAAAGAATAGTTAATATGAAGGGGGTACCTGGAGAATTAAACCTAATCTGATTTTTTATGTTGAAACCAGGGAACTTGTTAAGAAATGTTTGTTTCGTACATTGAATGCATTCATAAGACGAAACAATAGAATGAGAAGCTCATGATTATTCTCCAAACAGCAAGAATCTTGCTGAAACCTATGATGCAACGGGAATTAACATTCTATATGGAAAGGGGTTATTTTCATGAAAGTCACTGACATGTTAGAATTGCTCTGAAGCTATTATCCACCGGTTAGCAATGTCTTCCTATCTGAATGCCATATCATTTGCAGACATTTGTTTTTTGGCGACTGAATTAAGAGTGGACATTGGATTATGTTACTTCAAAAAACTCAGCTTCACACACAGAATTATTATTTTTGTACATATTACGGAGTTGGAGATATTTTTAGGTTTTCTGTGAACTTGGTTTGTGCTCACATATCTACTCTTCTAAAAGAAAATAGTCTTGAAATGAGGAGAGTGGTCTTCAGTCTTTCAAGTAAATGAAGTACAATTTGAAAATTACTTTGACTACATGTTTCTGTAAATAGTATAAACCATTTACAGAAACAACTAACAATATGCATAGCATGGTGTACTTGAGACCCGCTGCAGGCTTTAAGCAATCACGAGTCACCACTAGAATAATTACTTTCTCTTGAGAGAATTAGCAAAGTGTATTGATCCAAGAGGAAAGCATTAGCCAAGGAGAACCTAATTACCACTTACTTGAGGTCGTAATGGTTTTACACATGGTTTCGTCATCAATTTGTTCAGACCCGGAAGCTCAATTAGAATGTTCATGATGTGCACCCACCTTACCATTACTCTCTAAAGACAGTGATACTTCCTTTGGGATGATTAGAGGCAAAGCATCCAAAATATTTTGTGTACCAAGAGCTGATGGGTTTGGATACATTTGAAGTAGGAAGATCATTGTTCGATTTACAACTTTTTGTAATGGTGTTTCTGTATCAGGGTAGACAGATTCTGAAATTATAAATGTAATTTCAAGAATGATCTCACATCTTTGGCTTGCTTTTCTCTGCTTCTCTGCATCATTTCATCCCTGTACTCACTCTGGAAAATACACTAAAAATGTAGTTTGAATATATGTCAGACAGGAATGACTAAATCTTTTTTTTTAATTTCAGGCATTAAAATACTTAAAAATCTTATATTTTAATATTTAATTTGGAGGCGTATAGCTGCAAATAGTGTATATTTGTAAAAAAAATTTTAAAAGCATTGGAAAATTTTTGTGATCATTGTTAATAATTGAAGTTAAATTATATATAAACTTTAGAGTTTGTATATCTATAGTGTACAGTAAGTTTTTTATATCACAATCTAATTAAAAATACACGTTCTGATAATAAAAGTGATGTCTGACCTTCTACAAAGACTTCAGAGTTTAGAGTGCTGGCATAAGGCAGGTCAGAGCAAACAGCAGGTAGGATCTATAGTTGGAATTGAACTCTTAATGCTGAGCAGATACATATTTAATTTGTAATATTTGACGTAAAATACATTCACTGTGACCAGGGCTCAGTAACAGCCATTTCCATGACAGGTGGAGGTACCAACTGCTGGAGGGACCCGTGTTGTGCTGTTTAAGATACAGAAACTCTTTAATCCATTAATATCTGTATCTCCTTCATTTAAACCTTTTTTGTTCCTCGGTAGACGTTTAGTATATTCTTCACACAAGTTTTTCGGCATGCTTAAATGTATTTCTGAGGCATCGTTTTGAATCGTTATTGCTATCTTTTAGCTCTGTTGCTATTGTGTGGGACTTTTTTTTCCCCATTAAGTTTTCCAAATGGTTATGGCTAATATATGTGAAAATATGACTTATTTCCTAAGTAGGAGCTTTATTGAGCTCACGTCTAGTTAGTAATTGCTGCCCATTGATACTTCGGTATTCTGAAATTAAAGAATATTTTTCATGTTTATTTATTTTTGAGAGAGAGAGTGAGACAGAGTGCAAGCAGGGGAAGGGAAGAGACGCGGGGAGACACAGAATCCGAAGCAGGCTCCAGCCTCTGAGCTGTCAGCACAGAGCCCAATGTGGGGCTCGAACTCACGAACCGTGAGATCACGACGTGAGCTGAAATCAAGAGTAGGATGCTTAACCAACTGAGCCACCCAGGCATCTCTGAAATTAATGAATATTTTGGATTTTGCTTCAAATAATTATACTTTTTATTTCATTCTCTTATCTAATTGAATTAGAAAGAATTTTTAGGGGGAAAAAAGGGTTGAATAACATTAATGAAAGTAGGTACCTCATTCATAGTTCTTTCAGCAGAATGTTTTCCGTTTCTTTATTTCCTTATATTTGCATATTTGTTGATTATAATTAAGAATGAATATTAAATTTTACTACTTTTTAAAATTTTTATGTAGTATATTATTTTCTTTTCCTCCACCATGTTAACATTTTGGATTAAAATATTTCCAAATATGAAAAAAATAATAAAAATAAACACTTCCAAAATAAAGCCACATTTTCAATTTTGGAATAAATGTAACCAAGTCATGATTTATTATTATTGCCAGTTTATCTGGAGTCTTCACCCTAATGGTTAAGTGATTTGAAAATTTCATGTAATTTCTAAGAAAGATCAGTTCATATGTATTTTTGACACATTTTTCAGATTATGACATCATGTTAGTTCATAAAATGATAAACAAAAAGATTCAAATGCACTTCAGGTCATTTTATACTCCTAGGGTGAACATATCCACAATCATGATATGTTTGTTTAAAACTGATTTTCTGGGGCACCTGGGTGGCTCATTTGGTTAAGCATCCGACGTCAGCCCAGGTCATGATCCCACGCTTCATGGGTTCGAGCCCCACGTCAGGCTCTGCACTGACAGCTCGGAGCCTGGAGCCTGCTTCGGATTCTACGTCTCCCTCTCTCTCTGTCCCTCCCCTGCTTGCACTCTGTCTCTCTGTATCCCCAAAATAAATAAGTATTAAAAAGTTATTTTTTTAAGCTGATTTTCTAAAGGAGAGATATCAGGATGAAAATGATCTATTTTTAAATTTAGTGGATTTTCTACCAGGGTTATACATTTCTATATTTGACCTTTGTCTTCTCCATTATCAATATAGCGTTACAAACTATGATGAAATCAAAATGAATTTGTATTAATATTTTCAAATTCGTTCAGTCTAGTAAAAAGCTGCTTTTTTTCCTCCAAAATCAATTGTTTCTAAGACCTAGGTGTTTTCCTTTAGAGTAAGATCTTTACACAACTCAGCTTATATATTATATAGAGAATGATGGGCAGAGAATGCATATAAGAACTGGGTATAATTCCCATTTACAAATTATTGGTTAAATCCAAAATTTGAGACAGGGAAAAACATGTAGCTGAATCAGCATAAAATCTTAATTGTAATTTACAGTGCATGAGAACTACAGTGTATCATAATGAACACTTACTTACATATCAAGAACAAAATGGGGCGTGATCTACAAACCCAATGTCAACAAGTTTATTTTACTGCACTGCAGAAGATGAGTATTCTTTCAGACTTACCTAGAATCACAGTATTTAGAGCCCCAAGTGCCAAATGAAGAAAACTGGTCTCTAATTTAACCTCCGTTATTATCAATTAAAAAAAACATGTAGCCTGTTCTAAAATTTGTGGCAAAATTCCAAAATTATATTAATTTATGAAAGAAATACATATTTGTTTGTGTATTTATTTACTTATATTTCTAGATATGCTCCATATTATAGTAACATAAAACAAATAATATTTATTAGAAATAAGATAAAAAATCAATGTTGTTAGAAAAAAATCGGCATTTGGATGGCTGACTTTGCTTCTGGAAATTATGGATAGACATGTTAGCATTAGCAAACAGTTAATGGATCATGTAATTTGATAATTATAAACACAGGACATCAGTGCTTAGAAGGTTTTCTAATGTAACATTGACTTTCATAAACCCATCACCTTTATATATACTTTAAGTACCATGAAAGTCAGCTATTTCTATATATCCATACCTCCCTACAAATAAAGTTTCCCAGGAAAATTCAAAATAAAATTTGAAGTAATAAGCCCTCTCCCAGATCAGGTGATGGGACACTGTGGTAGTGACTCTTTGGGAGATAGGTCTTGTTTATGTGTGCCATAGCCATTCGTAACTCACCTGCTGTACTTGGAGCCTCTCAACAGAGTCATTGGTACCGACTCTTCAGAGCAGACCCAGGCAAGCGCTTCTTCATTTACGCTACTTCAAGCACCAAAAATCCTGGGTTACTAAACAAGTTGAAGATTTTTAATACCGCACTTTGTGAACAGTAACAGATTCCTACAGCATGTACGTAAAAATTTAATACCACGGGTGCTGGGTGGCTCAGTCGGTTAAGTGCCTGACTTCGGCTCAGGTCATGATCTCATGGTTCTTGAGTTCAGTTCCCCCATCGGGCTCTCTCTTGTTAGCACAGAGCCAGCTTTGTTTGGATCCTCTGTCCCCCTCTCTCTGCCCCTCCTCTGCTTGTACCCTTGCTCTGTCTCTCAAAAATAAATACAAATATTTACCAAAAAATATGAAAAATTTAATACCATAAATTTTATTTGTTCTTGTATGGTTGATATTACCTTTAGTTAATAGATAAGACTCATAAAAAAAGATTTTTAACTTTCCCAAGTTCATGGAGCAGTCTTGGCCAAAGAAAATTCTAAGTATTACTGATAATGTTTTCCACCCCTAGGCTATTAATTGGTATTGGTTTTCAGACCCTGGCTACCTCATTTGAACGATGACCAGCCTTGGCAAAAGTGGCAGCCATATACTAGGGTGAGAAAATGAAGGATATGACATCTTCACCGCTGTCCACCTAAATACTTGAAGGAACCAATCTTCTAGAGTAAAATGCTTGGCCATCTTTAAAAGCATAAAAAGTAGAACCACTTGGGCTCAAGATACTACTTACTAGTTTATGAACGAGGCCTATGAGAAGGAACTATCACTGAAAGTTCTTGGACCAATAATTATTTTACTGGGTCCTTAGACACATATACAACCTTGAGATATTTCTCGTGTGCTCTCTTAAAGAAGTGGCAATGCCGGGCTTTCTTATCACAAAGGAATGTTGCTAATAAAACATCACATATCATGCCTTTTGAATATACTATAATAACATATTACTAAAGCAATGTTTGAGACTATTCCAGACAATTATTCATAGGATATAAAGAAATTCTGGTAGTAATCATCATCATCGTATAACAATTTCAACTTGTTGCCCAAAATGTTAGTATCAGGGTCTCAGCTCAGGCCTTGTTTTCAGGGTCGTGAGTTCGAGCCCCACATTACACTCATGCTGGGTGTGGATCCTACTTTAAAAAAATTAAAATATTAGTGTCAGAGGACTGGGTTTTTTTGTCTTACAGATGTCAGTTCATTTATTTTATTATATTTATTTTGTAGACGCTCAGAAAGGAGAATTAGCTAGCCCAGATTCATGGAGCTAGTCAGTGGAAACAATCAGGAATCAAATCCAACACATTTTGTCTCCTGAGGCTATGATTTTTATGCTACACCAATTTACATAACATATAAAGATATACATTTTATTTATGAAACTAGAGGATTCTTGTGCTTATATTTGCTATGATTGTCCTCGTAAAAATAGTACCAATTTAATGTTTTTGAGTACTAGAAAACTTTCATTTACAAAACATGCATGGATCAGTTTAAGGCAGATGCTCCTGGGATAGCATTAGTATTTTGATTTTGATTATTCCAAAGAGAAAAACAAAGAGAAAAATATTTAAAAACGGTCTAATATTGTATTATTTTGAGATAGTGTGTGTCTGTCTCTGGGAGCATTTGGGAGTGGTATTGCTCGAAGTCAGTGAACGCTGACTTAAGATTGTTGATGATTCATTCTCAATAAAGGCCTCAACATTTCTTATAACAAGTTTCAGAAAAGAAAATAAACTATCCCGGCACAAATTTCAGGAGTTGAATTAATTTGGAGAAAACTGCAGTATCCCCGTTCTAAAAGTGGTCTCCCCACTGTTGCATTTGCCTTCATTTGATATGAGTAAAAACAGGCAATATTTCTTTTTATCCTGCTCCTGTTTATTTCCAGTAACTCAAGGGAAGTCACAGAAACACATGTATCTGGGAGGAGAAAACCTGTATATCATTGATTGTGAATCGAACCTTTGAGTTTGCAGATGAATCTAGGACATCATCCAGCAGTGGGCCTTTGATCCTCAACCGAAATATACAGGATGAAGTAATTTGGTTAAAACTATACTTTAGAAACTGATCTTTTTTTTACCTCTTTTTTTTTTCCAGACTCAGTTTCCTTAGAAATTTGCCCATAACATAATAACTGGTTGTAACAAGGTTGCTTGATCTTGATAATTTATTCCACATTAGAGAGAAATTGCAATACTTTGTAAACCAGATCGTTCCATTAGATTATATTTGCTGTCTTCCCATGTTTTCCCATTACACTGCAAGCCATTGAGAGTAGAGGCTGGGCTTTGTCATCACTGGGCTTCAGCTATAATTTTTTTTAATGTTTTCTTTTTTGTAAGTTTATTTTTCAGAGAGAGAAAAAGAGAGCGAGCAGGGGAGGGGCAGAGACAGAGAGAGACAGAATCCCAAGCAGGCTCCATGCTCTGTCAGCACAGAGCCCAATGCTGGGCTGGATCCCACAACCCTAGAATCATGACCTGAGCTGAAATCAAGAGACAGATGCTCAACTCACTGAGCCCCCCAGGCACCCTGAGAGCACCAACTTTTAATGCAAGGTGCTTCCCATCAGAAATTTTACTGTATGTGAGGCAGAATATTATTTTGCTTGTTTAATAATATTCAAGAGAATAGTAATCCCAGTGTGATTGTTTTCCCAAATTATATCCCTGTGTCCTGCTAAAAAATACCTCTAACTGCTGGATTGTTCTCAAGCATATTTAAATTATTCCTTTCTTATGTAATAGTCAACACTTGTGTATTTTTGTATAATCCCTGATTATACCATTTCTATTTTGTTCTGCTTTTCCTGATTGTTAAAGAAATATATATGTTTTGTTTGAAAAAAAAACATTATGCCATTTTTCTCTTTATTTAAATAACAACCCAAGTAATGAGTCTCAACTAGTTTACCATATGGCTGGAAGGCCTTGACGTTCTGTCTGCCTCATACCTACTCTGCAATGACTGCATCAACCTCTTCCACACTCAGTAAAGTGCACAAGCAAAGATTAGCGTAATTTCCTTTGTTAACAAAAATGCAAAATATCAACTCTTACCTACACATCACTCAGGACTCAGTTGAAATTGGGCAACAAATATAAACAGCCATAAAAGCAGAAATTAACATACAAGTACCAAATGAGAACATCTAATTTTGCTACTGATAAGTGGAATGCAAATTAAAATACCAGAGGTGGGCTGTCCAGGAGCAGTCAGAGAGGCAACGATGGAAACACCTGATAATAACGGATAATGACAAGGATGTGGTCCATTGGGAGTTCTTATCCACTGTTGGTCTGCTAAACCGATACATCCAGTTGGTTGGCAAATCTCGCGGTATCTAGTAAAGCTGAAAACATCTGTGCTCAAGAAGTCACTAATGACGTTTCAAATACATGTGCTAAAAAAGATCTCCTTTGAGTGTACATAAGATGTATTTAAGATGCACACTGTAGCCTTGTTATAGCAAAAAGAGAAAAAAAAAGAAACAGCCACCTTTGTCAAGAGAGTAGATAAAAAAATGTGGACTTATACAAGAGAATTTTATGGGATAGCAAAAGATGAACGAATCTGAGCTCCGTGTCTTCACGTGGATGAATCTCAGAAAAGTAATGTTGAGAGTAACATGCCAGATAATGGACACATATCACACCATTCACATGGATTTTTAAGAAATATATTAACCTTTTCTGCACCTCGTGTGTATGTGTGCACGTTTGCATGCGTACATGTGTTATGACATTATTAAAACACACACGTGAATGATCACTAGAGATTTCAGGACAAGTACTGTCTGGAAATGGATGGCATTGTTTTGGGCGAGATGGGAACCACATTTGTAAGTTTTCGAAGATTTTTGATAAAAACGATCCTAAATTGGTGCTGAGGGTTTTATTTTGTAACACCATTAAAAATGAGCGAGATTTTTTTTTATTTGAACATTTTGCAGACAGAATACATGGGGCATATGCTTTATGTGGAAAGTTAATTTGTAAGTAAATATGCTTGAGGCAATGATGTCCTTCTACAGTATGAGGACAGTCCACTGTGTAATTATCAGTTAGGAAAAGCTTACCTGGGGGCTTGTTTTGTAGCCTTTCTCTAAGCTTACCCAAACTCGCGTCACCTCTTTCCTCAAAAGTAGGGAGGAAAAACACTCCTGAGGAACAGTTCATTGAAAATGTCACCGAGCGGGGTGCCTGGGTGGCACATTCAGTTGAGCGACGGACTTCAGGTCATGATCTCGCAGTTGCTGAGCTCAGATATTTTGCATATGACTTTTCTGAGACGAACTGCTTGGTAGAAATGCTCAATCCAGAAGCTCAGCGTCTTTTCATGTGCTCTCCTTTCAACAAACCTAAGTTTCCCCCAGGTAGCCTCTTTAACTCTGAGATTAAAGCTCCGTAAACCTTAGTATATTAAGCATATAAAATAAATTTTTTCCAGTAACGTACAGAGCAAAACAAGGGAGAAAGCCCATGGTCGGACCTGGTAGAAATGAGAACCTGTCCCTGTCTTCACAAGACTCTTTGCGTGTGTGCCCACTGTGCTCCCTGAATCCTTTTCATGTTCTGTTGGGTCAACCTTGTAACTGTCATGGACACAATGTTTGTTCCCCTCCCCCCATTCATTCACACCCCATGTGATGGTACATGTGATGGTACCTGGAGATGGGGCCTATGGGATGTAATTAGGGTTAGATGAAGTCATGAGGGTAGGGCCCCCAGGATTGGACTATTGTGCCTACAAGAGGAGATGTCAGAAGGCTCCCCCTCTCCTCTGGGATCCTACCTCCCTGCCATGCACAAGGAAGGACAGGCCAAGTAAGAAAGAGCAAAAAGAAAGTGACATCCTCTATGGGCCAGGAAGGGAGCTCTTACCCAACATTGAATCAGCTACCACCATGATCTTGGACTTCCAGCCACCAGAACTCTGAGAAATGAATTCCCACTCTGTAAGCCTCCCAGTCTGGTATTTTGTGATGGCAGCCCCAAGGGACTAAGACACTAACCATTTTGAAAACTGTAATCTTCAAAGTGATTCTGGTTATTGTCAACTTAGACCTGATAAAGGCTGCAGGGTGATTAGTATGCCATAGCTGAATCATAATAATTACAGCAACTGACACTCATGTCGTGTTTCCCATGTGCTTGTGGATGACAGTCCAATGAGGGAGACAGTATTATAATCTTCGGTTTGACACAGGAGAAAACCGAGGCATAGGAGAAGCATAGAGTGCAGAGTAAGAGTGAAATTAGGCCTGATGCCTTCCATGGTTGTACTCTCTGCTCGTGCACTCACCCCATGCTCTATTTCCTCAAACCACGGGACAAGCTTTTCACCTACATATTATTTTATCCAGCAGAAACCAGTTTTTATAAGTCTCTAATTCCTGATTTGGAAAACATAATTGAAAATGCTTTATGCATAACTGTTCAAAAAGGGCTAAGAAATATTAAAATTACCCAGAAGTATACGTATTCTTAAAACCATTAAGGGAGGAATTCTTAATCAATTTAAAGAGAGGGAAAAGTGTAAATCCATGATTATACATGAGATGAAGAAAAATGGTAATATTTAATTCTCTAAAACAGAAAATTATTCAACCCTTGACTATATGGTTAAAAATAGTTATCATTTAAAATTGTATTGTAAAATAATATGCCGTAACAGAAAGGGTACAGTAAGACCAGCATAATAAAATTAAAATACATGGCAGAATGATATTAGTCTCTTTCAATAAAACTTCTCATGCTTAAAAACATAGTACCATAATCTACAATTCAAGGTCAAACTGTTAGTAATTTGCCCTAGGTTACAAATGGGGTGGGTATGACTCACATATACTATGGAGATCATGGTATTAAAAAGTTCTAAGAAGAGACGATCAATTTTAAAATGATGACACAGGCAAATTCCCCAGATGGCTTGGTACCAATAGCTCGCGTCATTTGGAAATTACATACCTCTTCCAAATGGAACACCTACAGCCTGTGATTTGAGCTTCGAGGACCAGGGTGGGAGGGGAAGGAGGATAAATTCAGCACACTCTTTCTAAACTACTTGGGCCAGCCAAGATTGCTCCTTTTTATAGGATTGTGGCCTTTATGGTCAAAGCTATTCTTTCTTAACTAGAGTGTGGTATTTGAGGCCCTAACTTCTGAGCTCCACTGCACTGAGAGTGCAGGCTCTTTGTATGCATTCTGCTGGGCACCTTACCTGACCAGCACCGAGTGACCTCCTGTGGTGTTTCCTCTTGTCATGGCCCCCACGTATGATAGGGGGCACCCATGTCCACTGGTCTACTGAACCTCAGTGGGGATTTCCCTGAAGTGAGGGTGATTCCCTCCTTTAAGATTAAAATAAACAGTGTTTTTATATTCAACTGGCATGTTCACTCCTATTATTTTCACACTCACTGAGCACGTCCTATTTGCCAGGACTGTGGTCAGCCACTACTATATGTCGTGTCTCTCAAGCCTCACAATTATATGTTATTTTCAGAGGAGGAAATGGAGACCAATAAGGGGTGAACAATTGGAACAAGATCGTACAATTAAGGCCGAAAATGGGAGCTAGAAATTCACAAGCAAGTCCGTCTGCAAAATGGTCCATTTCCCCGTACAGTGTCGGTGTTGCTCAACAGAAACATCAGACTCGAAGCAGAGGGTGAAGGTTGACTTTAACAATTATGCACTTAATTTGAGTCATGTCCAGTTGGAAATGGAGTGACAATTTGCATAAGAAACACCAATGGCCTCTGTGTTGCTTTGCTATTGTTTCTCTAAAGCATTTTGTGGAGCTACAGAGGAGGAGTCCAGAAATCAGTTGCCTAAGCATGCCTCAAATCCATGGAAATATGGCATCTTTTTACCTAGAAAGTGGCATTCTTTCCGTGCTCTATTTGCCAACTGACCTTTTCAACCCCGCACGCATTTATATTCTCCACAAAGCTTTGCTGAATGCCAGGCTGAGATGTGGGGATAAATGGTGAAGGAAGTCAGTACTGACCCTCCCCCCATGTGTTCGTGCTGGGGAGATTGGAAAGAGACGTAGCCAGTGAGCTTGCACAGGAAGGGAAGGATGACATCAGGACAGGGAACAGCATTTGGGTTTTACTTGAATATATGTAAATTATAAAAACATGTTTATGTGTATACTCAGATATATATTATAAACTTTCTCTACAAACATCTTACAGTATATGAGGCAATTGAATTCTCTTACTGTATTTACTCATAATCGCAAGGTCCAAGCTAAATAATGAAATGTCATTTCATCGTGAATAAAATCAAATATAATTACCTGCACATGAAGCCATGTGATTTATCGTGTGCTAACTCTAGAAGATAAAGAGTCGATTGATAGATTTCATCACACAACCCACTGTTGAATTTTAAAATGGGATCTTCTATAATGAGCCAATCTGCATAGAATCATTTCAATATTAACTCTGTAAATTAAGTCGGAAATGGCCGATTTCTACTTTCTGCATATTGGGCGCTATTTATTGTGTTTCTTACCTCGGAGCTCTAGGCTGAAGAACATTGAGTACGTATCCCAACGTCTCTGTTCCCTTTAGGCTTACCAAAATGAGAGGGCTGATGAAGTGGGAGTGTGATAAAGAACACATTCACTGGAATAAACACTGAACTGCTATCTACTGGGAATCGACATGGTTGTGGCCATTAGTTTGTTCTCCCAGCCCTGCCAAGAGTTGTCTTCATCAACTCCTCTGTGACGTGAGGGGAGTAGATTAAGATGACCCCCATCACCTCCCAGTTCTGGCTGTTGTCTTGAAGTTAATGATGGTGGAGTCCACTACTTTGGTGTAAAAGTATACAGTCTGGCTGAGTGAATGTTACCAAGAATCTCATTCCTGCTTTTATGCTCTGAGGGGGGTAACTCACACAGGCAAAAGCTGACTTGATTAGTCCAGAAAAGGGGAGATGAAGATATTGTAGCATGAAACAACATGGTGCCTGCAGCATAAAGTTGAACATCCGTTCATACGTGAGGCCAGAAGCCCATTCTCGGCGGTTTACCAGTGAGATGGCTGGTGATGGTGGTGATGGTGATGGCAGTGAGGAAGACTTGTCTAGCACAAAGACAGAGGCAAAATTTTCCATATGCTCATTCTCTTTTGGCTTTCAAACACATAATTTTGTGAATCACAAAATTGATGTAAATGGTAGAGAGTCACCCAAGAGACAAATGTTGCAGTGTAGAATCAATGAACGTGGAAACAGTTGTGTGCCTCTTGGTGGATCTGGCCCTCCCCTCCGCTTCTCCTTCTATCACATCACGCATGGTGATTCTGATTCTCCTTCTCCTTGTAGTGTTCTGTCTCTACTCAGCTCCAGTTGGAACACCGTATCTCTCCCACAGAATTTTACAAAAGCCCTGCTGTCAAACCCCATTTCCTCATAGATACTCCTCATTGTCTCATCCCACTGCTCTGAAAGATCCCAAACTGGGTGTCTTCCAAGAATAAATAACATCATCCTTCCCCTTCTTTCTCTATATTCCAGAGCCTAGCCTAGTATTTAGTGCATAGTAAGAACATCCATTCACTCAACAAACATTTATTAGGTATGTGATATTATGCCTCAGCTCGATAAGCTGTGAGAATGCAAAGAAATATAAATTCTAATACATGCCTCAAGGAATTGACGAAGGACACACACACACACATGCGCAACGCAGAATGGCAAATTCTATATTAGAAAAAGTGTGAAACACAACGTGAATGAGGAAGAGAGAGTGAATAACTTTGTCTCAGGGTATTGAGGACAGACAGCTTTTTAGAAATGTCAGCTTACCTGTGTCTTGAATACAGCGATGTGCTACGTGCAGAGAAGACAAGGGGGCACGTGTCAGGCACGCGGCTAGGGAGTCTCACAAGGGTCAAGGGTCTCTTTCCTCCATGAGACTGCAATGTCGTTATAAGACATGGGTACATGAAAATTTTGTTCAGCTGCTGGCACCAAGAATCTGACTGTGGTTTAAACACATGGAATTCTTTGGCCGTTACGTAAAGTGAGATCTAGTGTTGGTAGATGCTGCCATCGGTTCATTGACACAAGCTGGTCTGGTCCAAGGTACCTTCACTTCTCTTTGCCTTTTCCTCATAGTCCAAAGTGGCTGCTGCATCTCTAGTCACATTGGACACATCTTTTGCATTAAGGAATTGTAAAGAAGAAAAGGTATGGGTGTCAAATTCTATCTGCCATGAAGGTCCCACTTCAAGTGTTTCTCTGACTCTTACCCAACTGAGGAGATATCTGATAATGTCTCATTGGCTAACTCACTCCACATAGGAATCTGTTCAGTTTTTTAGCTGTGTATGGCATCCCCAAACTATAATAGGATTCTGTTATTACTATTCTGGTTATTTCTGAGACTGGATATTGGTTATCAATTTCTGATAATATATAACTTAAAAAAGTTTGCATAAAAGCCCAGCATCTTATATACCCCATTATTTATAGAAAGATGGTGTTGTACAAATATTTGAGTATCTGTGCACATTCAGTGTTTCTGGAAGATAACTCAGAAAGAATAGGGGAGCTGAAACCAGGACAAGAGAGGGCAAAGTCCACGTTGGCTTATTTTTCTCTTGTTTTAAGCTTTTATAGCCTCCTTCTGCTAAAGAGCCAGAATAAAGTTGTAGTTTTTGGTTGCCGTGTTCTATCTTTTGGATTGTTCCCACATCTGTCAATTTCAATTAAATTGCTGATGACAATCTTCTACTCTTAAAGCGGTTCCAATACAATTCATATGTTAATAAGTTCTCTATACCTGCAATCTGCTATCCTGTATTCTCACCTCCACTGAATCTCCCTCCTGATTTCCTCATCCCTGTGCTTCCCTCTCTTCCCCCCACCCCACTCTCCCTCCCTGCCTCTCTCTCTCCCTCCCACATACACACTTACAGCTTCAAAGTCCCAGCAGAATCAAGTACTTATAAAAGTAGCCATCCAAAGTCCACACTCCCTGCCAATCCCAGAACATTATGTGAGAAAAGATTATGATTCAACTGCCAACTTTTGATATCTAGAGAAATGAAACCTGTCTCTTACTTTCGGGTTAGGATGAAAAGTCATCTTTGGAGTAGTCTCCTAATGAAATGTGTTAGAGACCATTTAGAATATTTATTTTAACATAACCACTATATCCCGAGTGGAGTTATATGGACTCTTTGGGCATCGGGGGGTGTGGGCATGGCTAGGGACCCGATTGCCTTGGAGGTCTTCTCTACTATTATTTTCCAGAAATAAATATCATATAATGTAAGTAATACAGCATGCTTGTCAACCAACACTTGTAATAGAATTAAAACACACATCAACAACAACAACAAAATGAAGTGTTCCATATACCCTTGTGATCACACAGGGGAAAACCCCTTCTCAACTGTTACATTTTTCACTTATTATAAACTCATTCACCTTTTGTTTTTCTATCATATATTCTCTTCTCCATTGGGCTTTTGTACCATTATTCTTTTATTTCTTCTTTTTTAAAATTGATTTATAGGTAGCCTTCAGAAAATTGGCAGGAACATAGTCAGTACAGCTTGTCACAAGCACCTGCATGTTACTGACTTGAATTTGTGTCCAATAGCTAAAAATATGCTTGTCATTAGCTATGATTTAAGAACTATCAGTGTCTAATCAATTCAGCCACTACCATGCAGGGAAGGATGTCGTCTAAAGAAAAAGCTGAGCAGTGATTAAGACCTTATTGTTTGAGAGGCACTGTTCCATCAGGGCAGTGAGCACATCCTGTAAATAGTGACGAATTGTTGGCATATTCTGAAGAAAATTTTTTCTACCCGGTACAATTAAGCCTTTTAACAGAAAAAAAAAATGTTTGAGTTGCTGGCATATTTATATAAGTTTACAGTTTTATCTTTTCCAACTTTCCTTAGATTTGCTCAAGGAAGGGACTTGTATAGAAAAGAAAATATTTACTGAGAACTAAAACTAGAAATGATAATTAGAACAGCAGTGAACATGAGGTGGAAGAGGCTGTTTTATGATTTTGGTGACTCTGTGAATTAGAACTTATTTGTGGTTATTAAAGGAAAAAAGGTTTTCCAGTCTAAACTTTTAAGGATTAACATCATGTGGGATATATGTAATTTTCCCAAATAGTAATTCCATCACTCAGAACACCTGACCATATGGGTCCATTTGTGACCTGTATATCACCCATGGCTACCATCTTGAAACCTCATTCGTCTTCCTACCACATAGATTTTATGTATAGATTCATGTTAGGAAACTCTTCTTTCTTCTTTTTCTCTTTTCTTATGATTAACCCTATGGTTTCTTTTTTATAATTTATTTTTTTAATTAAGAGTTATTTTAGAGCACATGAAGCTTCGTAGCAAAAATGAGGAAGGTACAGAGATTTCCCATACACTTCTGGCCCCCATACGTACAGAGTTTTCTCCAAAGTCAACAACCCCCACCATTGTACTACATTTGTTACAATGATTAACCTGCATTGACACAAGATGATTACCCAAAGTCTATCATTTACTTTAGGGTTTACTCTTGGTGGTGTATATTCTGTGGGTTTGGACAAATCTATAATTATAAGTATCCATCATTGCAATATCATTGAGTAGTTTCTTTGCCCTAAAAATCCTCTGTGCTCTGCCTATTTGTCCCCACCTGCCCAATTCCTGGCAATTACTGATTTTTTTAGTGTCTCCAAGGTTTTCCATTTTCCAGAAAGTCATATAATTGGGATCATTTAGTAATATGCACTTAAGGTTTTTCTGTGTCTTCTCGTGGCTTGATTATTTGTTTTTAGTGCTGAATAATATTCCATTGTCTGAACAGGCCACAGTTTGTTCATTCACCAACTGTGAGGCATCTTGGTTGCTTCCAAGTTCTGGCAATGATGAAGACAGCTTCTATAAACATCCTTATTCAGGTTTTGGTGTGGACATAAGTTCTCAGCTCCTTTGGATAAATGCCAAGGAGAATGATTACTGGATCTCATGGTGAGAATGTGTTAAGTTTAGTAAGAAATCGCCAATATGTCTTCCCAAGTGGCTGTACCATCTTTTCTTAATACCTTGAATAGCTATTGTAAATTCTACCTGGACTCCTAGGCTGAGCTGGGCCATTGATGGCACTAGGGGGATCTTTTGCCTTTATAGTGCCTAAAATCTAAACTGAGAAAGTTCTAAACTGACACTGAATTCTTCATTGCCATGAGCCACACCATTGATAGACTTCTTTCTCCAATATTCAGATCACTTCTATGTGAGCTGAGTCCTCAGCTTTGTCATACCAGCAGCAGGAGAAGAGAGCCTGGAACCCTCATTCTAGAGCAACATTCCCCATGTGTATTCAGAAGCACAATAGTCCTCAGGCCGTTCTATCAAAACATGGTTCCAAGGTAAAACAGATTATGTAGGTTAGGTACACAGTGTTCCTCCCAGATAGTCACCACGCACACGAACACCTCCACAAAGTCCCATATGAAACAAAATGCTCAATCTTGTTTCAATTAACCATTTCCCAAATTTGTTTGATCATGGGGTCCTTTTGTACTAGTACATATTTTATATTGCAGAAGTTGTGTTCTGGGGATTAGGTTACAGGAAGCTTCTGTAGACTGCTTATCCCTTTTCCCTTGGACACAGATTTTGCTGGGTCATGTCAGTCTTATCCACATGTTCAGAAGTAAAAGGAAAAATAATAAACCATTTGATCTTGTTTATATCTCTTACCAAAAACTCCTTTTATGCCCATGGTGTTACTCTTAAGACTGAAGAAGTCCTTTTGTGACCCGTGATGGTTCTCTTTTCTCCCTAAAGTCTGATGTAACTAGCAGACTAAGAAAGCTCTAGTAGTAATAATAAATGTTAGCATCAAGAAAGGTTATGATAAATTCACATAGCACTTATGACATGCTCACCACTGTTGTAAGCTCATTATATATGCTGTCTTGTGCATAGTATGTGTATGTTCTGATTTCTTAATTAATAGGTGCATGCTATTCAACATCTTTGAGGGTAAAACAGAAATTCTCAATTGATAGGGCATAATTTTTTTTCTCATGAAATAAATGGAGTGATTACAGTGTGTTCTAGGTTCCTGGGATATATCCGTGACAAAAAGAAGTAAAGATTGTTGCCTTATATTCCACTGGGGGAAAGCAGACCATTAACGATGGATTTAATAAGTATCCTATGCTAACAGTGGATCAATATTATACATTAAAAGAGAGCAGGATAAGGGGTAATGGCAGGGATAGGGTGGTAAGTGGTCGTTTGCACTATAAAACAGCATATTCAGGAAAGGTCTCATTCATAATGTTATACAGGGACAAAGATTTGAGGGAATGGGGGTCTTAACCAATGGGAACAAGAATGTGTATGTAGGAAAATCAAAAACCATCTTGTTTCAGGGGTGGGGTAGTAGTGAAAACTTCAGAAATATTCACAAGTAAGATTGACATTGCTGTTTTTAACTAGGATGGTATTTCCAGACAGGGTAAGCATGATGCTGAATGTGAGACACTCTCACAAGTGATAGGATGTGGACACATAGATTGCAGAGGACTCTGTGCAAAGGACTCTGTGCAAAGGACTAGACTAGGAATCAAGACATGCAGGTCCTCAGAGGTGTCCCGTTGTCTATGTGCTGAGCAAATTGTGCGGGTCATGGAAATCACTGAGATCAGTTTTCAGAACAATTTTTGTTGCTATAAAAATTATCCCACTTGCTACAGAAAATTGGGAATGCATATAAATATAGTGATCTCGAAGCACAAAAACTTATTCCACAATCAAGCTCTTCTATTTATTCACCTGACCATCAGTAACTCATCTATATGCCATCACAGAGAGCCAAGTTAACCTGAAAATAGGGGGAAGTTATTTTCAAAGAATGATTTAAAAAATTGTTATGCATATTTGATTAATGTTTATTTATTTTTTAAAAAATGATTATTTATTTATTTTGAGAGTGTGAGAGCAGGGGAGAGACAGAGAGAGGGAGAGACAGACTCCCAAGCAGGCTCTGTGCTGTCAGCAAAGAGTCCATCAAGGGGCTCAATCCCACGAACCATGAGATCAGGACCTTAGCTGAAATCATGAGTTGGATAGACAGCCGACTGAGCCATCCAGGCGCGCCTTGATTAATGTTTATGTGTAATAATATATGGGTGAAAATATTCATTCGGCTAATTTTTCAAGTTTCTCCCCCAGGAGAAGAGAAAAAAAATAATGTGTACTGTTTTGTGTAATAAGGTGATATAATTTTAAAGGTATGTAGAGTGATGCTATGGGCTTTCTTACCTTCTACAGTGTCTGCAATTTCTATGTTAAGCCTTTGGGCTTCTGAATTTTAACAGTTTTTACACGTTTTCAGAAGATTTTTGTGGTAAATGTACTGATATAAAAATGTAAAAGAAAATGTGTAATAAAATAATTCTTTTGCATATTATATAGGTAATAATGTACTCAAAATCTACCCTTACTTTACTTTTGGCAATTATATAACACAGTGCTATTTAAGGAGAGTACTTGTTATTATTGTAAGAAATTCTTAAAAGGTTTTGCTTCTTTGGCCACTAAAACAAAAAGTAAATATCTACACAAAAGGAGAAAGTTAGAATGCATAAATATCATTGAGGTAAACATGATTGCCAAGGAGGCTGTTAGGTGGGCTCTGGGTAGTTCCTAAGACAGAACCCTGAAATCTGGACATAGTCTCCAGTTCTATGATTGACCCTATATTGTCCACAAAAGTAAATTCAAAACTGTAGCAGTGTTTTTTATGGCTGATTAATATTATAATTTTTGTATATGTATATATGTGTGTGTGTGTGTATTCCCCTTTGTATATTCCATTTTCAGCACGCACGCACACACACACACACACACACACACACACATATATATTCCACTTCATATATATATATATATATGAAGTGGAATATTACTCAGCCATAAAAAGAGTGAAATTTTGCCATTTGCAACAACACGGATGGACTTAGAGGGTATAATGATACACGAAACAAGTCAGTTCGAAGAGACAAATACCGTATGATTTCAGTCATAGGTGTCGTTTAAGAAACAAAAGGAAGAAAGAAAAAAAAGAAATGAAAAAATAGACTCTCAAATATAGAGAACAAACTGGTAGTTGGCAGAAGGGAAGTAGGTCAGGATGCGTGACATAGATAAAGGCTAATAGTCCACTTACCATGATGAACACTGATTAATGCATAAAATGGTGCAATCGCTATGTTGTCCACCTGAAACTAATATAACACCGTATGCTAGTGATAAGTCAGTAAAAAAGAAAAGCAGAGCGTCTTTATGAAAAAAGAGTAGGTGCTGAGGTAGCTGGCACAATGGGCTGAGTATTAGTTGTTGTGGTAATAAGCTATAAGAGAGTCCTTCATTTTTATAAGGATTCTTCTGAAGAAACTGTATTATGTGACATAAAGGGATGTGAATGGGAAAGTCACACTGATAAGATGGTTTATATATTTTCCTCTTTACCGCATGGTTCGTGGGGATACGGCCCTTGTCCCTCTTGTCCACATTTACCTTCCTAGGACTGGAATAATATTTGGCACGTAATTGGTCCCCAGCCAATATTTGTTGAATAGGAAATTGATTAATTTCTCATTTTTCCATAGCTTTTCTATGTTTTTCAGTAATATCTATATTCTTTCCCATAAAGGCTCTTTGAAGAAAGATTTAGGCATTAGAAGGTGTGAAAAAATGACTGTTCTTGGCTATTTCTAAGAGTGTCCAGCTCTAAACTCTATGAATATTTGCTTAGCGTTCAAATGCCCTATTTCATTTTTCCTTTGCATTGCCAACTTCCTTGACTATTTTATGGAACCTATTTTCTTTATTTTTTCAATAATTTTTCCATCAGTAATAAACTTTTTTCTTCATATGTAATATATTGTTAGATAATAATCCTACTCTAATCTTCTGGTTTCTCATGGTACATATTAGCAAGCTCATTAATATTTGATGTTAAAATCCCTATGTGTTTACTTTAATGCATTGCCTACTATTTTCCTCCTTAAAAAAATGAATTGATTTAATTTTTGTTGCTTTTTCTTGTCTCAACTTTTACAGGAATCTGTTCCTGCTATGCACACCTAGATCCATCATATTCTAAGAGACAGTTCTAAAGAAACATTTTAAAGAAAATTCTTATAACACATCTTAAGTAAAAATTGCAAATTTCAAAATCAAATTACATTTTTTTTAAAAATTTAATCTTTATTTTATTTATTTTATTTTTTTGGGAGAGAGACAGAGTGCAAGTGGGGGAGGAAGAGAGAGGGAGACACAGAATCCCAAGCAGGCTTCAGGCTCCGAGCTGTCAGCACAGAGCCCAACGTGGGGCTCGAACTCACAAACTGTGAGATCAAGACCTGAGCAGAAGTCGGATGCTTAACCGACTGAGCCTCCCAGGCACCCCTCAAATTA
This sequence comes from Acinonyx jubatus, assembly GCF_027475565.1. Taxonomy (NCBI): domain Eukaryota; kingdom Metazoa; phylum Chordata; class Mammalia; order Carnivora; family Felidae; genus Acinonyx; species Acinonyx jubatus. Next base: position 3,534,507 of record NC_069382.1, on the reverse strand, counting down.
CATTTTTTAAAAAGAAAAAAAAATACATAGTATCTTCATAATCAGGACCACTCCATAATCTTCAGGGTCCAGTGAAAAAGCTCTTTGTTCACAAATTATTATGAATTTAAAGAGTAAAACAGTAAGCCCTGTGCTGGGCACTTCTAAGAAGTAGCCCAGGTTGCACATCCATTAAGCCATCCCTGTCTATAGCCCTAATGAGCTATATGGTTTAGAGACAAAATGCATCTTAATAAATTGGGGAAATCATCAGCTAAAGTGCCGTGCGTGAAAAATATACCTTGTAGAGGTGTAATTATCTGATTGTACATATTTGTCAGTATTTTGTATGCCCTATTTTGTTAAGAGAGAAAGGAGATCTGAAAACAACAGAATTAGGTACAGGGACTGACACGATCACCAAGAAAATCATTTCTTATCAGAGAACTTAAAGACAGAGCATCACATGAAGAATATATCTTGTGGTTCAGAGGACATGGACTGGGTCTCTGGTCTTCCGTGGGCTGGAGCTTTCAATACAAAGTTGGAAATAAGCTTTTGGCCAGAGGCAATAAACTATTTGTGAACCCAGATTTGATCAATCTGCCCCCACACTTGACATCATGGCCTAGAGAGACCATGGAATGGGAAGCAGCTGACTGTAGGCTCTTTATAATGAGTTTTGTTGGTTAACTTGGGCCCCTGGTGTCTGCGGTAGGTGGCCTGTACCTTTATTACTGCTTAAAGTGGATCACGCTCACAGAACGGTAGGCATGGGGGTCTATGAACTCTCTCCCTCTTTGGGTCTCTTTCTTGATCTCCCTTGGTCCCCCCTCATCTCTGTCTCTTGCTCCCTCTCTTCAGCCCCACCCAGTCTCCCTGTGTCTCTCTCTCTCCCTCTCTTCTTCCTTTTGCCCTCCCTCCTCCCCTGCCTCCCACCCTCTGTCTCTCTCATTCTCCATCCCTTTATATGGAGTATGCATTTGAAATTTGGATTGTTATGATTCATTCCAGGCAGATGAGAAAAACACTCATAATCCAAATTTTCTACTCTAAGGAAGGGAAATTTTCTATTTTAACTATATATGTGATTGTTTTTGCAGTTTATCAATTTGCTTAACTGCAGGCTTTTGATTATTTTAAAGCTTATATACTCTTAACCTTAGTAGCGGCAAATTAGAGGACTTCCATTTTCTTAGATACATCCGATATTGTGCGTCCTTAGGGTATCCACTTGCAACGATCCCAGAAGGAAAATTTTGAGGCTTTCTTCTGGAAAGTACTCACTTGGCATATTTTAGGGGTGCGTTGTGATTAGAAAATAATACATACCCCCTTCTCCTTTTTAACTAGTAGAATTCTTCAGGCTGAAAAAGGTGTCCTTGTGGTAACTGAAATAAAAATAGAAATTCTAGAAATACAGTGTGAAAATAAGGAACACAATTTAAGTCTGTCTTACGAAAACTATGAGTTTTTAGGAGCATATGTGATTTTTAGTCGAGCCTTCTGGGTGGGAAATCTACAATAGTTGATATTTATGTGGCATTTTCCATTAAGCCTGAAAGAAAGGAATTACCCTGATTTAGCTTGAGAATACTCTTTGCGCTCTCTTTTAGTATCAAAGTCATATATCCATAAGTGTTTTGCTTTCTATTGGACATGAATCTAAAGACCCATTTCTGGCTAACGTCATCCACCTTTATAAATAGAAGAACATCTAGGGTGCCTGGATGGCTCGGTTGGTTAAGTGTCCGGCTACGGCTCAGGTCATGATCTCACAGTTTGTGGGTTCAAGCCCCGTGTCGGGCTCTGTGCTGACAGCTTAGAGCTTGGAGCCTGCTTTGGATTCTGTGTCTCCCTCTCTCTCTGCCCTTCTCCACTCATGCTCACTCTCTCTCTAAAAAGTAAAAAAAAAATAAACATTAAAATTTTCTAAAAAATAAATTAGAAGAACATCCTTCATAATTGCTTCCACCTGTTAGAATCTCGGTCCCCGTGGCTCCTGTCACCTGTGACTCATGGTAGCAGTCGTGCTACACTCTGCACGGCACCTTTCTCAAAGACACTGTGGTGGCCAAACACCCGTGCCCTGGTTCTCACTTGAACATTTCGAATTAAGCTGTTCATGCTGCAACTGCCTGGTCTACCCAGGCGAAGCCTGGGTGCTTTGGCCAGAAATTTCCACAACCGCGTGTAGCACCAAGTCCACGGGCATAGAGTGGGAAGTCCATCCTTATAGCACTTAGAAGACATCTTGGGTGCAGACGCCTGGGGCAGCCCACACTGCAGCTACTCGGATATTAATATGCCTACAACCCAGCTAGGATCTTGCCGACATGCAGATAGTCACTCTGCAAAGAGCCTGAAATCTTGCATTTCTAACAAGTTCCCAAGCACTGTGGATGATTCTTGTTGGCAGACATTGCTTTAGGTAGCCAATCCTCATGACCAGTATGTGTCAACAGGAGAAAACAACACCTACAAATCAAAACAGTAACAACAATTCTGCTCTGTTCTCTTATCTATATTTATTGTAAGGATGACCCTATTTCCTCTATATTTGTTTCTCCTTCCCTGGGTTTTAAACAGAATGATGACTTGGATGGATAGGTGTTTTCCTTTGTTTGCTTATGGACTCGGGTTGTACACGTATCGTGGCATGGGATGGGAATTTACTCGGGTTGTAATATGATGCATGTGTGTGCTTTAAGGAGCTATGATGATTTCCACTGTTTTCTGTGGCTAGGGAAGAACTCATAAAGGAAGATCATTTATTTACCCATATCTTCATTTATCAGTTACCTTTCTTTCCCTCTTTATTTTCTCTGCTGACCAACAAATACAAGCTCACCGTCTAAAATTGGTGCATTGCTATGTTGAGTGGGCAGAACAGATTAGGAGTTCCAATGGGGGGGAAGTATAATGCATAGAAGGAGGCAAGGGGGATACGGCAGGTTAGCAGAAGAAGGGTTCTGAGCCCAGATCTGTTTCTTAGGCTCCTGCACCCCTAAGCATGGGCTTTAAAAGATCTCACACAGCCCTTTCAGATCCTGTCAATTGCTTCCTCCCCCGACAGCAGTCAGGACTGGTTCGTAAGATCAGGTAAGGAAAAGACCCGGGCCCATCTTCTCCACGTCCCCGTCTCCCCTCACAGCCGAGATGATGGCCTTCCCTCCTTCAGGCATGAGCAGAAGCCTCCGTAAAAACCCTTTCAGGCCTGCCCCACTCAAATCACTCAACTTGTCTGAATCTCCACACTGAGCATGTTCTGGATCCCATTCTGAGTCCTCACTGCAAGTATGACTCTAGCCAAAGAAAAATACTATTATCACTGTTAAGAAAAGGTTATTCAAAGCACTTGTGAAAGAATGGGGAAGCCGAATTTATTTCAGACCATGGCTACAGGTGTGGGGTCCGCTGACCTTGAAGTCTTGCAGCGGGGCTGAGAGATGGGGCTCCTCTCTGACCACGGTGGGCCGAGTGGGGACTTCGAGCAAAGGAGAGGGGTTGGTCAGGGGATGGAAATCACCAAGATGAAACACCAGGAGTGGGGTGGGGGCTCTGGCTAAACGGACCTAACAGGAGTCTTGCTGAGGACAGCCCCGGTGGTCCGACATCACCTGCAGGTGGTGGGGGGATCAGGAACCTCATCACCCATCAGGGCGATTCAGGTTTTACGGAATTGACAGGATTCTAAGACTGGGCAATGCAGATGGGAAGATGGAGTCCCAAACGCCAGATCTAGTTGAGAAGGAGCTCGGGGAGACTGGGTAGAGTCAGAGAGAGAATCGTTATCCCTCTTTCACTCAGACAGAACCTCAGCTACTCTGGCCTCTTGTTCCCTTTTGTGACTGTATTTTATAAAAATTGTGTATTCTCACTTTTCACTCAACATTTTGTATTTATCATATTTTCTGGGCTTTAAACATCCTTTAAAGCATCCATTTTAATGAGTATAATATTTCATCTAATGCTTTATTATAGTTCACCTAATGACTTCACTCATATTCAGATGTAGATTGTAATTGAAAAGTTCCTCCCCAGCCTCCTCCCAATAAAGGAACAAATTCTATTTCTCTGTGGGGCTGTTCAGATCAGGCTGTACAGCTGAGCGCCCTCCAGGGGTGTGGCCTGGGCTCCGCTCACTGGATGGGGAGCCCTGCCTTGGTGTCTGTCTGTCACCTACAATAAGGAGTGTCCATTTCGAGGTACACAGAGATGCCGTTGGTCCAGCAGCAGCCTGGTCTGTATCTATCTCTATCTCTCTCTCTCTCTCCATATGTGTGTGCGTGCACACACACACACACACACACACACACACAAACACATACATATATCTTTGCTCCTGTTTCTGAGGCTTTCTTTAACACAGCAGATAAGGAAGAAGGAGAAATCTAGTTAAAAACGTTTTTAAGGTACTTAATAAACACTGGAAAATTGCTCTCCAGGAGTCTATACTAATTTATGCTTCCTACAATTGGCCTATTACAGCTTGAAGTATTATGATAGATTTTATTCGTTGCTCATTTGCTAGGGGAAAAGTGTTTTCTTGTTTAATTTACAGCTCTTTGATTACCAGGGAGGTTGCACATTTTCATGTTTACTAATCACTTGTAATTATACTATTACGAATTTTCTCTTCTGCCCTTCACCCTAAAGCCTTCACGCATTACAGTGTTTATAAAGACTGGCAATTTCTTATCTAATTTCTTCAAAAAAATCACAGTGCATTCCATTGAAGATTTTTGTTAATCTATCATTTCGAGAAGTGAATCTACTTTGGGAGACTTGTGTTAATGAAGACCTATATAATCTTTAGAGCATTCTGAGAATTCACACCGAGGCACAAATGTTGCCGAATTCTGCAAGTCGAGGTACCCTCTTTTGTTTCTGGTAGATAGAAGGCTTAGAAATAAGGGGCATGTGAACTTGTCTCCTTTGTTTAAGACCGTGTTGCATTTTGATCCCTTGACAACTTAAATTGGATCGAGTCAATTGGTAAGAGGCGAGGAAAACTTGTGGCATGAACGACATCTCTATTTCTTGCATTCTTTCTCCTTCTTTTTCTGTTTCTCTTTTAAAAAGCGCTGCCAATTTCATTTCTAAAAAAGATCTGGACGGAGGAAATACCACCGTTCTCTTTGGAAGTTGAGCACCGAGTTATTCTCCTCAACAATCTCGTGCACTTGTGTTTCAGGTATTTCTTTAGGGCCTGCTTTGTGCCAAGCATCGGGCAAATCCCTAGATGTACAGTGGGGAGTGAGGGGGCACTGCCCAAAAAGTGTGCGGTGCTCTGAGAAAGTATGACAGGGGCACTGATTAATTAAGGCAGTAAGGGTTTCCCTGAAGACCTAATATTCACAAATGAGAAAAGAAGATGAATAAGTTAGGCAAACCATATTCATCGTGTAACTAGAAGTTTGTGCCCTTCGACCAGCATCTCCCTGTTCCCCCTCCCCCAGCCCTTGAGACTACCATCTGCTCTCTGTTTCTATGACTTCTTTTCCGCATAGGAGACCTGGATGGCATGGTGACTACCACTGATAATAACAATGTGTTGTCTACTCGAAATTTGCTTAGAAAGTAGATGGCCAGTGTTCCCACATGCACATGTACACACACAAAATGGTGGCCCTGGGAGGCGGTGCATGCGCTCATTAGTGTGATTGTGGTAATCATCTCACATTGCATACATTTTTCAAAACCTTGTGTCACTCACCTACCACACCTACAATTTTTATTTGCCAACTGTATACTTCAGTCAAGATGGAAAAAGGCAAAAGCGTGAGGGAGTGAGTTCTAGGAGGTAAAAACGCCTCATGGTATGGCTTGGCATGAGATTGTTTAGGGGCTGGAGGCTAATTGAACGGTGTTGAACTTTGTTCTTTGTGAGTGGAAAAGTCACTGATAGCGTCTGCATACAAAGTCCGGCCCTGGATTTTATTTGTTTAGGAAGACTGGCTGCAGTGAATTCGCAGGGATGAATTGGTGGCGGACCAGTTGGGAGAGAGTGTCAATCAACCAGCTGTGTTTGCACTGAGATGTTGGGGGGAGAGACCCGAACTGACCTCCGGGATACCTGGAAGGTGTAACTGTCAGAACGTGGTGGCAGATGAGGTGATTTTAAGTGCTCACTTTTCTTTCCAGCACAACACATGTGAATGAATAAATCAGTCTCTATAAGCAAATGCCTACTCCCTCATGCATACGACAGATAAGCGGAAAGCGGGGGAACATGTAATTTTTGGCTCTTACTTATAAGAAAAAAAAAGAAATACAAAGAGGACATGAAAAAGAAAGGGAAGGATAAAGTTGGAATCAGCTTCATTTTAAAGATTTTGGTAAATCATGAATACGTTAGGAGATATTAGCCAGAAATGTGTGAGGTTGATATTTGCGTAGAGGTGCTGAAAATGGGATTTGATTTGGAGCTGAAAGACAACAGAGGGCAAGAAGAAGAGACACTCAAGAAGCTTCTCCAATGAAGCGAGTTTCCAAAGCACTGCTTCCCCTCTCAGCTTTTTCCAGAGGATGTCGGAGTGAGTTCCTAAAGTGAATTTTGAAGTCTGAGGAAAAAGAGTGGGATAGCATGCTCTGTGGTGACACTTGTTGGGGGGAGAGGAGCCAGGATGGGGGTGCTTTCCTTTAGAAAAGTTGCAGGGGCACCAGAAGGTTCAAATGTCCTAAATTCATTCCAGGGACAAAAAAATAATCTGAGGCTCCCCATAAAAATGCTCTAGTAAATCCTAGGATGGGTTTGCATGGTCCATGTACCTGGGGAAATCCCCTCCTGTGGACGCTTTAAAGCAAGTTGTCATTAACTCTGCATTGTTGCAAAAAATTAACTTACAAACCCCTAGAAATAATAACTGTCCACCAAGACAGAATGGCTAGGAATGAGTCCTTAAAGTACTTCTGGGCCAGTCACAAAGCCAAGTGAGTAGATGCTACAAGTAGCCTGACCACACTAACCAGACCCGCAATGGGATTCTGAGTTTAGCAGGTCGTCTTATTTCTGCATGAAATACTGTCTCTACTTTACCACAGTGCTTCAGACACTTCTTGGGTTTGGGCTCAAGTCATGATCTCATGGTTGGTGAATTCGAGTCCCGGGTCGGGCTCTGCACTGACGGTATGGAGACTGCTTGGCATTCTCTCTCTCATCTTCTCTCTCTGCCTCTTCCCCGCTCATGCTGTGTCTGTCTCTCTCAAAATAAATAAACTTTAAAAGACTAAAAAAAAGAAATAATGTGTGACATAAACTTTGAACTAATTGAAATTAATTTTATTGGGGGATTTTCAATACATCAGCGAAACCAGACTTTAGAACCACCGATGTAGACCATCCCCTAACCTTTTCAACCAGGCTGACAGGGTCAGGGAATAGCCTTATCAACCGTCCACAGGCCACAGTAAAAAAAGTACAGCGTGCTATGTTTCGGACTTGTGATGAATTTAACTAAAAGATCAAAAAACACGCGGAGTCTTAAGTTGTCTTATTAGCCTTTGTAATATTTGCACTATTTCATTCGTCAATCCTCTCTGTGTAGAAAATGGGACCCCTTCATGATGGGGAAGTTAAATAATGTGGGTATATTACTTACCTAGTAATTGTCACTGCTAGAATCACCCCCGAATCTGGGCAACAAGGGGATTTATGCTCTTAGTTCCTAATATCCCTCTATACCTAAGGGACCACTTTCCCACCTCTGCTATTTATATGTAACTCTAGGGTGGAAGCCTGGGTGGCTCAGTCAGTTAAGTGTCCCACTCTTGACTTTGGTTCAGGTTACAATCTCACTGTTTGTGACCTTGAACCCCGCGGTGGGCTCTGTGCTGACAGTAAAGAGCCTGCTTGGGATTCTCTCCCTCTCTCTTTCTCTGCCTCTCTCTGCTTCTTTCTGTCTCTCTCTCTCTCTCAAAAATAAATACATAAACCTTAAAAAATTGGGGGAGAAAATACTAGGGTAAGCAGTAAGCACTCATGATGGAGTGCACCTTGGGTGGCCCCATCAACGCCACCAGCTAGGGCCCTCTGATGTATTTGTGACACATTCCTGAGCCCAGGCACACTTAGGGGAGACTACCCCATGCACTCCGAAGAGATGCCTTCTGGAGAGTGGGAAGCACATTCCTTCACTTCCGTCTTCCACACAGAAATAGTCACGGGACCTGGCCCTGAGAAGACACTTAGCCCATGTTACAGAGCAGGGATGTTCATGTCTATGTGCTCTCCTTCTGAGATAGCCTTTGAGGTGGCAGGTCTGGATTTACCAGACATTTTTAGGTTCAGAGCAAAACAGACTGAAACGCTGTCTAAATCTTCAACCCTTGATGGTCTCGTGGGCTCTTCCAGAGTGGGGGAACTAGACCAAAACCGAGGAGCTTGTGTACTCAGGGCCACTTGTCCAGGCACAGCGGGGCCGGGCATCAGACACGCGGGAGGGAGCCCTCTGTCACTCTGAGCCAGCCTTGGGGACACTCCTAGAGGCCCCCAACAGGGTGATTACTGAGCTGTGCGCTGGGGCCTACTGATGCAGATACAGACTCTTCCCCTGAAGAAACTCAAAGTGTGACCCTGAAAAGACACCTAACATGCTAAAGTTTCCCTTCCTTTTAACGATCACTCAACGTAGCGTGGTTTAAGGTTCACGAGTAAAAGAGTTCAGGCCAGGTTGCCTGGGGTCAACTTCTAGTGTGCCACTTATACACTGCTTTGGCCTAGGACAGATCCATTAATTCCATTATCTGAAGGCTCTCTCTTTGGAAAAGTAGGTATAATAACAGCCCTTTACTCAGTGGGCTATTCCACATGTAGTACAAAACCTGTCATATAGTAAGCTCTTAATAGTTCTAGCTGTTGTTAATTTTCCAGACTTGTGCCAAAATACAACGATGCTACGTACAGTGAGCATCTTCCTGACTTCACAGAGCTTACCATTTAGAGAGGGCATGCGCGGGGCGCCTGGGTGGCTCAGTCGGTTAAGCATCCGACTTCGGCTCAGGTCAAGATCTCGCGGTCCATGAGGTTGAGCCCCACATCAAGCTCTGTGCTGACAGCTCAGGGCCTGGAGCCTGTTTCAGATTCTGTGTGTCTCTCTCTCTCTCTCTGACCCTCCCCCGTTCATGCTGTCTCTCCCTGTCTCAAAAATAAATAAACGTTTAAAAAAAATTTTTAGAGAGGGCATGCGTGTTTAATCTTCCCAGGAAGCCTCCAGGGTATTTATCTCTATCCCATTTCCTGTAAAAGAAAATAGTCTCAGAGATACTTTCTTTTGAAGTATTAGTTCACCAGGGCTTCAGGATTTGGCTCCCTTACCCCTAATGCCTTTGAATATAAACACCCCCATCCTTAATCGCTTCAGGACCCAATGTGCAGAATGCCTACCTTTGAAATAAAATCGCCTGGCAAAGTTGGTTAACAGAACCCCTTGGCCAAAACCTGGCACCTGTCTTCCACTTTTTGATTCATGAAGTGCAATCAGACTAGAAGAGCAGTGGAGGAAGGTGATCTCTGCTGTTGCCAGGACGGAGGTACCCCATGTGGGAGGAAGGGGTGCGGAACGAGAGACGTGGCACTCCCTCAGCAAGAATGCCTTCAGGGCTTTCGTGCAAAGTGGCTGGTTGGCGAGCGGGGAGAGTGAAAACTAAGAGCTGCGGATCCTGGATCTTAAGGAGCTTAGAGTCTCTCCAGGGCACCACGCCGACCTGGGGAGCAGTTGGATAGTGACTTAAGACAGTGTATGTGTGAGAAAATAATTGGTCTACAGTGTGACTGCTTCTCAAGGAAGAGGACCTGAGCTGGTTTCTGAATAACATAGAGTTAATAATTTGGTCTAAAATTAAGGGAAGTTCCAACTTTTAGGAGGTACTGCGTTAAGTGCTTTTAATCCACAGGCTTTGAAGGTGCAGCTATTACTACCGGTTTACAGACAAAGGAAAGCTTGAAGAGTTTAGATAAGTACCTCTGATTCATTAATGTAGCATGAGTTTTGCATGGATTATTTTGGTAAGCACTTTTAGATTCTAAGATTAGATTTGTATGTACGTTAGTTTTGTCAATCACCTTTCACACTGAGTTGTGCAAATCACACATTCTCTTTAACTGTTTACCAAATTATCTCCAATCATCTCCAGGAGAGCATCTCAGGAACTCTAGCTCATAAATACAGACAGTTTTGGTTTGTTTTTAGATGTCCCCATGACTCCCAGGGTGTAGGAGGGAAATTCCCTGTTGGCCCTGTGGTCGACACGTGGCCTCATCCACCCACCCCTTCCCCAGGAAGGAAAGGACAGAGCTGAACTTAGTCGGACTTGAGCCCTAAACAGCTCTACTCTTCTCCCTCCATCCCTGTTTCTGTGCGGATCCAGAGCACTGTGCCAGTTACAAATAAAGCCTCTCAGGAGGAAAGGTGTAACGGACGAATGGCAGCGATGGGCATGCCAACACGCCTACATCATGTTTTGACCATGGTGTTACGTTCCTGATGGAAGCGCTGACTGATACCATATGGCGTGTCTCATCAAGGCTCCCCGTTGAAGGCTCTGCGCCGGGTCTACGGGACACAGAGGGGAAAAACAACAACACAGCATCCATTAACCTCCTTGCTCAGAGTCATTATCACCAATCAGTCTCCAGGTTGCTCTTCATTTTGCTTTGCATTTTGGCAACCGGGTTAATTCCGCTGCGAGCACAAGTGGCTTGTTGGATGGCGCGTGCCGCTGAGCATCTCGGCTGTCAGGTTGTTCAACGGGTTGCCAGTCAGAATGAAAGGGGCACAGAATGCATTTCCTCTGCCTCCTGTGAGGGTTCTCCAGTGATGGAAACAAATGCCTCATAAAAAAGCAAAATGCCCATGAGTGGGGAGAGGGGGACGCTTTTGTTCTCTGTCTTACTTCCATTTGAGAACTTACATATCATAAGAGTCCTTAAAATGCCTCTGAGGAGAACAGAGAGAGAGGCCAGTCCATTTTCAAAAGGGCTTGTGCATTTTGTGTCTTTGCTCTGTGTGCCCACGGTGCTGTCGGGCAAGACTAGGACTTGTTTTTTTTTATTATTATTAAAAAAAAGAAAGACAGTACTGCTCTGTGCATTTTTAGCAGATTTGTTTCCGTAAAGGTATTTAGAAAATGTTTGCCTCAAAACAAACACGGGGATTAGTTTTTCAACTCACCCCTCCCAGATACAGGGGCACGTCAAATGCATATTAGATGACTCAAGCACACTGGGGGCCAGAGATGGAATGAGTCGAGCTTGGGATCGAGGGAGGGAGAGAAACATCCTGTTGTTGAAGTTCCATGGATAGAGATTTTCATGGGTTGAGTATTTGTGCCCCTTGTACCCTCCAAATTCATATGTTGGTGCTCGAACCTCCAAAGCGATGCATTTGAAGATGGGCCTTTGGAAGGGGATTTGAGTGCGTGGGGTGGGGCCCCCATGATGGGATTAGAGTCCCGATAAGAAGAGACACTCGGGGAGCTGACTCACTGTCCCTTTCTATGCATGCACAGCAAGGAAGGGCTGTGAGAGCTCATAACCGGAAAGGAGCCACTGAAAGCTGGGATTGTTCTCAACAGAAACCAGCTTAGCGCCTTGATCTTCACTTTCCATCCAGCTTCCAGAACTGTGAGAAGTGAATGTCTATTGTTCAGGCCACTCAGTCTATGGCATTTGCTTCTGGCAGTCCAGCCGCTGAGAGAGACTGTTCCTGGCTCAGCATGTGGTCGAGGTGCTGAACTTGTGACTCATCCATGAAAACCACTGGCAATACTGCTTTTCAGGTGCATGGTAATGAGAATGTTCATGCATTTCAGCTAAAAATCTGACGTTATATTGGGGACCCAGACGGAAGCATGGAACGGATGCAGGAAAAGAGAAACTGTCTGCTCCCTCCTCTGCAGTCCCTGAGTGGGAATGGGGGTGCTCCCAGGTTCCCCACCTCACCCACAAGTACAGAATCTGCCATGATGCCAAGACAGGCATTCATTCAACAGGTATTCATTAGGTCCTGTCTTCTGTGTTGTAGAATCCAGAATGCAAACCATCAACTCAACACACAATTCAATAAAAATCCAGTACAGAGTTATGAGTGAGGAACACGCAAAAAAACGACCTGGGCTTAGAAGTGGCGTCTGAGCAGACACTGAGTTTAGACGCCAGGGAAAAGTAGGTCTTTGCCAGCCCAGGCACAGGGATGGCAGCTTTGACAGCTGGTTAGCTTCCCTGAAAGTGTAGACAAGAGTGAGGCTCTTAGGACCATCAGGCTTGCTTCCCGGTCCATGAGTTGTGCAGAGCTCCCTCTCCTGCGGGAGCCTGTGCCCCCGGCCGGCCTGGACAGATGGAGCCCGTTGGTCTCTCCCTCCACGCATCCATCCTGTGCCCATGCTGTGCCCATCCTCCTTTGGCTGTTGTACCCTTTCTTCTCATCTTTGTGACCAGGTCAGGTATCACCTCCTTGGGATCCATATTCAGTCCCCAGGAGAGGAATCTTGTTTCTCTTAACTTCCTACGGCACATGCACTTGCTTCCCTAGGTCATGGACAGATCTGTTTCTCTGGCTGATGCTGGGCTGTGAATAGACAGCAGACCGCCCCCACTCCTGCCCCAGACACGTGTCCTGCTGGAAATTATCAGCAGGCTAAGTGTGTGTCTGCTGGGGCCCCTTAAAGCCTCTTCCCCTTCGAGCCTGTCTCCCTGAAATGTTTTGCCCCAGTTCTTACCCCATGGCCCCCAAGGTGTCAGTCTCAACAGATGAGGACATTTAAGTTTACCTGGTTCTTGCAGATATCCCATAATATACCTTCTGTGTGACATTTTCCAGGACTAGGTTCATCATGTACAGAACAATAATCATTAGCTAGCCGACCCAAACTGATCAAAGTTCACAAGGAGACCTGAAGGGGCTCACTTTCCGATTAAATATTATTGGTGCATTTTACCAGAGATCACCAAGGGAAACCTTGAACTAGGCAGAAAAGCTACAACAGAGGCTTTTCAAATCCATGCCCAAGATCTGTCTCCTGGCTAGCTGGTAGCTGGTCCGCATGGAGGCGATCTTTCCTGTCTGTCACAACAGTGTCAACTTCCAAATGAAAAAGAAAAAAAGAAAAAAAAAACACAACTGGAAAATGATGTTTTCCATATGAATGTTGTTGCTTCTGCTATCGAAATGCGTGCCATTGTTCTTGAGGCTGGAACTCTGGGTTCGCGGTGACATTTCCCAACTGTGCAGTTAAGAGCTGGGCCACAGAACAATGAGCTTTCATAAACCTAGCGCCACACATCCACATGGCTCTAATCCGCACGTGCAGCTCCGCACCACACTGCTTTTCTTCTCTTCCTGTTTCCTCCTTTCTTATGAATAGCCAAATTATGCTTGACTGCAGAAAACTTCTCGCAACAAAGAATTCTTGTGAACTTCAGTATCCTGCTTCCCCTTTTACCTTGATCCAAGAATCTGTCCCCTAAAGAGAAAAGGGAGAAGAAAGAAAGAGAAAGAAAGGAAGGAAGGAAGGAAGGAAGGAAGGAAGGAAGGAAGGAAGGAAGGAAGAAAAGAAAAGAAAAGAAAAGAAAAGAAAAGAAAAGAAAAGAAAAGAAAAGAAAAGAAAAGAAAAGAAAAGGAGTAAGAAGATACCTGTGTCTTCGATCTGCAGACACCTGATAGTCAAGCCAACCGCCGCCTCCCACGGGGCATCATCCTGGTAACGGGGCATTAACACAGTCTTGTTATGGTGGAGGGCTGCCTGGCACGAGAGGTCTCCTACAGTATCTCCCCACTGCTAAACTCAGGGCACACTTTTAAACAATATCTCCTTTGAGTGGGAATTGCAGCTAAGAAAGTAGGACTTACCGACTGTCCTTCCTCGCATTTCCTTCTAGGCATGAACCACTAGAGTCATCCAGATGTTCTGCTCTTGAATAGAGAAATTCCTAGGCAGTCCTTCCTTACAGGTAGTGTATGATTTAGGGGACAAACACTTCTCAATACCAGCAGATTTTGAAGTATAGGAGGGAAACAAATTCAGAGATTAAAACAATGATCAAATACTCCAATGGAAATCTTGGAAGGGCCAGAAGCACAGATAACAGTACTGGAAGAATCACTCCCTCCCTTTCTTCTTTCCCATCCAGGGCTTTACAGCAACAGCACAGAACATTGTTCCACCACGGCCGTCTATGGATGGTTTTGCTTTCTAAAAATATGAGCATTTTCAAAAAACTATAATAAAATAAAATAAAATTGCAAGCCTTTAAAAAAGGCAATAAAATGTTTTAAAAGTTTTTTTTCAACGTTTATTTTTATTTTTGGGACAGAGAGAGACAGAGCATGAACGGGGGAAGGGCAGAGAGAGAGGGAGACACAGAATCGGAAACAGACACAGGCTCCAGGCTCTGAGCCATCAGCCCAGAGCCCGACGCGGGGCTCGAACTCCCGGACCGCGAGATCGTGACCTGGCTGAAGTCGGACGCTTAACCGACTGCGCCACCCAGGCACCCTGGCAATAAAATGTTTTAATTTAGATCACTTCTAAATCATCAAGCAGATCTAGAGAACATTTGGAAGGAAAGGAAGGAAAGGGAAGGGAAGGGAAGGGAAGGGAAGGGAAGGGAAGGGAAGGGAAGGGAAGGGAAGGAGGGAGGCAGAAGAGGGAGGGAGGAACAAGCAGTATACATACTTTGTGCATGAGTTTCACAAATTTTCATACAACAGAGATATTTGGAGCCAATATTTGACCCTTCGTCCAATATTTCTAGCGATGTGTTGGATGCTTTTCCTGGACAGGCCGTTCCATTAGATGCAACCTGTCTGTCTGGGCTGAGGTTCTGGGGGGTCAACAAGTCACTGTCTTCTGCTACGACCTGTCACCACAGATCCCATTCTCAGCCCGCAGATGCTGCCCTGATTCAGCAGACTTCTTCTCTGAAAGGGTCTGCAGTTAGGGGTCAGCTGGGCAATGTCTTATGTGGGGCTTTGGGCAAATTTACTCTAATAATAATACCCAGAAAGTCATGCTTACTGAGTCTTGAACAAAAAACAAAATGCAGAATTTTCTTCCGGTTTCAACTATTTCAAGGCGAGAGAGAGAAAGAGCGAGTTGATACTGGCAGCGATCACTGTGTGAAACCAGAGTCCACACATCCGTCACTTCTGCCACCGTCTGCAAGACAGATGTGACTCCCTTCCCAGATCTCGCATGCATTCCGGTGGACGCCCTGATGTCAAATGTGAGCTGGGACCCACTGCGCTGAGCCTCACACCTTTTTGTAGCCTCTCTCCGCCTCTGGGAACAGTGGTTTCTCTCCGTCTGGGCTGGATTAACGTCAGTGAGAGAGAGAAGACCGTGCATTTGACAAAAATCACCATGCACCGTCCACATGTGCTTGAAACATTTCACTCACAAGTATGCTGATGTCCTGCCCGTCTTAATAACGCCCTTCTTGCGTTATTTTATCTCCTCATAAGGTTTCGTTTGGAGAGGCCTTAACAAAAGGCTTTTCTTTCCCCCCTCTCCCCTTTTCCTCCTGATAACAGATAGATTAGCGCTGTTCTGTGTATGTGATCAAAGCTGAATTCTGGGGGGATGTTGAGCATTAAGTAAACTAAGCCAGTCTCCCTGGCAGAAAATTAAACATGCAGACAATTGGAGAATATAATATTAAATTTGGTGGTGGCTTTTAAGTCACCCAATCATGAAACTAGAATCGATTGTTCCTAACCACAAAAAAACAGTGCCGATGCAAAAGCTGTTCAAGGTAGAGGCAGACGTTAGGTAAAAGTTTAAAAATGAAAGCATTTATTTCAAGACCTTTTCAACCAGCTTTATGTCTATATTCATAGAGTCCCCGAAGATCTGCAAAAGCCACTGAATTCTTTCAGTAATACTTCAACTAATTTAAGGGGAAATTTATGAGCTCCTTGGAAATCACAAATTTGGGGGTTTAAAACGTCTTGGGACATGTCTGTCATGAATATTAAAGACCTGTTTATAGCGTCGACTTTCTTGTCCAGCATAGTTGAACAAAGCATCTAATTAATCATATGTGTAAAAGTGCACCAGTAGTGATTATCCCGCTTTGAGCACACTTTAATTTTAATGATCGGGTATTAGGAGATAATCAAATAAAGATTTTAAGTCATGCCTGTCAAAATGAGAAAGACACTGGATTACATGAAACATCTTTTATTCATTAGTTGTCTGGACTTGAGCAGATCACCTGAATTAACTGCACTTAATTTTCCTTATCTATGCAATGGGGAGATTTATACCTAGCTTGCAGTGTGGCTTTAAGGGTCGCGTGTGTTAATAAATATAAATCTCTTGTACGGCACCCATAAATCCATTAAAATTGGAAGGAACTCCTGAATGTTAAAACCATTTGATGAAGGGTATCAACTCAAGAATATCCAGAATTACAATTTGCACTCACTGTCCTAGATGCTATAACTGGTTTCTAGAAAAGGGAGATACCTGTACTGCCGTGAAGTTTCTCTGATGGAGAAAATGAGCCTTCGCACAGACATACACACACATGCACGCCCACACGCATGTATGTATGACGTTCTAATGCATGAGATGTCAAATAACAGGAGAGAATGATATGATTGAATTACAGATTTCAGTATTATAATGCAACTTTGCAGGATTTTGGAGTTCCTCGTTACTAAAATGTAAGATGCTTATTCAATCCATAAGTATTTATTGAATGTCACCATGAGCCATACTGTCTCCATTGCTGGAGATCAAACGTGGGCCAGAGGTTAGGTCCCACTCTCTTGGAATTTTCATCGTTTTGAGGGAGGAACTGAAAAGCACCAGGGAGTGAATACTTGCTGGGGCAGACTTGCAGTCACAGGGCTGTGTGCAGAGCCAGGGGATGTGGGTTACAGTTGACAGCAGATGGTGAGGAGGGACCTCACCGGGAAGGTGACATCAAAGGAGAGAAGTGCAGGAGGTGTTGGAGTGAACTGTCTGAGCACGTGGGACGGGGTCCCCAGCACAGGCTGGGCATGGAGAGTGTGTGCAGGTGCGGGGGGAAATAGGATGTGGGAGGGAACGTTTGGTGAGGCACTGGCCTGAGGTCAGAGGAATGTTTTTTCAACGTGATGGCGCTTGTTGACAATTTTGAGGCTTTTATTCTAGCCACTATTTGGGTGGCTCTGAGTAGATGTGTTATGACTTGGGATAGAAGAAGATCGTCTGGCTGCTGTGTTGATTATAGCCTACAGGGCACAGGGGACACGCGGGGATATCTGACACTGGGCTGGTGCATTAATTCAGGTGAGAGATGATGGCGGCTCAGATCGTAGGAGAGAGCAGGTGGGGGAGAAAGGTCGGAATCTGAGTGTCTGTTGAACGTGACTAACAGAAATTGCTGATGTATTATTGGATTTAGTTTTGAGAGAAAGAGAGGAGGAAAAATCGACTCTGTGGTTCTCGAGTTTAGCCTATACAACCAGAAAGGATGAGTGATTCTTTTCTTTTTTAAGTAAACCCTACACACAACATGGGATTCGGAGTTAGGACCCTGAGATCAAGAGTCACATTTTCTATCGACTAAGCCAGGTGTCCCAAGAAGGGGTTACGCTTTAAAGAGTCTGGGAAGATTGTGTGGGGAAGCAGATTTGAGGGGAGACGAGGGGTCAGGATCAGGGCACGCCTGTCGCTAACCAGTGGTGTGGCTGGACCAGCCCGTGTGGCTCCTGCTATCATTGCAAAGATGCCCTCAGCAATGACCTTCGGGAACTCACAAGACACTGGGAACTTCATGGGACACCTGGGGCCACACAGTAAAGTCATGGATAAAGAGACAAGGTGCACGTTTGCCTGGGGTTCTGCTTCTATGGGGTCGAGGCTGGGGGGGGGGGGGCGGGGGGGAATGGTGGGAATTTAAAACATAAGAGTGGGAATTCAAAGTATGGGGAGAGAAAAATCCAGACGCCAAATGGTCAGTTACAGAAACCAACCAAGAGGTCTAAAACAAAGGTGCCTCGGTGCAGTGTATAGGCTGGCTCTTTGTCGAGAGGAATGGCTTGCAATGACTCTATTCCGGACAGCCCTCATTCAAGGGGCTACCCCAACAATCAACACTCACCATCAGGTACTTTCATGACCCAAAGACAAACCAACCGTCAAGGTATTCATGACATTATCCAGGAAAGGGTGAGCAGACAGTTGAATTAAATTTAAATGCGAAGGTCAAGATTACTTAGGAAGTGAGTACAGAGAGAAAGACAACCAAGGGTGCCTTGAGGGACCAGGACAAGGAACAGAAACGCAGCAAGATGCTTTCAAGGAGTGGCACCCACTTGCAGAAAAACCAAAAGAACCTGTTGACCAGAAGACAAACCAAGGAAGCACTGAAGCAGGAAGTGATCACCCGTGGGAAATGCTGCTTATAGATCCTGCAGATGAGGAGAGAGACCACTTTGAGGTTTCGTAGCAGTTGAGTGGTTGATGACTTTGATGTAGCAATCTCAGAGGAGGGGTAGAGATGATAACATTTGCATTCGCTATGAATTTATAGATAGATAGATAGATAGATAGATAGACAGACAGACAGAGAATGAATGGGTGGGTGGGTGGATAGATGGCTAGCTGGGGGCCTGTATGGTGCTTCCCCTTGCCACCCACAATATCCTGGAAACAGAAGCATAATCAATATAGGATAAAATTTCTACTAATTTAAATATTAATCAAATATAAAATTGAAAATAAATATTTAACTGAATAAAACATAGTTGAGTATAAAAATGAACAAGGATTCTCCGCTTCTTCCAATAGCTTTGGTCAAATCATGATTTCTCGCCCTTCCCACAGTATGCTGCCCCACCCTTCTTCTGTTCTGACTCTGTGTGGTCTTCTGCTGGGCCCTCATATCTGTGAGGCTGTCATGTGGGTTCAGTAAAGGTCCGGTAGCATCACCTCCTGGCAATGTCAGCCCTTTGGACCTACATTCTCTGGGCTACCCAGTGTAGCCTGGGAGGAACCCAGTGGCTCCTCTTGATACTGGGCTCTCCAGGATTCTCCAGGACTCTCCAGGCCTCCATCCACCAAAACAAGATGGCTTCCCTTCCAGAGGAGGGGAAGCAGGGGAAGGGGGAGGCAGGGGAAATCCCTTTTCAGGACTTTGGTATCTGAGATAAGCGAGACTCAAAATCGTGGTCCCTTAAACTCCCCGTGTATCTGGAGACTGTATCACAGCAGCCTTGATGTCTTTGTTGCTTGGACATAGGTGGTTCAGTCTGCAAGCACCATTTTTCATTTAAGAATACCAGTCACACGGCCAAAAAAAAAAAATTTTTTTTAAACGTATTCACCACTGGATTCTCTTACATTACAATTCTGTTGTATTTTTTCTCCTTCCTCCTTTTCTCTTCACTCATGACCCCAGAACTCTACATCACCAGCCTCTGGTAGCTTTTACATCGCAACCCTCCCATCCCTCATTTAATTCCTTTATGGTGGGTTTACTTAAGTCCTCCTGGCTCCAGGGACCAGAGCCCCTTAGCAACTTCTTCTGTCCTACATTCAAACCATTAGGGATGGATTCAGCAGACGTGGTTCTAAGTGGAGGTCAGGGGAGGGAGGTGAATGCAGGAAGGGCTGCATTGGCCAGAGAGCTTCCCAGTGGCTCAAAGGCCCACTGAGGAAGTCACTAGTCACCACCAACACCTTGCGCAGCTTTTTTGTGAATGGGGCTCAGGATTTTATCTGGTCACTCGTTTTGACTTAGACCTCCCTCAGCAACCATGAGTGTGGACAGAGATACCCCAAGGGGTAAATCTGTGCTGTTTTCTGTGATTGGATCATCCCTACGTACGAGCACTCTTTTTGGGATGGTTTTCTTTCCCGAAAAGACCTCATTCTCCTATAATTAATGATTTCACTTGCAGGGTCACACAATTTTAGGGTGAGCTCAGGCTCATCTGGTCTGCAAGGATGATGATATTATCTGTACCTTATAATTTTTTTTTATTATTGAATTTGAAACATTTTAATTCCAGTATAATTAACACATATTGTTACATTAGTTCAGGTGTAGAATATACTCATTCAGTAATTCTGTACATCACCTCTTTTACCCTCCCCCCCACCACCTCTTCTCTGATAAAAATCGGGTTATTCTCAATAGTCAAGAATTTGTGTTTTGGCTTGTCTCTCTCTCTCTTTTTTCCTTTGGTCATGTATTTTGTTTCTTAAATTCCACGTATGAGTGAAATCATACTGTATTTGTCTTTCTCTGATTTATTTAGCTTAGCATTATGCTCTCTTTGTGATGGGTGAATAATATTCCACTGTGTGTGTGTGTGTGTGTGTGTGTGTGTGTGTGTGTGTGTGCGCACGCGCGTTATCTATTCATCTATCAGTGGATATTTGGGCTCCTCCCATAATATGGCTATTGTAGCTAATGCTACAATAAACTTAGCTATACATGTATCTTTTGGAATTAGTGTTTTTCTGTTCTTTGGGTAAATACCCTGTGGTGTGATTCTGGGTCATAGGGCAGTTCTGTTTTTAAATTTTAGAGGAAAATTGACACCACTTTCCAGGTGGCTGCATCAGTTTGCATTCCTACTAACAGTTCACAAGGGTTCTCCTTTCTCCACATCCTCACCAACACTTGCTGCTCATTGTTTTTTGGTTTTTTTTTATTTTAGCTATTCTGACAGGTGTGAGGTGATATCTCATCGTAGTTTTGATTTGCATTTCTCCAAGGATGAGTGATGATGAGCATCTTTTCTGTGTCTCTTGTCCATCTATATGTCTTCTTTGGAGAAATGTCTGTTCATTTCTTCTGCCCATTTTATAATTGGGTTACTTGTTTTCTGGGTGTTGATTTCTTTCACTAAATCTTTGTAAATATTTTGGATACTAGCCCTTTATCAGATATGTCTGTACCTTATAATTTGAAGAACTGTGTTTCTCCGAGCCAAAGTACGACAGTTAGGCCTCATTAAAAAACAAAAACTTTAAATCCAAATAGTTACTTATTATCTTATCTGCAAAGTAAAGTCAGGTAAACACTGCATGGATATGAATTCTGCATTTTGACATCACAACTTTACTGTTAGCACTGAAAGCACAAACATTTTCTAATTAAATTTCTTATTCTCCATTAAAACCTAGTGTTATATTAGTCACACTTTAGACACTCAAAAAATTTTAAAGGAACACACTTTCTGATTTCCATAATTACAGTGCTATTCTCTTGTTTAATGAAGCAATTGATGTTATGGGATATTAATGCAAAAAAATACAACCCTTATTATAAGTTACTTGTTTTTTTTCCATTTTATAGGATCAGTGGTGAAACAATATATGTTGACTCGTTGTAGGTTCTGTTACTGCAATGAAATTTTGTGAAATTTCTATGTTGCCAATATTTATATTCTCCACTGTGTTCATCTGCTGAATTGATTCTTTACATTTTTACCTTATTTCGGCATCTTTTTAGGAAGAATACAAATTGTATATGTAAAGTGGCATATCTTGAGATAGATATAGATATGATAGATATAGATAGTTATAGATATAGATATAAATAGATATAGATTTGATGTTTATTTTTGAGAGAGAGAGAGAGAGAGAGAGAGGAGGAGGGCAGAGAGAGAGAGAGACAGAGAATCCAAAGCAGCTCCAGGCTCCGAGCTATCAGCACAGAGCCTGGGGCAGGGCTTGAACTCATGAACCGTGAGATCATGCATGACCTGAGCAGAAGTTAGAGGCTTAACCGACTGAGCCACCCAGGTGTCCGGAGAGATTTTTAATGCATATTATTTAGTGGACTCTGATTCTCTTTTGAATGTTGATGACTGTTTTATTCAAATGCTTATGAACGCCCAACAATGTTAATTCACCATCATTGCTTTTTTGTTCTCTTAACTGTTTTTGTTTTGCTGAGACTCTTGCTGGGTGAGGAGGGGTAATGTGTACGTGTGTGCCCTTTAGCTGTGACCCTCTAGATTACTTGAGTAGGTTGAAAATAACTATCCGTGGATGGATATATTTTAACATGTCTCTGATGCTTCGACCCATTAAATAATTCAATATGAATTTGAGCTTTAAATAAACTCTACTAAAAAAGATATGCCTACATTGGACAGACGGTTATGCACAAGTATGTCCAAGGCAGTTTTGTTTAGGCTGGTTGTACTGGGCTACTTCACATACGAGAATGCATGCAATAAAAACTTAATTTCTCCCTGCCAGGGTCAGGCTCACATCTGTTTCCTGTAAACCTTTTTCTGAGGCCATCCTGGGGTAGTTTGTCATGACAACATTCTTTCCCTGTGACACATAGTCTGAGGGTCTTACTACCTTCCCCTTGGATAATATCATAGAGCATAAAGGGGACAGTGTATAATAACTTGTCATTTTCCCCTAAATGAAAACATGACTTATTTGTGTTCTTGACAGTCATGAACCCTAGGCAAAAGGAGAGGCAAAAAGAAAGCAGTAAATCGTGATGACTTTAACTGTATAAATTTTATGTAGATTGTAAGCATTTTGCATTTTATCATTACTTGTAGACAACTACTAGTCACAATAAAAACAGCCTTATCTAGAAGCTTGGAAAACAGAAATTTATGAGTAATCTGATGCTTACGTGTATCCCCTGCTTTGCAAAAGTTCACATTATGCCACATTGCTTTTACCTAGACCTACATTAGTACATGTTGCTAACCAAATGACATCCCAAGAGGATTTTCACTTTTACAAAGACGGGGAGAAACCAGGCTTTAGGGGTGGTTTTGCACTGAGGTGAGACTTTATGGAGACATTGGGCTGGAGCAGGCAGAGCGGCCCGCCCAGCTCCTTCCCTGCAACCGCACTCAGCCCCGCCAGCAGCCGGCAGCCAGACCCTTCAGCTGTGTCTGTGAGCATCTGGGCTTTCTATTGATGTATTTTGTACACCCATTAGTGAAATGTGTCCTAAAGTCTCAGAAAAGCCTAAAAGAGGTGATTTGGGGCATCTGGGTGTGCTCAAAAAAAATTTTTTTTCCATATCAACTAACGGCAATTGCTTCTTTGCTTCACGCCATTTCAACTTACAAAAAATTTCATCTAAATGCTCTACTTGTGGGGAGTCAGGGAAGCCTGTATTCAGTTACATCTGTTAGGTTGAATCTTAAAACATAAGCCGTGTCTCTCTGTTGATGATTCAGAAAAATGTTTAAAACATGATTAAAAAATGAGTTGTTCCCCTTTCAAATAAAATTATGGTTTGCCTTTGAGTTCCTCTCTAACACTACCTCACTCATTTTTCAGCGGCATGCCCTCAGATATTATGTATCATTCAGCAGGAGAATGGAGTTTCCCTGACGTGGATAAGTAAAATAAACTTTGGGATAGAGCCTGAAAATCAACACATACGTGCTCCTACAATTAGGGATACCCTTTGGAGACATTTTAACCTTGCAAGGGATTGACAGTCTTCTGGGATAGTTTTTCTAGGTAGCATGTACAAAGAGCTAGCAAAAGAAGGAGATATATTAGTAATTCATCCCCATGCAGAGGAAGTTGAGCGGCAGGGAATTATATCTAATTATATCCCTGCTCTCTGTGGATGCGAATTCAGTCTGAAGTAATAACCTTTCAAAGAGGTGGATCCCCTGTAGCATCTGGAAGACCTCGTTTTCCCTTGAGCAGAGGGCTTGGTGGCTTGAATTCAGCAGGCAGTCAGTGGACACACAGAGCTACAAGATCCTGCCAGGTCCATAGGATTAGGGAACAACCCTTGAGGGATTTACTTATTTATTTTTAATATTAAATTTATTGTCAAATTGGTTTCCATACAACACCCAGTGCCCATCCCAACAGGTGCCCTCCTCAATGCCCATCACCCACTTTCCCCTCCTTCCCACCCTCCCCATCAACCCTCAGTTTGTTGTCAGTTTTTAAAAGTCTCTTATGGTTTGCCTCCCTCCCTCTCTAACTTTTCCCCCCTTTCTCTCCCCCATGGTCTTCTGTTAAGTTTCTGAGGATCCACATAAGAGTGGAAATATATGATATCTGCCTTTCTCTGTATGACTTATTTCACTTAGCATAACACTCTCCAGTTCCATCCACATTGCCACAAGAGGCCATATTACATTCTTTCCCATTGCCAAGTAGTATTCCATCGTATATATAATTTCTTTGTCCATTCATCAGTTGATGGACATTTAGGCTCTTTCCATAGTTTGGCTATTGCTGAAAGTGCTGCTATAAACATTGGGGGTACAAGTGTCCCTATGCATCAGCACTCCTGTATCCCTTGGGGAAATTCCTAGCAGTGCTATATTGCTGGGTCATAGGGTAGATCTATTTTTAATTTTTTGAGGAACCTCCACATTGTTTTCCAGGGTGGCTGCACCAGTGTGCATTCCCACCAACAGTGTGAGAGGGTTCGTACTTGGTATTTAAATACAAATTTCTGAAGTCAAACTGGCATCAAAACATGTGCCACAGTCCAATGATGCACATGCGCTTAGTGTCACTGAAATGCACATTTACTAATGGGTAAGAGTGGTAAGTTTTGTCATTTGTGTTTTACCATAATAATAACATCAGACACGCACAGGACGGTCTACCTCTTCTCATTATGTGTTCGCTTTTTGTGAAAAGAACATCCTCGGGCTTATAATTTGGGTTTAAAGAATTTTACAGAAAGGTTCCCAGACGTGACTAGACAGGTGTGTGGTCTCATACTGGGGCACTAGGTGCTAGTAAGTGTGTTGAGGGAAATTGTGGAAATAACAAGTGAGGCCCATTTGTGAGATAGTGCTAACAACTTTATCCTTCATGTAGGACTTTTGGGGACCTTTAAGTGGACATTATGGAGCTCACCAAGGAGAGAAAGTACAGTTTCACCGGCTCTGTTGGCCAAGGAGAACTTTCATTTGCATCAGACCTAGTAACCTTTGCCAGAAGTGTTCTGTGGACCAAATCCAAATTTCTCATTTTCCAGATAAAGAAAAATGAGGGCAGTAGAAGTTAAGTGACTTGTCATAGAGCACACACAGAATGGGGCTGGAATCCGTGTGCCCTGGCTTCCTATCAAACGTCCTTCCCCATAATCAGTCAATAATATGTCATGGCATTCACGAATGTTCAGATGGCACAGGTCCTGCCTAGTGGGTCAAATTTCCTTGAAGGTTATTAATTAGCAGTTCTGTTGTAGGATGTGTCCTGGGCAATCATTTTTCCCAATCACCCTTTGCAGCGACACTGTGGTCTAGGTTATCGTTCCGCCTAGTCGTCTCGGTCCCTTGGCACTGATCCCTTTTCCCATTCACCTTCACAGCCCCTAAGTTCCCTCTATTGAGAGACCACAGATAGGAGTTTAAGTTGTTCTAGAGCAATGGAATTTCTTCCAGGTTCCCACTGGTTTGTGGGTGGATTCTGAGTTGAAGAGCGTGGTTGCCCAGAATGCCAGTCAATACAAAGATAAATGGCCCAGACACAAAAATTTCATTTATGTGTCCCCCCACCTCCCCACGGGTGGAGCAGTGACTTTTATTGACTCGCAGAAGCTCCCCTGGGTGGGGTAGTGGCCTCCTCACTTAGTGCCTTCACTGACCTCACAGGACTTCAAATGCTCACGCAGCAGTGGGGCGGGAGGGGACCAGCTGTGTGACCAGCTGCGTGATGTTCAATGTCCGTTCTTTTTTGTCTCTTTATTTGCCTTCATTTAACTTCAACTTCTGAAAGCCCAAAGTATTTTTGAAAGAAAGAAAGAAAGAAAGAAAGAAAGAAAGAAAGAAAGAAAGAAAGAAAGGGAAAGAAAAGAAAGACCCTATTAGCACTTGAATCATAAACTGTTTGAACGAGTCTGGCTTGTCTACACTTTGATGATTATGTAAGTCTATTAAGCAGAAGGAAAGCAAGCCGACTCATGGTATTTTCCGGGACTGTCAGCCTGGCAAAATCATTATGCCAGTTCAGTTAGCCCATAACTCACACAGTGCACTGAATTACACCCTTCCTCAGAGCAGAAAAAAAAGTGCCTTCATCAACTCACCTACAGAATCTCACACAACGACTGAATAGTCAGTCACGTTGCTGAGTTTGGCATCTGCTGTCACAATTAAGAATTTAAAATGATAGGTCTTTTTGATTTACTTCAGCAGTAATCACCAGGCACTGGGCAAACACATTTTAAGTAACAGTCCTTAACTTCTTTCTATATTTCTGTGATTTTTTTTTTATATTTTCTTAGGCATTAGTGATAGCAACATTGGTTATTTTACTGAGAACTTATTCCCGGCCAGGCACTGAAGTTATCGTGCAGAATAAGACTGTGGCTTCGTTAACAGTGAAAGTGATACTGAGCCGTTGTGTCACTTTGTCCATTTGGGCAGCTGTGACGAAACACCACAGGCAGGGGGGCTCATGAACAACAGGAATTTATTTCTCACGGTTCTGGATGCTGGAAGACACTGCCGGGTGCCCTGTCTGGTGAGGGTCTCCCCATGGTTCACAGACAGCATTTTCCCCACTGTGTCCTCACATGGTGGAGGGGACCGAGTTCTCTGGGGAGTCTTCTGTGAGGGTCCCAGTCCCATTCACAAGGGCTCCCCCTGTGACCTAACCACACGTCCAAAGACCATGACTACAGCGGTTAGGATTTCAACATATGAATTCTGAGGGGGACACATTCAGACCTAGCAACTGTCTCTCCCACGGTTTTATACATTATTTGGAAATTAAAAGCAATACGGGTGAAACTCGTGACCTGGCAAAAGACTACGGGGTGGGGGAGGGGGGAGATGCCTACCTTCTGCAGTATTACAGGGATTTTGGTCGAATTGGCTAACAGTTTGTGGGTACAGACAAGGAGGTTGTTTCTGACCGTGGATGATGTCTGTGCACATTTTCTTGTACTTGCTCCTGTGTGGGTTGATTGGTTCGGTCTTTTTCAGACTGACAGCTTTTGTAATTGATTGATGATGCTTGGATGCCAGCTCATACTTATGGCCTTCGTGTGTTTATTTGGTGTGGGGACAGCTTGTTGAGTGGAAAGCTCGGCCACAGGAAGATGTGTCAGGCACTTTGGTTAGGGGCTCCCTGAACATAAGCAGATATCTTTGGCTTGCTGACTGTCCTCAGCCAACAATTCTCTGACGGCCTTCCTGGGTGGAAGGCTTCTGTTGAGAATTCTCATAGCCAAGTAAAGGAAGGAGGCTCGGAATCTCACTTTTCAGCATATAGATTTTCTCTCTCTCTCTCTCTCCTTAAAGTTGATTTATTTTGAGAGAGAGAGAGAGAGAGAGAGAGAGAGAGTTTTGTGAGTGGCTGAGGGGCTTGGAGAGAGAGGGAGAGAGAGAATCCCAAGCAGGCTCCAGGCATGGAGACCAATGTGGCGCTCAAACTCACGAACCATGAGATCGTGACCTGAGCCAAAGATGGACGCTTAGTCAACTGAGCCACCCAGGTGCCCCTAGATTTTCTCGTAATCCCTACTCCCCAAATTAGCTTTGTCCAGAGTCCCCAGGTTAATTCAGCATCTCTGGGGAGAAAGCCTGCAGCCTTCTCACAAAGTCTGGGTGTGGCGGTAGCCTCTCCAGGCAGGTAAGGGACAGTGTCTGGGGTTGCCCATTTATCTTAGCCAGTATTCTCATGCATTCTTCTATGTAGGGACCCTCTTTTCACACATTTCCAGAGACGTCTGAGGGTTCCCACTCCTGCGCCCTTCTGGGACTCTGTGCTGCGAACTGGCTGGCTTCTGGAAATCATCCCTTTAGATTTCAGATTTATCAATTCTGCTAAGTCAGTTCCACTTGTTTGTTAACCTTGCGACTTCTAAGATTTTCTTGCTGTCAGTGTGTCTCCTTCTCCCTCTGTCCTTGGGGAGATGACCTTTGTTGTGCTTTCCAAGTGTTTTGTGAGTAAGAAGAGGCAAGTACAGGAGCATATTTCATATCCCACGTTTGCCAGAAAATTCTCAGGTTTTGATAAATTCCAGTTGACACGTTATATTTGAAATATTTGTAGGACATAATATACTAAAGACTGATTAGAATTTGGACACAGGGACTGAACTGTAATGCCATTCCTCTGCTCTTGAAGTTTCTCTACATTCTAAGTTCTATTCCTCGTTTCTTTCGTTGAATTTGGCGACCTTCCCCAGATTCAAGTTTTGGCAAAGCCAGACAAAACTCCCTTCCTCCATGACAGCTTCCATGGACTAAGGGAGAACCAACAAGATGGTCCTGATGTTGGAGTCGTGAAATCATGGGCTGCTCTAAATTCTCTAAATGTTGTCTATTTGCACCTTCAGGACTGGCTCTTCTTCCTTGCCGTGCGAAACTACATTATCTCTCTCGTTCTCATCGTCCCCTTGTCTCTTTGTGGCTCTGCTGTTGGGTGCCCAATGGACTTCTGGGTGGCCCCATACCCCTTTATTCTTCAACTGTTCCTCTGTCATCCTAGCAAATGAGCTGTGCAAGCCAGACACCTGAGAACCCTTCACGATTTCTTTCCTTTCTTCTCTGAATGAATCTCCAAGTTCTATTGATGCCACCTCCAAAATATACGGCCAACTATGCCTTTCCGTGTCTTTTCTCCTTATGCTAGGAAAAGCCACCAGTGTTTCTCATAGAAACTAGAATTGCTTACTAACTTGTCTCTGTTCCATTTTTCTACTAGTTGCAGACATTCCTCACAAAAGTAACATTTAAAAATATGCATTAGTGGGTGCCTGGGTGACTCAGTCAGCTAAACATCTGACTCTTGGTTTCTGCTCAGTTCATGATCTCATGGTTCATGGCTTTGGACCCTGCCTGGGACTCTGCGTTGACAGTGCGGGGCCTACTTGAGATTCTCTCTTTCCCTCTGCCTGTGCCCCTCCTGCACGTACACACACTCTCTCTCTCTGTCTCTCAAAATAAACAAACTTATAATAAATAAATAAGTAAATAACCCTATTGCTGATATTATCCATCATGTGGCAATTGTATCATTTGTACATAACATTTATTTTATGTCTTTTTCATGTCCTTCCCCTAATTAGAATAAAGGTAACTGATTCATGGCTGTCAATAAATATTTGGCAATAAATAAATGGATGGATAAACTATCTGGGGACATTGAAAACATTAGATTAACCTACGGGAAAGTCACCCAAAACAATCAAGAGAAATTGTAAAGGCCGCATTAAGAAGTAACTGTTAAACTCTTTTGGTGATATTCTCTAAGTGACCTTCTTCTTTACAAATGGACAAGGAATTGCTTAAAACTATGCACTGTTTTGTGGCTTATAGCCAACCACTGAATGTAAGACCAATATTTTTAACTTATGTTTTTAATTGGCACAAATATTTAAGTAACATTTCCAGTGCTTGTGAAAAATCCCAGGAGAAATGTCCCAAAGGCTGGTGAGAACGTACACCCGGAGCCAGGAGAGAGGATTGGGTGTGAAAACAGGGTATCAGGGGACTATTACTGTAGAGGTTCTTTTTTGATTTGTTAACAATGTTGTAACTCTGTATTGAGAACTTAAGCTGTTGTTGGGGGACAGTGCACATTCTAGATGACATCGATGAGGCGAAGGAGATTACCAAGAGATGTGCATCACACAAGAATGTAGAAGACCCATGTTGGAACTGAGGGATGGAAGTACATTTTGCAAAAATGTAATGAAGCAGAAGAGTGTAAGTGCTACAAGGGGGTGAAGGAGGAGTTTCACAGCAGAGGGGATGGATGTGATATGTTGTAGGAGGGACACAGAGCAAGGATGTCCCTGGATCTGATCATTTACCCTGGATTTTAAAGAAGCAGGTAAAGTTATGGATTGAGGACTGCACCTATGAATTATTGCCTTTTAATAGGAGACCACAGAACACAGTATTATTTGAGACCAATTTGTTTAATAGCTGTGCCTACGAATTACTTGAGTGGGTAATGATGTCACGGTGAAAGCGGGATCAGCTAAAAGGATTATCAAGGCTCAGACCAGAGGTGGAAAGAGTAAAGATTCGATTTTTGCTATGTCAACACCAAGGAAGTGGTGCCTCCAGAAAATTCTTGGGGTAGCAATTGTCACAGTACAAGGCTGACACTGAGGAGAAATGGACTGAGTATCTATATTGTTCTTATGATCTGAACAGAACAATAGATGGAAAATCCAACCAGTGGTGGAAAATTGTTACCATCACTGTAATGGATGCTGTTATATGAAAGGATATATAGCCAATAACTGAGGCTAAACTCTTAAGTGTTCTATCCCATATGACTTAGCTTATTAATTAGAATTAGTTACCACTTCTATATTTCTACTAGTTAATATTTCTAATTAACTAATATTAATTAAAATGTTGATTCTAATTAATTATTATCATGAAGATCATAGACAGCTTTCCTTGACTATAAAGAAAAAACAACACATTCAAATGTCAGTTAAGGGAAATAAAACAAAAACTATTCCGAAATGGTGTTATAAAAAGAAAAGACTTTTGTGCAAAATAGAAAACATGACAGCATACAGATCTATGTATGATATAAAGGTCATTTTAGAATTGAGACAGAGAAAA
This sequence comes from Acinonyx jubatus, assembly GCF_027475565.1. Classification (NCBI taxonomy): domain Eukaryota; kingdom Metazoa; phylum Chordata; class Mammalia; order Carnivora; family Felidae; genus Acinonyx; species Acinonyx jubatus. The sequence goes on along the minus strand of NC_069382.1, from coordinate 3,504,013 downwards.
CTCAAAGGAAATTATTAGAAACAAGCAAGCAAAACACAGATTTAGACATTCAGACTTAATTAATAGGCTAAGAGTGCACAGAGTAAGAAAACCAAAGTTGGTAGTGTTTCTGTGGTCGTGTGTCATTCATAGAAATTGCTGTATCATTAAAATAGCCATTACAAAATTAAGATGTATCAGCAAATGACCACAAGGATGAATAAATCAGTCAGTGCCAGAAAGCCGTAAATAAAGCACATTTTATGGTCATTCTTTTCTCCACTGATTCCCTTCAACCACCATTGGCATTCGCCATGTCTCCCCTTGCTCCTTACTCCTTTTCTTTATCTTTGCATAGTTTCCCTGGATCCTTCTCATCTGATTTTCCCTTCTTGGTTTCCCTCTCCACATTGTGTTGTTTTGCTTTCCTTGTAAGGGTGATGCCATCCCATAAGTTGCAAGCTGCCATCCCTTCCCACCTGAATCTTGCTCATTGTTTCCTGATGCCCCATGAGACTCTGTATTGTTGAACTCGTGAGCCTGCATTTTCTGAAATTTTATGTCCAGACCAGAAAATTAGCTCCTGTGTTTTTTTTCTGATTAGGTAAACTGAGTCAACTATTTCATCACTGACACTTGCATGGTGCCTTCTGAGGAGACAACTCCTTATCCTCACCAGATCATTTCCCTCCAGGGTGGGGCTCCCCACTTGTGCAGGGAAGCCTTTTTTAGCCTCGGTCACCCTCCTAGACACCACTTCTGGTCCTACTCATGATGACCAAGCAAAGATATTTCCCTTACCTATGTTTAACTGGTTGGGTATAGCTATAGAATAAAGTCTTTCATACCTTCATTATAAAATCTGTCACACTGTATTAAAGTCACAAATTTATGTAACTTCTTTCCTTTGTCAGACAGTGTTCCTTAAAATCGGGTGAAATATCATTGATTTCCAGAGTCCACAGCAGGACCTGGCATGTAATAGGTGCTCAGTGCTTGAATGGGTACACAGTGTGTACTAAAGTCTTTTGAAAATTCTAAACCTCATATTCAAATAGATGATTTTTTTAAATCAAGACGGCTAGTTGTTCCCTATACATTTTTATTTACAAACATGAACTTAGAAAGTATCCAATATTTATTTCTTCTGTTTTTTACAGAAAATTTTGTAGGCTGGTATTACAGTGTTCTAGAATATTAAGATCTGTATTCCATGTTGTATAACAGGTACATGATGTGGCCTGATTTAATGAGTTGCAGAATGTAATCCTTTGAGAGAAATAAATTCCAACTAAAGCAGTCTTCACTATGGAGACTTTTCCTATATTAGTGGCTTTGGAAAAGGGTTCCTGGAAGCCATGGGCCTTTGAGAGGGTCCTCAGCAGTCATGACTGGGTGGGGAAGGAATGGATGTGAGGAAATTGCCAAACCAACATGGTTCTAGAACCCCATGCTTGTTTTTCCTGCTTGATTCAATGATAACTGTACACACAGTTTCATTTTAAGGCTTTTCTCTTCTGTAAAGAGAATAATAATTTTTAAAGTTTTAAAAGCTTTTCAATCAGTGGCCACCCTCACAGGATGAGTGGGTCTTGGCTGTACGAAGTAAAAATTAAGTGGCTTTTTTCTCACTCCATTGACCATGGTACAAAATGGAACTCTTAGAGCACCATCCACTCATTCATCGACACGTAGTCCCTGCGAGCTCTGTGGGAGATTTCCATCACTTGGAGGGGGATCCAAGACATGGTTCTTTGACTGTGAAAGGCTCTTGGTCCAGTGGGGTTACAAATGAGTAAACAAATCCATGCTATCCTAAAGGTGTGTGTGTGTGGTATTGGAAGTAGTGAGATCAGATAAGGTGTCAACGGACATGCAACGTTTGAAGTGAGTCTTGGCAGATGGAGGGACCTGACAGAGTGAGGTAGTGAGGACAGGATACCAGCATCCTGGGCAGAAGAAGGAGCTCATCTTCTCATGCACAGAGAAGTGGGAAGGTGGTAGACACAGATAAGAAGCTACAAAGACTGTGGACTCATTATGTGGCCCCAAAACTAAGGGAGTATGCAAGAAAATACAGGTGGTAGCCAGGCTGAGGAGAAGTTTGCATGGTAAAGAAAAGCCCGTTGGAATTCCTTCTTTTCTGTAAGATACCATGAGTATACAGCTGTGTGAATTTAGGGGGAAAAAAGGGCTATATATGAACAAAATGGTCAACATTGTTAAGTTTGCGATAAAAACCGAAGCCAAGAAGCTTGCATGAATCTGTCTTGCATGAGCCTATGTCCCCTTTTCCTTCTTTCAAGTTAATTTCTCTAGCTTTTCTCATTTTAATGTTATGGCATTAACTACATCCATTCTAGCCTGTCTCCAGACTATACTTCTTGAACCCTTAGTCCTAAGAAAGAATACTAGGTAAGGAAAGGGGGAAAAACAAGTTTTGAAGGAAAAGCAACAGGAACTGTCACACTTGAAGGTTCACACTGTGCGCTAGCATATTTAAGACTGAAAAGTCTGCATTAGAGAAGTCTATTTAACATATATAATTTTTTTCAATCACAGTAGGATCCTAACTTCCGTGAGTACCAACTACTTTTTTGCATATTCTATGTAGAAGTTTGGAGAAAAAAATGAAAAGGTCATCTCTACTTACCAGAACGTTATAGAGGATCTTGAGTTCCTTGAAGGACAAGCTCTCTATGTATCCATGGACACTCAGGAACCCTCAAATCCTTTTCTCAGTATAGAATATTCAAGAAGCGTTGACTGTCTTGTGGTGGTATGGAATCAGACATGTGCTTTTTGCCCGCATAAATTGTTCATCTATTAACTACAAAGTTTCAAGAAAAGCACCAGCTGTGGACATTTAAAAGCCAGATGTGAATTTTTGGTGGTAGAGCAGGGTGGGGGAGGGTGTTCTTGAAAGTTCGGCTTTGGCCTTTAAATGGAGGAAAGCAAATTCCTGAGAACGGGCGCCACCTAGAGGTGGCGGCGGGTGGAGCCCCTGAGCTCTGACACAGGGTCCCTGTTGGCACCTGTTTGGGATTCTCTGCGTATCCTGAGGTTGGCACCCTGAGAACTGAGGCCTATTCACGTGTGAGAAATAGAAGTACCGCTATTTTGCTGACTCCCTGGCTTTCTCTGAGCCAGCTCGGAAGACCTCGTTAAAACTGAAACAGAATCGCGCTTGACTTTCTCACTAATCCTGACAGAGTAGGTCCTGTACCCGTGTCTCATGTGAAGTGTGTTCGTTTGTGTTCATGACAAGCAGTCCAAAAAGAAAATAAGTTGTAAAACCTAAAAAAAAGACGTTTTGATAAAATGCAGTTTAAGCCTGATGGTTACAGTTTTTCTTGAAAATATGCTTGTATTTTATATGCTCTGATAAAGATTATGCTGCATTGGAAATATATATATATACATATACACACCTATATATGTATGTATATGTATATATGTATATGTATATATACACACATATGTGTGTATATGTATATATGTATGTGTATATATACACACATATATATGTGTGTATATGTATATATGTATGTGTATATATACACACATATATATGTATGTATATGTATATATGTATATGTATATATACACACATATATATGTTCACATACACACACACACATGTACATACATTCAATGCATTCAAATACACATACACATGTACATACAGACACATGCACAATGTCCATGTTCAAAATTCTGATGCAGACTTTTTCTGATACAGCACAGAACATGCACAGAACATGCACAATGTCCATGTTCAAAATTCTGATGCAGACTTTTTCTGATACAGCAAGACTTTCTTCTAAACTTCTAAAAAAGCAAGGCTTATCTCCATTTCAGTCCATGCATTTAATCACCATCTATTCACCTCTGTCATTCGTAAGGGCATTTAAAGCTTACAACAAATTAAAGTGCAGAGATCTAAGAAATAAGAAAAAAACACTGGGGTGAAGTTTGGGGACTAGAGGCTGGACAGTGTAGTAGTTCAGAGATCCATTTACCATTTTCTTTTTTCTTTTCTGTCCATCATTACATCGCCAAGCCTTTGCCCTTCTCTCCATGTGTCTTGAATGGTTGTGTATTAAATACACCGTGGTCCTATAGTCACCTGTGATTGTCTAAATAATAATCCACCCATCCATTCATTCATTTGGCAAATATTAAGGAAGCACCTTTGGAATCTTCTGAAACATGCATTACCTGGTTTTAAGAGTTCTTTTTGTGAAGATGTCACACTGATTTGTGGATATATTAAAAATAAATAAACAATAAGAAAAATGAAAGTGAAAAAATACCTTGGCTCACTCCAGGAATAAGCAGTTAATTGATTTCCTAAGCTTATGGTCTGCTGCTTTCCCCTATCCAACCTTCCCTCAATTTACCCATATTTCAGGACCTAGGCAAGATAGCCAGCCAAATAGTCTATATCCCAAACCTTCTTTTACCCTGTTGCCTGCTTTTGGGGACCAGCAACATGCTTCCCAAGATGCCTGTACTTCTCACATAGAATGAAAGCCTATGTAACAACTGCCCATTTAACATGGGACAGCAGGAACCAGGACAGCAGAGACCAGTCTTGTATTATTCACACATTTAGTAGAACACCTGCTATAGAAATTGTCACACAGTAAATGCTAAATATTCAGTCTATAGATTGCATTAAATTCAGGTTTAAAATGTTTATGTAGAGGAGTGCCTAGGTGGCTCAGTTGGTTAAGTGTCTGACTCTTGATTTCGGCTCAGGTTATGATCTCATGGTTCGTGAGATGGAACCCCGCATTGGGCTCTGTGCTGATGGTGCAGAACTTTTTTGGGATTCTCTCTCTCTGCCCCTACCTTCCCTCAAAATAAATAAGCATTAAAAAATAAAAAAATAAAATAAAATTCTTATGTAGAAATAATTACCTTTTAACTTTTGAGTAAAGATATTTGTTGTCTGTGGGTTGTTAGGCAAATTCCTGAAAGTTCCAGAAAGGAAAGTCTGATAAAGTTCTATGCCATTAATTTTAAGGAAAAGTAATGATAGAAGCTGTGACGTGTGATAGTTAAATGGCTTTTGCTCATGGCTTTCAGTTTACCTCTGAATCATATACAATCATTTTGTTCCATGGATGGATAGAATGTCTACGTTAGATTATTTACATGGCATGCCATATTCTTTTAGCAAAATATTTTGGAGGTAGGAAATATTTTGCAAAAATGATCAAATTCGATAGGAACTTGAATGGCAACAGAACAAACAGATGTGAAGAGAGGAAAGAGATTTCCAGGAAAACTGAATTAATCTACTAATGAAATAAAGGGTAAAACAAAAGTGGTCATTGCACCTTATGATATCAATGAGCGATTTAATAGTACATGGTTTCCCAAGTAATCTTTTACGTACCAAATCTGAATGAGACAGTAACATGCTTAAAAATATGTCTGCCAATCCCCACTAGCTCCAGAGGGAAGGAGAGACCAATTCTCCCCAAGATGATTGCACACCTATTTATTCTTAATGATACCTGGTGTGTCATGGTGAGTCTAAATTTGGAGTTTGCTCTTCCTGGAGTGGGATTTTCCCATCTCCCCTGTCCTTTTGTCTTTGATGAACAATATGCTACACCGATGTTACTTCCTTAAGGAAGTGTTTACACTCTGACACTAGAGAGATGAAAATGGCCTCTTCTGAGCTCGTATGCCATTTTGTACCTCATCTGATCTTCAGCCCCAAACACTCGTGTGTAAGAACTATCACATCCCCTTACTTTTCTCAATCAGATTGTGTCTGCGACCCTCCCTCCTCCATTGGCTGGCAGGACAACCACATCACCAGCCATGATGCCCCGCAGAACCCATGCCACCACCTACCAGCCAGAGCCCATTTCTGGGTTCATCTCTGCTGCTGAGCGCAAGTTACTACTTAAAAGTTTAAAAATTTTTTTAAAAACAGAGAAAGCTGTTATTGGATTTTTCTTTGGATTTGCAGTTGGGGAGGCAAGTATTTTATTTCTCAACCCCATATATATTCTTTCTGTGTTAATACCACACCAAATGTTATTCAACAAGTTTTTTCATTCTGGTAATTAGTCAGTATCCATATGCATACAGGAGTTATCACCATGGCCTGGCCAGTGGTGTTTAAGATGGATGTGAGCATCTCAGTGCCAAATGGAGCACTTCTTTGCACATGGCTGCTGAGAAACCCCCCATTATGGCCCAATTTGGAGCAGTGAGGCATAGTGTGAGCAGTACTGATGGGGAGCCTGACAGGGCCTGCGTCATTGGCTGTTGAAACAGAGTGACCCATCTGGTTCATAGACAGCATGTACCCATTAGTGAAATATGATTTACATCCAAACTCAATTTATCCCCATTTGGTTTATACACTAGTGAGAGATTTTCCAGATGTTATTTTTGACTATATAAATACGGTCGACTGGGTGAAGAGTCTATATTCTTCCATTTTGGACATTAGAAAGCTGAAAGCAACTTCAGATTCATTCTTAATTCAACGATCCACTTTCTACAAGTAAGAAAACCATGTGACTCAGAAGTCAACACCAGGTCTTGAGCTGGATGTAAAGGAAAGAACCTGGTTGGGAATCAGAAGACAGGGGTCATATTTCTGACTCAGCCACTAAATTATTACTTTCAGCTTCCTAGAATAGGAAAGAGTTCTACTGGAAATGTCTATTCCCCAATTGCTGGTCTATGAAGTGAACTGGGGTGATAACATTTGTCATCAACGGATGAAAAATGTAAGGTGAATTGGGTAAATTTTCATAACTTTTAATATTATTGCATGCAACTAAATAATTATTTTTGTTCTGATAGTTTTTGTTCTTATTTCATAAAATACTAGCAATAGTAAGGGTATTGTTGAGAAACCATTGTCTGCTAATAATGTCAGGCACTTATTTTCTTTTCAATATATTTTAGAAAAAAAATGACATCTATGAAATCCAAAATTTCTAGAATCTTGAACCTAAAAAAGCTCTAAGATCCTGTCCATCTCTCATTCTGAAAGGGTAACAGATACTATCAAGTAAATTTTATCATTTTCTAGGATACCAAGAACATTAATCACATGAGATGAAGTAGAGTTTCCATATCTTAATGGGATTCTCCACATTAAAGTCTTTTAATACTGGGTTTGGGAATTTTCTAGAAGCTTTTTGTAGATATGTCTTTGGACGCTAAGTCTCTAGTCTTGACTGAGGTTCTAGAATAGTCTTCATCTAAATAAATTAGATAGGAATTAATGTAGGTATGGGAAGGGAAGGGAAGAAAAGGGTAGGGAAGAGAAGGGAGGAAGGAGGGAAGGAAGGAAGGAAGGAAGGAAGGAGTAAATTTTGAGGTACCTGAAGGTGTTTTGAGCTTAATAAAGAACACTTATTCACCTATATATACTTTAAAAGCATGGCTTGAAAATTCATTAGAGAACACCCATGCTTTCTTATAACTGAATAGGAATTTATCAATCCTATTATTACATTACCACACTAAATGCTATTTTCAACTGCAATTTTAAAACCAAAGACATACTACTCGGTATCACTCAAAAAATAGGGATATAGTTTACTTTATTCCTTTTTGTTCCTAAATAGCATATCGATGACATTAAGAGAATGTTTTCTGTAGATAAGATTTTTGATTATGAAAGCCAGCTAGGTTATTACCCCCTTGAAGAGTCCCACTGAAAAATTCTCATCTAATGTCCAGAAGTACATAAGGAGAGCTTGGAGGGAATAGTTTGTGAAGAAGGTATACGTTTTTAAGTCTCTTTGCCAATTCCCCACTTGCAAAGACAGTTTGCTTTAATGTTCAATTTGCCTAAAACCTCCCTTTCAATCTAAAGATACTGCCATTTTAGAGAATTTAATGTAATAGGAGTGATGTTGCTTTTGTGAAGCAATTTATGGGTTATTTTTTGCCAATTTAGCAAAGCTTCTTTCTGCCCAATTTGGCTAACCATCCCTTTGGATGCTCAAAAGTGTGCAAAAGATAAAAATAAAAATAAATACATCCAAACATAGAGTAACATTTTCAAAGATGCTCAAAATGCCTCATTGTACATGAACCACTGCATTTGGTGATTTGATGACAATAATTCAGTGACTTTGATTTAGGTAGAATGATTCTAGATGAATGGTATTATTTCAAAGGAACACAGAATAAAGAAAGTCAAATGAATTTTAAAGTTTGATGTAAGGATAGTGGGTTAGGGAAAGGAGCAAGAGAAAAGGTATGAATCTTTTGGATTTTCTTTCAATTAGTTTTAATCTAATATGCTTCATTTATGTCAAGCAACAAATGACATCTTTCTATAACCTAATCAGTGATTAGAACAAGTGCATTTTCAAGATGTAAATAACATGTGGATACAAATTTCTTTGGGAAGGAGCTGTATTTATATTTTATGTTATTTTTAAGCTGTTATGTTGGGAGCTTTGTTTGTAGTAGAAATTTCCTGTAGCGATGCTTCTTGCTTAGGGGGAAAAAGAAGGGCTAAAGCAATCTAGTTTATTCTTAAGTTTCCGTCTAAACACTGTCTGGGCGACAAAGAATGAACTACTGGTGGGAATCATTTCCCTTATTGGATACATAGACCTTTGCAAAGTTGAGAGTGGCAGTGGTCTTGAGGCCTTGTAGATAAGCTCCTGGCTGTTTACTAATTGAATTGGAAATACCTCTACTAATTCAATATGTTAACGATTTACTGTTTTTTACTGCTTGAGGTTACCCAGATAAATTAAGGATATACTCAAACAAGCAAACTGAAAGTAGAAAATTGGCTATCTCAGATAAACCTTTTTTCTGGGCTCCTCAGAAAAAAAAAAATAATGGGATATTATTTAATTAGCTGTGGATTTGTTTTACTCTAAAATACTTTATTTCTGGATTGTGCATTTATAAAATTCCAACATAAGATAGTATTGCCACTAGGTCCTAAGAACAAAAGAAAAATCTTGCTACTTAATTACTATTTGCAGCTTAAAGTCAACAACTTGGGTCTTTTCTGTTTCAAACAACTGAGATTTGTAAGAGCCCTCAGTGCCCACAATAAAATCATCAGAAGAAAAAATTGGATGTGCATGGGTCAGAGTCGATACCATACGTACTCACTTTGCACAGCAGAACATGTCACGTGAAAATAGAAGTTGGCAAGAAAGACATGGAGCAATATGGCACACTTCAGTCCACCCCTTGGTGATGCCATGCCGGAGGTGGGTGTGGGTGTGCTAGTTAGGATGGGGGTCATGGGGAGAGGAGTGGGGTGGGGCTGAATGTGGCAAGGAGCGACCGAGAAGATGCTTCTCTGTGGGAGAATGGGCCGGAGTCTGGTGGAGATGCAGGCTGAACATGTGGCGGGGGTGGGGAGAGGTGCATGCAAGTGCTTGCAGAGAAGAGGGGGTGGGGGAGGTGCTGACAGAGAGGAGGTTCAACCCGTTCATGATGACTAGAGAAAATGAGGCAACGCAATGGTAGAAGAGACTTGGAAAGTAGATCTAGGACAGACTGGGAACATCCTCACATGTCTTAATGACAAGTTCTCGTTTTATCCTGTAACCACAGGAACATCAGAGTCTCCTAGTATTAACGGAATGGGACCATTTTGACCATTTAGAAATCTTTTTCTGCCGCGAAGAATGAGGGGAGATACCTGATAAATGGGAAGAACTTTGGAGCAGAACTTGGTAGGAGGGGAGAACAATTAGAAGCCCTTTGTATTTTAGCGAATTACGTGATGACATTTCAAAAGCCTTCCACGTGTTGGGAAGGTAAAGCTGTGTGTGGAGCAAACCTTGAGCTCCAGGAAAGAATGTTTTTTTTAATAGAAAATTTGAACATGTGTTTTTACTATAAGTCATAGTATATATAGTATATATATAACAAGGCAAGACTCAAGAAAGGAATGATCCAAGAAACAAGGAGTCAAAGAGATGGGAAAGAGTAGGATAGGATTTGTTAGGGTTTATAGTTGAGAATAAGGAAGCTTTCACAAGTGGGCTTCTCTGCCCTCAAATGTATTCCCCATAAGGTGGAATTTTCATCCGTCGCATCGAGAAGGTGTATCGCTAAAGACGTTTAAGAAAGTCTTACAGTCCCTTGTATTTTGAAGGGATTCTTAATGGTACTGTAATTTTCCAACCTGGATATTAAAGCAAGCCATTATAAAACAGGACAATTTTCTAGATGTTCTTTTTCTGATTTCCACGATGCAAAATTCCCAAAAGTATATTTTCTCCATCTTTCATGCTTTTCCTTTCTGGTGTATTTTTAGTCATTTCTTGACTCATCATGATCTTTTATAGAATTGGTTTTATGTCATTCTGCTGCATGTTGCAGCCTAGGTTTTATTACTCTGTATTCATTCTCTTAAGATTATTTTCAGGAAGAAAAAGAAAACAGAGCAAGCCAAATCAGTCTGATATGGAAGTTAAAAATCTCATTTGCTCTTATAGTTCATCTTAGATGAATAAAGTGCAGAAGGCAAATGAACAGAAACATCAATTATCAGCTTTCTATAGTCATGGAAATTCGGAAAGCAAGCATAATAGAGTTTTAATAACAAGGCAATTATAACAGGCCAGCAACTCCATTGCTCGGAGTACTGCTCTTCTTTTACTCCCGAAAAGGATTCCAGGAAGACCTCATTTGTTTCTTCTTTCTTTTTCTTTTTCCTCCTCACCTTCCCTTCCTCCTCATCCTGTATTTTGACTGCAAAAGCAATGATCACAAGGAAATTTACCTTCAAAAGTAAGAAATACATCTTTGCTCTCTTGCTGTATCTATTTTCACTCCTGTTACCTGAAAGCCTCCGCCCAGATGTTTAGATATTTTGCATTAACAAACTCCTAATGCACACAGACTATCATATTCTAACATTATACTCAGTAGATAATAAATGTTGGCGGGGCTTGTCTCTCAGTGGAACAAAATTCTATGCCCTGGTATACTATCACATGTTTAACAGTTCCCTTACTGTTTGCATTTTGTTTTATTTTATTTCATTTTATTATTTTTTTTAAAGATTTTATTTTTGAGTACCCTACACCCAGCATGGGGCTTGAACTCATGAACCCTGAGATCATGAGTCACATACTTTTCCAACTGAGCCAGCCAGGTTCCCCCTGTTGTTGGGATTTTAGGTTTCACTTTTCTCTACATAAATATTTCAGGCTGTAATAAATGTCATCTAAATATACATTCCTAGGAAGGGAAAAGTTAGGCTAATTAATATGAGCATAATTGTGGTTCTTTATCGATGCTGACCTGTTACTCTCCAAATACAGACCAATTTATAAATAATATCACCAGGTCTTAGACTGTGTCTATTTCAACATAATTATTATAGCCTTTAGCATTATCCATTTTAATGGTTATTCAAAACAGTATGAAATGTTACATTGCTTCTACTGATTTTTCAATTTATACATTTATTATAAAAAAAGTTTCATTTGAAACCAATGCGTTAAATGCTTAGCTTACATAGTGATGCATAACCAACCTCCCATTCATAATGAAAAGTTTCTTTAATCATTTTCCATTTAAGAAATGATAATGGTTAGACAACAGTTTTCAAGGAAAATGGTTTTATTTAAAATTTTTAATTTAAATAAAATTTAAATTGTATTTAAATAAAGAAATAAATTTAAATTTTATTTATATTAATTTAAATAAACTTTAAATTTTAAAGTTCAATATACAAAATGACCACAAAGGAGTTGATCAAAGAAAAGTCTTACTCACTTTTTGAAATCTTTCTTGAATGTGTGAAAAATACCTAAATGATTAATCTATTTCACATCTGGTCCCATAATTGCCAGCTCCAGCCAGCATGGTTTAGATCATTGATAATTGTGTAATCTGTTATTTGAAATAATAATAATAACTAATAATAATAATTAGTTTTTTTGTTCACTGTATAACTTCCTACATTAGTTTATATCTATGGCATTTGTAATCTTATATTTATCACTACATATATAAATTATTTATTTTTACCAACTGTAGTATTTTTAATACCAATTAGAAAATACTCTTCTGGGGTTAATAAAATACCTCTTTCAAATGTGAAAACAATATTTATACACACTTGTAAGCGGTATATGTGGAAATGTCCACTGACATATTTTTAAAAGGTACTCTATAGGGGCGCCTGGGTGGCTCAGTCGGGTAAGCCTCAGACTTAAGCTCAGGTCACGATCTCACGGTCCGTGAGTTCGAGCCCCGCGTCGGGCTCTGAGCTGATGGTTCAGAGCCTGGAGCCTGCTTCCGATTCTGTGTCTCCCTCTCTCTCTGCCCCTTCCCCGTTCATGCTCTCTGTCTCAAAAATAAATAAACGTTAAAAAAAAAAATTAAAAAAAAAGGTACTCTATAAATCTATGGGTAGAAGATACTTAAAGGAACTATCACATACCTCCTATCTTTTCAGAGGAGAGGGCATTTGTTTGAATCTAAATTGTAAAAGAGTTTTTGGAATTTAGGAAAATAATTTTGTAATCAAATAATTTGCTTCTAGAATCACATAGGTAATCATTCAAAACTCAAAAAGTGGGACAACTTAAAAATAACAAAGGATCATTTTTTTTAATGACACTTCCTCTTGGAATATGCTGTGAAGTCTTGGTCTTCCGGCATATATTTCCATGTCTTATAAATAATAGCAGGGGCCAGATGACTGAATCTCCCTCTCTTTACCTGGGCATTATTTCCATTAGTCACTCACCTTTCTGCCCTTCAACCTGGGGAGAATGGGCACAGCACCGGAAAGATTTATGGGTGAGGTGGGGAGGAACTACATATTCTTTGAAATACATAGAATAAAAATGTCGTAAGTGGACGGCAGGAAATGAGGATAAAGACTTGGGGAAAAGAAAGCACTAACTCATCTAAGAATCAGAAAGAAATCTGCCGGCAAGAAGATTCAGGACCGACTTTTCTGGGGGGTTGGTAATATTGAAGGCCATTCACTTCCTGTCTTTGGATGTTTATTGGCAGAAGTATACCATCAGTAAACAGTTTTCACTTCCTACTTGAGTAATACCTATCACAGGCTTTTATTTCTTCCACGGCCATAGTGTCTGTTCATATCACAGTGACCAGTGGATATGGCTGACCTCAACATTTTCTATTTGGTGGAAGAAACTTGGCGATTTCTCTCATCTGAGTCATGATAGCCATTGCTGTGAGATGTGGCGGTACTTCGTGTGGGTTCAGGGTTCATATCGTTCCACGTGTGACTGTGTCCTCACCATTAACACGTTGTGTCACTTCCAAATGGCTGGAATGACCTGAAACTCTCAAGGTCAATTTCTTCATCCACAAACATGGGAAAAATAGCTAGCTCCATTGGGTTGTTTGGAGAAGTCAACTTCTTTATAAACAACATCTGGCAAATAATCAACACTTTGTGAATTCTAGTTTGGTGATATTACAAAAGGATAAGGCATACACCCAAGCTAAAATACTTTTTTTTACAGCTCTTGCCTTATAAAATTTATCTTAATCATCGAATCTCTACTCTAAAATGTTTGAGTAAATAAATACTTCTTTTAAAGGGGATGGATATTTTAAAATCTAGTAAGCAGGAAAAACATGAACTATTATGAGTAATATTTTGCTTAGGGTTTAACTAATTAAAAATGTGAAATGAGACTCTTTAAGTCAGGTACTTCTTCACCAAACAGTCTATTCAAGAACAACTTCATTCAAGAGAGCTGAGATGAAAGCATCTGTATTAAATCATACTTCATTTTTCAAAGCAACTATATAAAACTGTCATGAAAAAAATAAATTATAGCTGTTAGCATGAATGAGATAGGATCTTTTATAAAATAATTAGGCTTTTCATTAAATACCTTCTCCACACAAATGCTTTTTTAATGTTTATTATTGTGAGAGATAGAAAGAAAAAAAACATGAGTGGGCAAGGGGCAGAGAGAGAGAAGGAGACATGGAATCCAAAGAAGGTTCCAGGCTCTGAGTTGTCAGCACAGAGCCTGACGTGGGGCTCGAACCCACGAACCATGAGATCATGACCTGAGCCCAAGTCAGACCCTCAACTAACTGAGCCACCCAAGTGCCCCTCTACACACGTGCTCATCAAATGTTTTAGAATCTCCCTGTCAGTATGGTATAGAAAAGGTACAGTAATTTCCCGTACATTATAGCAAATAAGGTAATGTATTATCAAAAATTGTATCTGGTGTATTCTGCAGTCTAAAAACTGTTGACAAACGCAGGAATTCTTAGAAGAAGAGCAGTTTTATAATTAGATAATGGGACACATTTCTAGCTTTCCTCATTTTGTAAAGATTATCAAACGATGTTAGTTTGATACCTTAGAACTGGAAGAAAAATTATAATTCTTAGAAAGCGTATGTCAAATTAAAACCTAAAAACTCAGTTTTCTTCTTAACACCGCATGAATTGAGAATCAGGGACAAGGGGATGGTGATGTTGTCAAATCCTCTTCTGAAATGAGATTTCTTAGGTACACAGCACATGTAGCACATGTACCTATCGGCCTACCTACCTATCTACTTGCCTGCCTCCCGACCGACCTACTACCTACCTATATACCTACATATATAACTACATACCTACTTGCCTACCTACCTACCTACCTACCTACCCACATAGATATTTACATGCATACCTAACCTACCATCCCTACTTGGCCTGTGACCAAGGATGAAAGCAAGATAGGAGTGGATGACTGCTGTTTGATTGCAAGTCCTCTGCTCCCTGTCACACTGAGTCCATGTTCAGAATCCAGCTGTTGAATACCAGAGGACCCCTCGATTCACAGACCTCGATTCATAGACTGTACTTCACTTTATTCGTTGTGAATGTGCTTTGTTCATTGCAGAGAGGAGACGAGGTGTAAGTTTTCTATTGCTGCTATACAGAATTGCCATAAATTTGATGCCTTAAAAATCACACCCACCTATGTGACATGGGTCTCACTGAGCTGGAATCAAGGCTCAGCAAATCTGCTTTTCTGAAGGAAAAATAGCCCCTTTCCTTGTCTTTTCTAGCCTCTGGAGCCTGCCCACATCCCACGTTCATGGCCCCCTTTCTCCATATTGAAACCCAGAAAGTTTGCGTCTTTTCAACCATTCTTCTCTAATGATATCTCCCTTGAACTATAGCCTAGAAAAGTTCTCTGATTTGAGAACCCGTTGTGATAATACTGGCTCCACTCACATCATCCAGGACAACTTTGCCACCTCAAAATCCTTAACTCTTGCATCTGTAAAGACCCTTTAGCCAAGTCCATGAACACATTCACAGGTTCTGGGCATCAGGATGTACACATCTCTGGTGGAGGGCACTGTTTCGCCTGCCAGAAATGCCAGAAAATGAACCATACCTACGCTTTCCTACTTGTGCGTGTTCATGCGGGCTGTTCCCACTCTCCAGAAGACTGTCTTCACTCTGCCTACCTGTGTTTTCGGTGTTTCAAGTGTGAGTGTCCCTTCGTTATGGGTATTTTTGGATATTTAGGTCCTCAGTTTTATTTTCTCTTGTGCAATCATCTTGTTCTCCCCTTTGTGACACTTCCCACAGTTACAGACACTTAGTTGAGCATGTATTTCTTTACTACTGGTTTCCCTCTGGCATTGCAAGCTGTGTGAGGGCAGGTGCTATGTTTTATTCAACAGCAAAATGATAGTATTTGCCACGATACTCACAGAGATCATCCAGAAGACCATTTTGTGAAGGACTACACTAGTGATATGTTGAAGACTCTATGCTAGCAAAAATTAGTTTTAAGTATAATTTAAGTATAATTTAATTATACTTAAATTTAAATTTAAGTATAAAAATACAAATCTGGTTTTGAAGTCCTGGTTAAAACCCACTCTATAAAACATTTTGTACATTTCTATGACCTCTACGTTCTTCCATTCTACTGGGGAAAAAAAAAAAACTTTTGAAATGCAAAAAAAAAAAAAAAAAAGAAAGAAAATACACAGAAAGATAGAGTCAGGTATTAACATGCCATATTGTCCCTGAGCTCTTGAAAAGCAAACAGGCAGATGCTTCATTTTCTAAAGCACATTCAGTAGAATGAATAAAAACCTTGCTGTATTGTAAAGCAAAGACATAATTCATCGAGCAGCCATGTCTCATTTTGTTGTGTCATTATAGGGGTCATAATGCTGTCTAAGACAGCTGGCCAGCCCACCAGTCCTAGAAATGGCTGGATTAAAATGTTTTCTCTGGAAAAGAAAAAAGTACGTTGTACTTAAATTGAGACACAAGCATTAAGGGCTGTCAGTAGTGGGGGTTGGACACCCATGTGTCTCCATTTATTCTTCCCAAAGTACAATCATCTGCATGTAAATAAAAGATATTTTCTGGTCCAGGACTTTCATGGTTGGCTCAAATAAATGCCGTTGGGCAAGGCAAATAAATGCAACAATCTCTTCCTGATTTCCATGTATAATGGTCATCCTTCATAGCTAGGAACAAATGAGAGCCTTTCTGTAGGAAGCAAAGCCTTGAATCCTGGCGCTCCCAATGGAGGTTAGGTGCATAAACCACCCTGTAGAGATGGTGTATGTTCCATTTACACATTAATGTTCTTAAAATTACTTTTTCTTGCCCTCTAACTTTTGATAAATATTTTGCTAAAATTTGAGAAAATTATGGAAATGAAATGTATGACCAAGCTCTAATGGAAGCTCATTTATATCTTGCATTTCCATTGACCCTATAGTTGTTACCTATCGTATTCTACATATTTTTGTTGAACTTACAGGAAAAAAGGATATACCCCAATATTTCTTTTGTGTCAGATATTCTGCACATGTCACATTGCTTAATCCTTACAGCAATCATTTGGATTGTGACAGATTATCTTTCATGTATATGTAAAGTCACTTATGCTCAGGGAAGTTAGGTATTTGCCCAAGGTCAACTAGACAGAAGGTGGCGGATGGAATTTGAATTCTCCTGTCTCTGATTGCAGCATATTATGATGACTTAGGCACTGAGCATCTGCATCTCAAAAACACTGTGGAGAAGAAATAAATTAATACAGCAACTCCCCAAAATTTAATTATGGGAATTAGAAAAACAACATGAATCCCAATGCCTTTAACACTGCTTAGTTTTGTGAATGGGATTTGTCATTATATAATGATAGGACAACATACATATATTTCAACATAAATTTCTGAAGACATTAACATTTTTATCTACATAATTTCATCAGTGAGACTCAACTTCCTCATTTAAAAAACAAGGGTATTAAGCAGAGAATTGTGGGGTTTCCTTTTAATTCTGCTTTATATTGATTTTTTGGTGATTTATACAATATTGTGTGTTTTTAAGATTCAGTGCTTTTCTTGCATGTTACAATCACCAAAGCAAAACAAAAATTGATGTAGTATGATCAGAAAAGAATTATTATCAATGGATTGAATAGAGGAATTGTTTTTGGAATGCTAGCTAGAGTTTTGTCATAATGAGTACAGCATTAAATTTCATTGTGTTCAGGCAGTTAAAAAGGAGCACTTGAAATTTCAGACTACAGCAATAAAAGAAGCAAATCTCCCTGCGATATTATAACTAAAAATAAATTATCACCAGAAAAAATTATAATGATGAAGATTCGTGGGTACACATATTTAATTACTGTTCAGGATTTCATGATAACTCAAGAAAATTTCCAAGATGTCCAGAGTCCTTGAAATTTTAATAGTCACCATTTCTCATTCAGCTCATTTGTTGTTCTGTATTGGTTAGGAATCAGAGTAATCATACATTGGTCGCAAAATTGTGACCTAAAATGTTGTCACAGTAAACCGTTGTGAAGGAGGGGGGAGAAAAGTCGTAGTTCTCTGGTATAAACCTGCACAAAAATCATCCAGTTTTCCATCCAGAGTGTTATACTTGAGTCTTGAATTCGTGAAAATACTTTAAGGGGAACAAAGGACCTGATCTCTAAAGAATAGCATTGGATTAGCAGCATTCAGTCTAGACTAAGGTCTCTCCAGCATCGTGCACTGAACTTGGATTGGGTTTGTGATTCATTCCCAGCACAGGGTGGGGTTTTGTGGGAGAAGCAAAGATGGACAGGTGTGTGCACCCTCCCAAGGCTAGCTGTGGGGTAGGGCTCATGCAGGGCTCATGACAGCTGGCGTTTGAGTGACAGCTTACATTTTAGAGCATATTTCTATTTGCCTTCTTGATTTGCGATTTGTCAGGAGACTCATGTGCCTTGAGTCCTAAACGCAGGACCACAACCATCTCCATCTACATTGAGCATCAATGCATTTTTGGAAGTACACTTCAGATCCAGATCCCAAACTAATAAAAATCACCCCAGAAACGGTTTACATGTCAATGACTGAAGCAGAAAAAAAAAATGTGTGAATGTAACATTTTCACACCTTAGGTTAAATATAACCTCAAGTGTAATCTTGACAGTGTTGCATTTTCCCCATAATGTGTTTGAATGTAGGATTATGCCCGGTGTTGCACTGGCTCCTTTTCTACACGCAGTCCCGTGCAGGCATGTGTGAACTGAGGCCCACAAGGTGTTTCCCGTGTGCACATTACAAGTTTGTGTTGGGGCTGGTGTTGACTCCTGGCCTGCCTGCTTCTAAATCTATGTGTTTTCCCTGTCTGCAAACCCACCAGCATCCCCATGGTGGAACAGAGCTGTCTAAGACAGACGTAGACACACAGAAACCCACAGAACCTGAATAGAAGTGAGGTAAAGACAGTTCTAATTAAAATAAAAAGAGGGGAACCAAGCGATCGTTGAGGATATCTGTTCAGAAGTAGTATTTTAACTGTTCTCTGCCGTGAACTGTGACATTCCAGTAAGGTCTTTGAACTGTTTCTCAGAATGTTTTCAAATGCAGACAAAATTATAGTTGGCAAAGAGAACCAATCATATCAAACTACACTAGAATCCATCCACTCTTTTTTTAAAAATTTTTTAATGTTTATTCATTTTTGAGAGAGAGAGAGAGAGAGAGACAGAGAGAGAGAGACAGAGCTCAAGCAGGGGTGGGGCAGAGAAAGAGGGAGCCAAAGAAGGCTCCAGGCTCTGAGCTGTCAGCACAGAGCCTGATGTGGGGCCCAAACTCATGCACCATGAGATCATGACCTGAGCTGACATTGGACACTTAACTGACTGATCCACCTGGGTGCCCCTAGAATCCATCCACTATTTAGGGATCCATGACCCCCATCCAGGGAAGGCAGGCTATGTTGGGGACTCTACCCTCTGCAGCCACATGCTTAAAGACATTATGTTAAAATCAAGGCAACTGACAAATTCCTTATACATTTTCTCAATCCGGGGGGATGTCTCTTCTTCCAAAAATTCATATTTTACTTACCCGCAGGCATGGTTTATCCACAATGCTGGTCTGACCCCATGGTTCTTAAGCTCTAGGGGACTTTTATCATCTCGTCTCTCCTGCTGGGGGTAGGGGCAGCAAATGAAGGCCAAAGAAGAAACAAAAAAGAGGCCACACTTTTTATTCAGTGCCATTAAAATTATAAGTTTGTTGTTAGATGCTTCTTAGTGCTATTAGAGGAGCAATAAGGCATTGTTATAATTAAGACTGGTGCCTCCATGTATCATTAGATATTTTACAGAGTACCTGATATGTCCATCGTCTCATGACAGCAGTGACATAAATAACATCAACATGAGGGAGTAGGTCTGTGGTTCTTCTCGAGCTTCTAAACCCATCCTATATGAGTAACTTTGGGGACATTTTATTTATTCCTTAATTAGAATTTCTATACTCTCTCTTCATTCAGTATGAGAAGCAGCAATACTGATTGTTGGATGGAGTTAATGTTAGATATTAGAAGTACATAAACTCGATACGACAATATTTAGTTGTTTGACTTAATAATTTTTACCAGGGCACCTGAGAGGCTCAGTCAGTTGAGCATCCAGCTTTGGCTCAGGTCATGATATTCCAGGTTCGTGAGTTTAAGCCCTGCGTAGGGCTTTCTGCTGTCAGTGCAAAGCCCGCTTCAGATCCTCTGTCCCCCCTCTCTCTCCCCCTCCCCTGCTTGTGATCTCTCAAAAGTAAATAAACATTTAATAATAATAATAATGTTTACCATTGTATGTAAAGCGGACCAACGTATTGGTCGACCATAACATTGACGGTAGCAGCAAACTGATCATATATAATTTTCTGTGATTGTGTCTCATTTTCATATGCTACCTTACATTCCATCACATGAGGAAAAAAAATAGCTACTAATTGTAGAATTCACAAAGGAGAAAGTAAAACGTTGTACTTTTTCTGGTCCCTTACCTGTGCGAACGTGAGGGGTCCGACAGAGGCATCCTGGCTTTGCAGTATGAACAGGACAGGACTGTGTCCCTTCCAAATGTGGTTACAGGTCACCCTGCCAGGCTTAGGCATCACCCCTCCAAGTCCACCCTTTGTCTGTCAGTTGCGGTTGGTTGTTAAAGGCTCTCACTATGGGGGGTTCGGGGCCACCTCCCCAGCCAGCGGGGCTGCTCCCTGCACCCGGGCTTTCTCCTGCGGTTCTGGCCGCTGCCCTCAATGTCCCACCAGCCAGGGTGGGCCAGAGGAGAAGTTGGGGTGGGGGGAGCTGCCCCTGCACACCGGCTCATATCTCCCCTGGTTTTGGGGTGCTGGGAGTCCCCTCTCTGACGGCTATTGCCGGTCCCCTTTCTAACGCAGCAAGACTGCAGTTCTAAGTGGCCACAGTCCAAACGTGACCCCACCGGGGCATCACACTTGGGGTTTCCTCAGAGGGCCTGATGGCACTCCTGCCCCCGCACGGACTGCCCGGCACATCAGCCCTCCGCCTCCTTCCCAGAGCCTCTTGGGACGCAGACCCCTCCACCTGTCCCCCTTAGAGGATGCCAGCAAGACCTGAGCCTATGCGTGAACAAGCCGGGGAGGGCACACAACCCTAGTGTGAGCATTCACTAGGACACCTTGTGTATTTCCGATAACAGCACACACTGAACAGGGGTTCTGGAGCGTGCTCTCTATGCGTTATTTTCACCCCGTGTGTGGTATTGTCATACACAGATGTGACATGGCACTTTTATCCTGTGCCTGGTCACTGAGGGTTTACACGATTTGTGCAGCTAAGCTAAGCGCCCTGTACTCTTACCCAGCTCTGGACTTTGCATAGCTGAGGTGAGATGCAAGTGAATTGAGGACTTATCTTGTAGAAATAGTTCTCCAGGATAATCTGGGACTTCAAAGAGACATAGGACACGTATTAGTACTCCAAAGATGTATTTCAAGTAGGATAAATGCAAAACTGACACAAACTTGAGGTATTCTAAGGTCAGTCTCGAGTTCCAAAGGTGCGATGCATTTGATTTGCAAGGTGCTCAATGTAAATTATAAAAGTAGAGAAGACATCATTATGTATAGAATATAGTCTTAAGAGAGGATGGTCTCAAAGTTTGTGACTTACAGAAGTAAACTTCCTAGAAGGAGAATTCATGGAAACATGAGCATTGTTGGCTTAATCGTGTCTACCATGGGGGAAGAAGAGAGTTGTTTGAGTTTGAGCCTGGAGACAAATGGAGGTCCTTTGAAAACCCCAATGATAGAAGTCATTAAAATGCAATAAATACACGATCCTTTATGCTTGTGTTGGCCAGCTCTGGCAGCTATAACAAAGCACCACAGACTGGCCCATAAACGGTGTGAGAAATTTATTTCTCACACTTGTGGAGGCTGGATTGCTGAGACTGGGTGTCACGTACAGTTGGGTTCTGGTGAGAGCCCGTTTGCGGGTTTAGACGGCAGACTTCTTCTGAGCCCTCACATGTCAGAAAAAAGGAAGGGGGCTCTGCAGGGGTGTCTTTGATAAGGGCACAAATCTCATTTATGAGGTTCTACCCTCATGGCTCCATCACCTCCCAAAGGCCTCAGCACCTGATACCATCTCATTGTGGGTTAGGACTTCAACATATGAATTTGGGGTGGCCATAAACATCCGCTGAATTCCACCGACATATTGGTGACTCATAGACTGACTGGGATGGTCAGGCCACATCCAAGCCTACAGATTTAGAGTGTCCCTTCAGTTCTCAAGCAAATGTTGTTTGTAGGATGGCCCACTGGTATTTGTCACAGTGCAGAGCTGGTGCTGAATAAAATACCTACCAGCTGAATGATTCATATTAAAAGCTCTCTTGCTCAAAGATTAGGGGGTTTGGTCTCAAACCACTTTCTGCTTCTCCGGTGCTCAGTCTCACTGTTGCTAATATTCACCTAAAGTCACATGGTGGAGGGGAGTTCGACAGGATGGCAGCCTACCAACATCCAAGGGACATTTGGGTAGAGAGAGTTGAGAAAGATTCCCTAAAACAGATACCCTAGAATTGCTGATCAGAGCTCCTTCTAAACAGCATAGGATATTTTAGTTGAATATATTGTGAAGCCATGTGTTACAACTGGTAGTCACACATCATCCTTATAATTTACAATGTGAAGTAACCATATTTGGTAACCTTCAACCATCTTGGCTCTTGTGACTGTTATTTTTTAAGACATCTAGTTGCGCCTTCATAAAGTGCATGTTGGTGCACTGGAATGAAGAAGTACTATATTTAAAATGCACCTACTTTTTGTTTCTGCATTGTTTTGCTTTGTATATGGCTCTTGTGATGACATTACAAATGCTTTTGTTGAGAGAGAATTGGAAACAGCGGGAAGCTTGCATATTCCTACCGGATCCCTCAGAGATATGTGTCCCTGTACGGGTGCTTTGACTGCTGGTGCAGATGGTTTAAGGAAGTTGAATTGTGCTAATGTTCCTTTTCTTTGTTCTTCTTTGAATCGTTGTCCAATTTTGATGTTGCTGAGGTCTTGAAACTCACAGCTGATTTTGCTGATTCACATCCCCCATCATTTGATAGAACTCGTAGTTCAATTCAACCTTAAACACAAAGCAAACTCAACCACCATCAAAATAAAATGGCCCTTCCATGTTTATGTAGAAGGAGATTATATATTTTGCAAAAGCACACAACTGAAATCAACCTGATGAATTTTTCATACAGCTTTTCATTTTCTTTCAATTTACCTTGTAGTTTTCTTTCAGCATAGAAGGCTGAAACAGCCAAGGGACAGTGACTCACAGATGAGGTACAGACATTCTCTGGGTGTGGTTTAAGCGAGACACACACTTCAGTGAGTGGTCTCCCCACACACATGTTGTATCGCAAGCAAATTAAGCAGGGCGTTTTTCTTTTTATCCTGTTTGATTAGTCAGCTGCATTTATTGGTTTGGGGTTCTTTTTCTGTTTACTAACAAGTTATAACAAACATTCTCTCTGGTTAGGAAGCCCGAGCTGTCATTCTGGTTCAGCCAATAACGAATGTCATGCTTTAACGTCTATGCACTCCTATTCTACGTCAGTGCTGACATGGGAATATATTTTCTCTGAATCCCTTCCAGTTAAAAAGCTTATACCTCCAGGTAAATTGTTAGTTTTTAATTTGCACTTCTGGTTGTATTATTTTGCTTAGTTACACAGTGTGCTTTGTATCAGGCTCTAATGATTCTAAACCAACCCACGTTGTATGTCGTTAACTCATTAAATGTTACAGTCACTCTGTGAAATGGTTGTTGTTTCATAGGTGGGGAAACTGAGGCCCAGACAGGTTAACTTGCCCAAGGCCAAATCCCCACTAAAACTAGAGACTAGATTTGATTAAAGCCCGAGAAGCCCCTGATTCCCTTGGTGTCCCTGTACCATACCTCCTGTCTTTTTCTTAGAGAAAGAAAATGCAAGTGTTTCTTAAAACTGGGATTTTAGTAGCTTAGAATTGATTCAAGCCTATATACCACGGACCAACTAAATTTAATATTTTAAAAAGCTGTGCTCTTTTCATTGATCCTGCCTTAATATCTTGGCAACGTGATGAAAGTCTTCCTTATGTGCCAGATTAACTTTCCTGATTTATCAAGACTTTTTTTAAAGTTAAAAGGATTAATTAATATACGAAAAAATACTTTTAAGCACACACATTTTCCACTATAATGCATTGCATTATAAATAAGGGTTAAGGACATCAGTAGAAGTTTTTTGCCTGGGGACAGTAGCAAGTTGAACCAATAAGTACATTTGTTGAAGCCTATTTATCCATTGGCACATGGCTTTGCCATTTTTTAAAAACTGTCTCACTAAAACGGTGTCAGGTATGATACCAACATACTTGAAGGAAGGTCAAGGGTGATCACAAGATTAATGCATCTTTAATGCAAATTTATACAGTCAGTAATCCTCTTATTAGTAGAAATACTGTGATTTTTTTTTTCTTTACATTACTGGAATACTCTTCGCTAGACGTATAGTTTCTGTTTTTTAATGACTTGCTTAAGCTGAGAAACCCCATGGGTATTATTATTATTCCTAATAAATGCAGTCGGCCCTGGGCTTCATCCTGAGTTACTCAAAGTTCCATCTTGTAATGAAGACGTATGAAGAGGTTCTCTGCAGATGAGCAGGCCTGGACCCGCATCTCTGCGGTACGGGGACATGAGCGCAAATACGCCTCCAAGGTTATGGCACGTGTGATCCCTGATCTCAGAGAGGTCACCTGCAGATGGGTTCAAGGGATTGTTCTAGTAAACTGAAATGTTAATCTCATGAACCGTCTTTATTAAGTAATTAACATCAACTGCTATAACAAACAAAACCCGGCATGCCAATAAAAGGTTCACAGCACAGTCCAGCATGGGTCTGGCAGGGCACCCTCGTCATGTAGGATAAACTAGATAGGCAGAAACACGACACATGAGCATGACACCATCTCGTCAGTCAAATATATCGGTGGGAAGGGACTCTGTCAGATCTAATAACAAATGCATGGACATTTCCTGTGTTCCTAATCTCCTTCCCTTTTCCCTACTTTTCCCAGAGTCCCTTCATCTTCCCTCTTAATATTAAGTATGTCTTTTGTTTTGTTTTGTTTTGTTTTCCTTTCTAGGAATTCTTTAAAGACCATTGACTGATACCTTCTCTCTTATTTTTAGAAAGCCAAAAGGCAAACAAAACCCAACCATTTTAAAAGGGTTTCCTTTTATGATGTTACCCAGAGGATCTTAACATTACAATGAAAGAACCCTAGAGAAAATTGATTCCATTTCTCCCTAATTCTCCCTGAATTTACTAAACACAGTCTCAAATCAATGATTTGCAAATAAACCATCATGACAGTGTTTAGCAATAATTAATGTCAAGGCCCTCCTCCAAAATAAAGCCCCTCAAACATTATGTAAAAGCTTGTATTGCAAAACTCATCTAAGGTAATAAACTCATGCCTTGCATGCCGTAGCTATTATGCAGACTGAATCAAGGCAGCTCAATCTGTACCCCTTTCTTCTGGATACCAGGAAGCGCTGGAGCAGAGTGGGGGCCCAGATCAGGTACTGAAGAGAGTCTAGGGCAGCAGTGGCCTCTGAGAGCCTCGGTGCCTTTTTTCCAGGGTTATTACAGTCAAATGTCACATAAATTAAAGTGTCCCTTACTGCCAAAATCTGTAAATGAATTATGGGCCACTTGAATATTTTAGGATTAATGTGACAATGTCTTGAAACCCAAACATTTTTAATTAAATGTTGTGCATCCTGCCAGGCATCACATTTCATTTTGCTTTAAATAACCTCTGTGACCAGGGAGAAATTTGTACTTACGTATGTATGTATGTATGTATGTACGTACGTACGTACATACATATGTATTATTCCCTCCCTCCCTCCTTCCTCCCTTCTTACCTTCCTTTCTTCCTTCCTCCCTCCCTCCCTGCCCCCTTCTTTCCTTCCTCCATCCCTCTGCTCTTACCTTTCTTCCTATCTTCCTTCCTCCCTCCCTCCCTTCCTTCCCTCCTTCCTTGTTTTCATCTTCTGGCTTTAGAAGAGATAAAGTGCCAGGGGATAAAAGCCACAGGTGGTTCCACAGACCACTCCTAATATGAACTCCTTGGTGTCTAATTAGCAAAAACCCAGGCATGCTGTCCCAGTGTGGCCATGCCCTGTGAGAGTGAACATGGGAAATCAGGAGTGAAAATATAAAACCACCTGTGGAGAAGTGTTGACCCAATCTTCAGAGACTGTTATTTGGGGGGAATCCTGCCTTCTTATTTTACCGTTTAGTGACAGTGAATTACGATTGGTGAAAACTGCACTGCGGTTCCTTAATTGACACCGACCAAAATGAACTTCCGGAGAGCTAACGAATGCTCACATTGTCATTTAAAAGGCATCGCATCCTAGTATGTCTCTCAATCTCTGTGATTGGAGGAACGTAAATAATCCTTAAAAGTCATTTCTCAATCTCTAACATAACGCCACATTAAAGCATGGCATCCGCTTTTCTCTGGACAGCCTTCAAAAATGTCCCCGAATGTTGCAAAGCAACTTATGGTTCACGACGTGATTTAGTGCCTGTGTGTGTAAGAGGAAGAAGCAACGCAGAACTCTTCAGAATTTGAAGAGACCTGAGAATCTTTTCCAGCAATGAGCAAACATTTGCATCGCTGGTAAGGCATTCTATTGAGTCCTGTGGAGGAGAAACACGTATTCGTCATGCAATTATAGCACTGACTAGAACCACGGCTGTAAGCCCTTGGGGAGCTTCGCAGCTCTGGAAGGGGAAAAGAGGATGGTATTTGTGATTAGCGTCTGTGAGACTCTTCCTTTTTCTTTCAGCTTTATGTTGGGTGCAGTTTTCACCCTGTACAGTTAGTTGCATTTAATTTTGACAATTTTACTGACCACCGTGTTCATTTCACAAATGGGAAAGCGTCATGGCGAACTGGCCTCTGGTCTCCCAGGGCTCTGGTCTGTGCGGGGCCAGGCCCCCTCACTGCATCCCATGCAGAGTTTAGGCTTCGGCCACAGCCAGGCTCTGAGCAGCCCAAGACAAGTTACTGCCCATCCTTAATTCTGACCATGGGCTCCCCTCTCTTGTAATTTTGAGATTTCCTCTCTGTTCCCATGAGCATGACAAAGTCAGTGCAGTCCTGCTCACCCCCGCCTTGTGTTCTGCCATGTTCTGTGCTCAGGGCACCCGGGATGTTCCTCAAATGCTCTGGTGGTCCCAGTGGGCCACGGGGCAGTGAGAGCCCCTTCAGGGAGGGTGCTCCCAATTCCACCACATCGTCTCGCTCGCCTGGCAGTATATGCCTGTGGATATTTATCAAATAATAATAAATCTGTAATTGTTAAGGATAATTTGTGTATTCCGAGCTAGATCTCAAGCTAGAAGTGCTCATCCACTTTGATTATTTAATATTCTTCACACAGTAAAGCCATGATCTTAGAATTCAAGTTACCAAGCAAAAGTTTCTCTGTTAATTAAAGGCATGATTATTTTACGGCATCCTGACCTTCTGACCCCTAACACTGCACCTGCCGCTAATCTTTTTTTTTTAATTTTTTTTAACGTTTATTTATTTTTGAGACAGAGAGAGACAGAGCATGAACGGGGGAGGGGCAGAGAGAGAGGGAGACACAGAATCGGAAGCAGGCTCCAGGCTCTGAGCCATCAACCCAGAGCCCGACGCGGGGCTCAAACCCACGGACCGCGAGATCGTGACCTGAGCTGAAGTGGGACGCTTAACCGACTGAGCCACCCAGGCGCCCCTAATCTTTTTTTTTTAACGTTTATTCATTTTTTGAGAGACAGAGGCAGAGTATGAATGGGGGAGGGGCAGAGAGAGAGGGAGACATAGAATCCTATGCAAGCTCCAGGCTCTGAACTGACAGTACAGAGCCCACGGTGGGGCTCAAACTCATGGACCGTGAGATCATGACCTGAGCCGAAGTCAGATGCTTAACCAACTGAACCACCCAGGCACCCCTACGTGCCACTAATCTTAAGAGATTTCTACTTATTGGGTCCAATGTACCTTAAAATGATAATTATTCCCAAGGCGTGAGTCTGTTTTACAAACATATCTGAGTATACTCTCTCAATTCATTGTTCATTAGGTGTTTATATTACTATTTATGGCACTATTCAGTAACTGGCCATTTATTAATTGGCTATTAAATCAAATAATAACTTTTGCGGTTTCATGAATCAACATCTTGATTTGGAAGATGGAGTGCTATTGATCAATTTGCAAGTAAAGAATTAGTAGATGTATTTCTCTTTATTTCAACTTGAGTTAGCGAGTAAATATATAGAGTTAGCAAGTAAAAATGTAAAGATTATTTTCTGGTCCTCTACATGGATTGCGTGTTCTTGACATTCAACAGTGTATGCTGTTTATAAAATCGTTGTTTATCAAACATACAATTTTATAATGATTACTACTTATGGGCATCATCCTACGTATTTTTGGAGCACTGTGGAATTTCATCTTCGTGATAATGTATGACAGAACTATTACTCTCCCATTTTAAGATGGAGATACTAAAGGACAAAGAGGGTAAATAATTTGCCCCAAATCACAACACGTTGCAAGTGCAAGGCCAGGGTTCAAAGCTAACAGATCTGGCTCTGTGCCTAAGCGTCAAGGGTGGCACTGTGCTATCTTCATAAAGAGCATAGTAGATTGGATCCAAATGGCTGTGACTGAAGATGGAAAGACTAGTTGTTACGAGCAAGTGTTCAAGTGTTCATGACCAACTCCTGGGCTCAGCTTACTATTTAGAAAATAGACACCGTTTCCTAAACATCGTACGAGTAATCTTCAAATGAGGACGTTGGCCTCAATGAATCATAAATGAATGTATTATCTCTGTTCGTGATTAGTCTCTTATGTTGTCCCGACAAAGACTTAATATAATAGAGTATTTCTACAGGTTACTATGCTATGTCCTTCACGGTTATACTCTTCCTATATTTTTACTCAATTTTTAGAAATCATAATTAATATTTCCAACATGTAGTTCTTAGGGGCAAGGTCACTGAGAGGCAGTCTAGATAATTACAGAATTTGGCATTATTTTCAGCAAAAAACCACTGATGACACCCATGTGTACAACACTGTTTGGACTCTGGGATTCTCCTTGGTCTACCTGATGGCTGCCTCAAGTTTGTGGGCCTGTTGCCCACATGCCCCAAATCTGAAGTAGGTTTCCAACAATAAGTTCCTTTTATTGATTTAATGATTTTTTTCTACAGGATATTCTTAAAAGCTTTTTTTCCCATAAATCAGTTGTTTCAAATTTCTCTCCTCACCACTAAATAATAATAATTATTATAGAATTATGTTTATCATATAATTATATATAATAATTATAATTACATGTAATTACATATAGTTATATATAATTATATATATTATAATTATTAAATTTTGTCATAACAGCTGTTAGGAAATTTAAATTGTTCTTATCAACTTCACAGACTTGGTAAGGATGTAAATAACTTACATGGAATTTGACTTCATTTGGCAATTGAAACTTAAGGGGCTGTGGGCTGTAGCAGATTGAGACAAATACACCAGCAATGCCTGAGCAGGAGAGACCTTATGCCAGAAGAGAGATAGCCAAATGTTCCCCCCAGTAGTTGAAGTTGGGGGGCTAACAGTTTACTCTTGAGCCATAATCCGCAACAAGTCACACCTGTGAGTGTTTTCTTTGACGTCTACCAGTTTTCTCGAGTTGCTTTCCATTAAATTCCTGGTTGAAATAAGAGCAAAACTGCTATTTAGATTGCATTAGTAGTAATCATTAGTCCTGAAAAAATCATTTTAAGTATCTTGGATTCTTCCTGATTTCCTACCGTGGTAATATTTTTCTTACAGAATCCAAGTTTCGATCCATTGCAAATATTTTTTTAGAATTTGTTGTTCATTTTCCAAATGTCAGAAGCCCATTTTTACCCCTTAGGTGCATCTCACGGCTTTACTGAATGTGTGTATTAGTACAAAGAAAACATTTTTTTAAATTTATTTATTTGGAGAGACAGTGAGTGAGAAAAAGAGAGAGAAAGAGAGAGCATAAGTGGGAGAGGGACAGAGAGAGAAGGAGAGAGAGAGAATCCCAAGAAGGCTTTGTGCTGAGCCCAATGCAGGGCTTGATCCCACAACCGCGAGATCATGACCTGAGCCAAAATCAAGTTGGATATGCAACCAACTGAGCCACCCAGGTGCCCCAATAAAAATCTTTTAAAGTGAAGTAGAATTTTCTCTGTGTTTTTAAGGTAATCTCCAAAATGCGGAGTGCATTGTGGGTGTGACGTCTGTCAACGGTGTCAAAATGATCACAGTACAACTAACTGCATATTTGCTCATCTGAAGTAATCCCTCTTTATTTGCACGACTTTGATTCTCACTCCCCTGACTTTATTTTTTTATCAGCTAATATCTTAATTTTCTTGAGATTCTATTAGTTTTCTTCAAATGCATTTCCCTGTTCAAACGCAGTCTGGGATTCTGACTTCAGTGATATTCATTTCTATTTCAGTAATTAGGATCCTGTCCAATTTGCATATTTTAACTTGTCTCTGTTTCCTTCATTTAATCTATCTAGGAGTTGTGTTATTAGTGAAAAAAAATCTTAATCTTTTGTTATTTATATAATTGTTTCATTTCTCTCTAATTGAGAGCTTCAAAATCATAGAACATCCACAATCTGAATGTTTCAACCTGAAAGTTTCAGTGTTTAGTCCTGGAGAATGAATACATATCAGACACACTCTTCATCACGAAGTCCCCTTGGAGTAGAACACACCTTTCTTTTCAATGATCGCATATCATTGGATATTAAAGGAACAAGCATTTTATTGATCATATATTATCTGACAGGAATTTGCTAATGTATATTGTCTCAGTTAATTATTAAGGCATTCCCTTGGGGCCTTATACACATGGACTCAGCATTTATTGGCTCCTTCAAAAAGTATCTAAAGATTGTTCACTTTAGGCCAGGCATGTGTTAGGTGCTTTGGGGAATATGAGAATGAATTCACTCAATCCTAGTTCAAGCATGCTACCTTAAGCCTCTCCTTCAGACAGTGAAAACAGTAATCCAGTAGCTCCCACCCCCATATTCCCCTAACGTATCAACCAGTTTAAAAATAGACTGATTGAAAATGCAGAACTTAATGAATATCAGGTTACTGATAGGTCTAGTGATATGTCTAAGTTTTTGTTTTAGTTCAGTCTTTATTTTTCTTGAGGTATTTGAACTTTAAAATTGAAAAATGATTCAAGTAGGTTAAAATATCTAAGTGTAGCATATATGTGTGTGTGTGTTTATCTATGTCTATGTACACACACACACACACACACACAAACACCCCAGAATCACCTAGTCAAACGGTTGTACTAACTCTGTGATTATGTCTGTGAAACCATGTTAAAATCAGTTGAGGCAAAGGGAAACTGATCGTTTTATCTGTACCAATGAATATTTTTTTAAGTTTACTTATTTATTTTGAGAGAGGCAGAAACAGCCCAAGTTGGGGAGGGGAAGAGGGAATCCCAAGCAGGTTCCACACTGTCAGCCCAGAGCAAGATGTGGAGCTCTAACTCATGAACTGTGAGACCGTGACCTCAGCCTAGATCAAGAGTTGGACACTAACCAGACTGAGCCACCCAGGCACCCCCGAACCAAGGAATGTTAAAGAAAAAAAACTGCGTTTGCTAAACAGTCAACTAATCAACAAAATAGTTAACGTTTATTTCAATAAAATAGATGTCTTTTACTTTATTTTGTTTTAGATTTAGCATTGTTTGGGGGATATTCCTATTATAAAGGAGTATGAATGAACAGAGCCAACTTAACTCCTGTCATATATAACATACATTCAACAGGGTGGAAATAGGAATTAAAAATCACATTTTAAGCACTTAAAATAATAACAAGCCATATCACTGTGTTTCTATTCAGGTGCTTTATATGTGTAGCATAAGATTATTATTCTTAGTGATTTATAACAAATATGAAATTTGAATCAGCGGTGGTTCACGGTCGTCTATTTTATGTTTCATACAGTCTCATTTATTTTTCAAGCAGATAGACCCAAATGAATGGCTCTACCTCCCAACACTTAGTCAGTCATACACTGGGATATTTAATGTATCTAATACCCCATTTTCATATGTGGATACTCTCTGGTTGATTCCTGTGCACTATTTTCAGCCTGGCTTTTTCATTTTTGTCACTTCCCCACACTGTCCATGGCAATCCACTATCCCCGCATCATTCCATGATTAAAAATAGGTTAGGACAATTCTGACAACTTGCAAACTTATAAAAAAATGTACGAATGCACAGTGATCACAGGTTAATAAGTATTCTGAGCTTTGGATGTCCTAGTGTTGTTTGGGTTGGTTAAGGTTTTGAAGTCCATCAATAAAGACTTACAACTGTCAGATAATACAATTTTAGATGTAGAGGAAATCTGAAATAGTGATGAGTGCCATGTTTCCATTTAATAAGACAGATTTCTTGACAACCACTGAGATCTTGATCCATATACAAGGTCATGGCTGGCAGAGTCAGGAGCAGAACTCCTTAATTCCATACTCGTACTATGGGCTCGTACTATGCCCACTCTTGCTGGAAACAGTGGAGAGATTAGCAGGAATTGTGACAGCGATTGGGATGTCACAGCAAAGGAACAGAACCATGGGGAGTGAGGGACAGGCACTGTGACACATACAAGAATGAGAAAATAATCAGAAGGAAAGGAAAGCTTGTAAGGAACAGTAATGGTGAATAAGAGAGAAATGTGAAAAGCTGGGCTATCTAGAAGTGTGGATTATTGTTATTTGTTTCCCAGTGAAAAGAATGAAGTCGGTAAACAATATGAATAACTTTTTTGACATTTAATAATAATCTCATCTAAATAAACTGCACATATTTGGTGTAGGAAATGGCAACAAACAAACAAACATAACACCCCTCTCTCCATAGTGTTTGCATACCCTGCTATACCCGGAGAGTTTGTGTTTCCCCAAACTTGTACGTGGAAACCTAACCCCCAGGTGATGGTGTTGGGAGGTGGGACACTGGTAGGTGATTAGGTCATGGGAGCAGAACCTCATGAATGGGATCCTTGCCCTTATGAAAGAGACCCCACCAACCTGTGAAGACCGGGCAAATCTATGAACCAGGCAGAGAGGCCTCACCGGTCACCAAATCTGACAACCCCTTGATCACGGACGTCCAGCCCCCAGAACTGCCAGAGATAAATGCATGTTGTCTACAAGCTCCCCCATCTGTGGTAACTTGGTCACCGCCGTCCAGATGGACGAAGACAGACCCTTTTGGATGAGCCTTTCTACCTCTACCCATCAGGAGACAGAGTCTCTTTCCTGTCCCCTTGAACTTGTGACTTGCTGTCCAAAGGAAGACAGTGAAAGTGATTCCGTGTGACTTCCAAGTCTCCGTGGCACTGTCTGCTCCTGCCTGTGGGGATCCCTGACCTGCTGCGGTGAGAAACCCAGAGCCAGCTTCTCAAGGACAAGGAAACTCATAAGCGAAGGCCAGCGGACACCGGGAGCCCCGTCTGTACTTGTGGACGCGGCTCCCTGACACCCGCGGCTCGCAGATGATGTGTGCGTCAGAACCCATGGGTGGAGGGGGCTCCCAACAGCACCACGTGCCACATTCAGCCAGTCTGCTGTAGGGAATGAAGGCGGCCTTTCTGGGAAGTTCCCAGATGATGCTGGCAGTGCTCATGCAGGGTCACTCTCTGCAAACCCAGCCTCAGATCACCTGTCGCTTTGTGGTGCCAGGTAGTTACCACTGCACACTGACCACATAGAAAAGTGGAAGTAATTCAAAATAAAAGTCATCGTTAGCCCCATTTACTGTCTAGTTAACATTTTGGTCTACCATTTTTCAGTTTTTTCTCTTCAGGCACACATTTTCCCCCCAACCGCATGATCATTAGGATATGGATGATTTTACCTTCCCCCTCCTTTAACATAATGCTATTTAATATTTCTTTTTCCGGGGCGCCTGAGTGGCTCAGTCAGTTAAGCAGCCGAGTTCGGCCCAGGTCATGATCTCACCTTTTGTGAGTTTGGGCCCTGCGTTGGGCCCTGT
Organism: Acinonyx jubatus; assembly: GCF_027475565.1. Lineage (NCBI taxonomy): Eukaryota > Metazoa > Chordata > Mammalia > Carnivora > Felidae > Acinonyx > Acinonyx jubatus. The sequence goes on along the minus strand of NC_069382.1, from coordinate 3,470,008 downwards.
GCTGAAAGCTCAGAACCTGGAACCTGCTTCAGATTCTGTGTCTCCCTCTCTCTCGACCCTTCCCCTACTCTCTCTCTCTCCCCCTCAAAAATAAATAAATACTTTAAAAATTTTAGAAAAAGTATTTTTTTTCCATTTAGTAATCTTTGACAATAAAGTTCTGCCATGAGTACATGTACTAAGTTAATGTGAATTGCTTTATTATTAGACTTGCCTGATTTCAAAGTTTTGCTACCATATATATAATACTGCAATGATTATTTAAACATTTGATGATATTTACCCTCCCAATGCAACTTCTAAGCCACTAAGAGTGTTATTTTTGCAGTGCTCACATTTATTCATTTGGTTTCTATCTGTGGTCTCCTCATAGTGTTGTACAGCCAACATATATAGTAAAACCTTGGTTTGCAAGCATATTTTGTTCCAGAAACACACTTGTAATCCAAAGCACTTGGTTTTTTTATTTTATTTTATTTTTTTCAATATATGAAGTTTATCGTCAAATTGGTTTCCATACAACACCCAGTGCTCATCCCAAAAGGTGCCCTCTTCAGTACCCATCACCCACCCTCCCCTCCCTCCCACCCCCCATCAACCCTCAGTTTGTTCTCAGTTTTTAAGAGTCTCTTAAAAAAAAAAAAAAAAAAGAGTCTCTTATGCTTTGGCTCTCTCCCACTCTAACCTCTTTTTTTTTTTTCCTTCCCCTCCCCCATGGGTTTCTGTTAAGTTTCTCAGGATCCACATAAGAGTGAAACCATATGGTATCTGTCTTTCTTTGTATGGCTTATTTCACTTAGCATCACACTCTCCCATTCCATCCACGTTGCTACAAAGGGCCATATTTCATTCTTTCTCATTGCCATGTAGTACTCCATTGTGTATATAAACAACAATTTCTTTATCCATTCATCAGTTGATGGACATTTAGGCTCTTTCCACAATTTGGCTATTGTTGAGAGTGCTGCTACAAACATTGGGGTATAAGTGCCCCTATGCATCAGTACTCCTGTATCCCTTGGGTAAATTCCTAGCAGTGCTACTGCTGGGTCATAGGGTAGGTCTATTTTTAATTTTTTGAGGAACCTCCACACTGTTTTCCAGAGTGGCTGCACCAGTTTGCATTCCCACCAACAGCGCAAGAGGGTTCCCGTTTCTCCACATCCTCTCCAGCATCTATAGTCTCCTGATTTGTTCATTTTGGCCACTGACTGGCGTGAGGTGATATCTGAGTGTGGTTTTGATTTGTATTTCTCTGATGAGGAGCAACGTTGAGCATCTTTTCATGTGCCTGTTGGCCATCCGGATGTCTTCTTTAGAGAAGCGTCTATTCATGTTTTCTGCCCATTTCTTCACTGGGTTATTTGTTTTTTGGGTGTGGAGTTTGGTGAGCTCTTTATAGATTTTGGATACTAGCCCTTTGTCCGATATGTCATTTGCAAATATCTTTTCCCCTTCCGTTGGTTGCCTTTTAGTTTTGTTGGTTGTTTCCTTTGCTGTGCAGAAGCTTTTTATCTTCATAAGGTCCCAGTAATTCATTTTTGCTTTTAATTCCCTTGCCTTTGGGGATGTGTCAAGTAAGAAATTGCTGCGGCTGAGGTCAGAGAGGTCTTTTCCTGCTTTCTCCTCTAGGGTTTTGATGGTTTCCTGTCTCACATTCAGGTCCTTTATCCATTTTGAGTTTATTTTTGTGAATGGTGTGAGAAAGTGGTCTAGTTTCAACCTTCTGCATGTTGCTGTCCAGTTCTTCCAGCACCATTTGTTAAAGAGACTGTCTTTTTTCCATTGGATATTCTTTCCTGCTTTGTCAAAGATTAGTTGGCCATACGCTTGTGGGTCTAGTTGTGGGGTTTCTATTCTATTCCGTTGGTCTATGTGTCTGTTTTTGTGCCAATACCATGCTGTCTTGATGATGACAGCTTTGTAGTAGAGGCTAAAGTCTGGGATTGTGATGCCTCCTGCTTTGGTCTTCTTCTTCAAAATTACTTTGGCTATTCAGGGCCTTTTGTGGTTCCATATGAATTTTAGGATTGCTTGTTCTAGTTTCAAGAAGAATGCTGGTGCAATTTTGATTGATATTGCATTGAATGTGTAGATAGCTTTGGGTAGTGTTGACATTTTGACAATATTTATTCTTCCAATCCATGAGCATGGAATGTTTTTCCATTTCTTTATATTTTCTTCAATTTCCTTCATAAGCTTTCTATAGTTTTCAGCATACAGATCTTGTACATCTTTGGTTAGATTTATTCCTAGGTATTTTATGCTTCTTGGTGCAATTGTGAATGGGATCAGTTTCTTTATTTGTCTTTCTGTCAAAGCACTTGTATATCAAAGCGAACTCCCCCATAATAATGGAAACTCAGATAATTTGTTCACAACCCAAAAATATTCATATAAAAATGATTATAATACTGTAATATAATAAAAAATAATAAAGAAAATGCAAAATATTTAAAAAGTAAACAAATTAACCTACACTTCCCTTTGAAAACCTTCATGGCTGGTGTGTGAGGGAGACAAGAGACAGGAAGGTCATTGTGTAGGATGACTTTCACTATCACTGACAGATGTTGACTACAGAACAGTATTAATAAACTTTTGTCATATACTGTATTTAATGTAACTGGCAATAGGGCAGCAGAGGAAAGGGTCTCTATCTGCAGGCATCCTGACCTAGAATGAAGCAGAGCATTCCCAAGCTCCTTCTTGGATGGAAAAGCCAAGGCCTGTGACAGAAAATACATGAGTGCCAGTTGTGGGCACCTTCCAATGTTTTGAAAAATCACTGATTTCTGCCAAGTACCATGCCCTGAGACTGAGCATCCGAGCATGGGAGATGATTACCCACAATCCCACATCGAGAGAGAGAGAGAGAGAGAGAGAGAAAGAGAGAGAGAGAGAGAGAGGAACCATTGGCTCAGTTGTGATCATGTGACATTCAGTGCCATGTACTACTTGTACTGTAAGACATCACTCGTTTATCAAGATAACATTTATTAGAAATATTGGCTCACCTTGTGGAACACTCGCAGAACAAGTTACTTGCAATCCAAGGTTTTACTCTATTTTCGATTTTGGGTGTCTTTTGTTACTTTGAGGTGTCAATTGGATATATTCCAGGGAACAATAAAAATATATTACCAGTAAGAAATTAGCACTGTCACAAAGTAATCAGGAAAAAGTGGGAAAGATACCTTTAATCCAAACAATGGAAGATTCATTCTTCTAAGGATGTGACCCTGCAGTGGAGGCAATTAAATATAAATGGTTTTATTTAATTGCCTGACATTGTGATATCACCTTTGTGGCTTGAGCTAAATTTTCCTCAGTAAGAAGTAATTAAAAATCACTTTTCAACAATGATCTTTCTTGATGGTCAAGGTCTTACACTATTCCTCAGATAATATTATTCTTGGCAGAATTTATCTATGAAAGTGCAAAGTAAAAGTCAGTGAAAGGCACCCAGGGTTCACTTAAAAAGGAATATAATGTACTTAGAGTGGAGGACAGTGAGATAAAGGACTGCAATTCAGTAAGTTTCCCAAGGAGCCACCAATAATAATTTAAAGGACTTCACTATTAAATTCAGGAATTGACATCAGATCTGTAAAAATGTCAGTGTGACTAAGTTGTCTAGTGTTCATTAACATCAATTTTCTATCCGAATTATTTTTTGAGGGTGTGACTTGTCTGGCACCCGAACCATTCTGAAAGTCTCTCTCCTTCTCAGTCGCCTATTTTTCTCTCCCCGCCTCTTCCCCCAGCCCCACACCTCTCTCTCCTTTAGTCTGCTCACTGCTCCCTAGTCTTTCTTTGAGAAAGTTAGTACTGTCCAGTTTTCTATCATTTCTAGTGTTGACTATTATAAAAGAAGCTTCAAGTATCATAGAACCCATCCAAGTTTCACGTGATATTATTATAAGTACCTCTTATTTGGGTGGGGAGGGGGAGGGGGGTTGTGTTATTTATGATATGTACCCATAGCTTCTCAAAGATTTCATAACCTTCCAAATCCGTTACATATAAAATAAGAAAAGCACGGTCAGGAGGAGTGGACCCTCTAGAATGAAATTTCTTTTCTCCTAATTTAAAGGTGTGAGACCTTGGGCGGGTGACTTACTCTCTCAGAGAAACTCATTTTAATGGGGAAAACAGGAACAGTCCTATCTTTCTTTATCCCAGGGTTGAGGCAGTGTGACAATGACGAAGCATTCAGCCACTGTGTGGCACTCAAGTGCCTTCCCTGGGCTGACCTCCACCCATGCCCACATTTAGCTCCACCCTCAGGGCTGCCCACCTGACACTGATTGCTTCAGAAGTGGCCGAGTAGCCAGGCCAAAGCCAATGGGCTCTGGGCATTCCATTGACCACAGTCATTGGTCTGCAAGGGGACACATACGCTCCAGTGCTTCTCCCCAGAATAATACCACCTGCAATTCTTATGTTAGGGATTGAGGGGAAGGATTCTCTGGCATGCTCTGAACCACACGCCTTGAAACCTAGAACTGTAGGTACTATTTTAAAACCAGGAGAGAATTGAGTTCCTACACAGAAGAAGAAGACTCCAAACTGTGATCAGATTGTGTCTGAAGCCAGTCTTACCACTGACTTTTCAGTTATATGGGTGAATGAATTTCATTGTTTTAATTTAAGCCCAGTTGTGGTATTGTGTGTGTTTGTGTGTGTGTGTGTGTGCGCGCGCGTGTGCGTGCACATGTGTGTGTTATGATGAAAAATAATTCTGATAGAGTCCTGAATTTTGAGAAATTCAAAAATTGAATATTATAATTAAAATTGTTTTGATTCTAAGAAATGGCATTCAGCTTTTCTAAACTTCAAGAAAGGTATGTATTCAATAAGGTTCTGACAGAGTCTCTTATTGTGAAAAAGTGTGATAATTTTGCCTTCCTCATGTTTTATAAATCCCAAAAGGATGATGTTTTTTACCTTACTGTGTGTGCCTCGAGATTCAACTTTGTATCTCTCATCTGTGCCCCAGAAACATCCCGTACTCGTCTGTACTAAATTGAATCTGTTTTTTATGCATCTGTCCCTCCCTCTGTTAAGCCATCCCTGAACCAAAAAGGCCCTTCTCCAAGCACCGAATATTGATTGAGCCTTGCTAAATACAGTACAGCATTCCCACACAATTTGGACTTCATACAAGGAACATTTTTTTAAGTATGTCCCAAATATTGCATGGGACTTACTTATACTAAAAAGCTATTGGCTGTTTATGTAAAATTCAAACTTAACTGTCTATCCTGTATTTTTTTTTTGCTAAATCTAGAAACTGTATATATATTTCACCCAATAGTTACTACCTTCATTGGGATTCTTACAACTGTACCCAGAAATGTTAATGAAAGCTATTTTTTGTAGTAACAATTACCCTAAAACTAAGCACCTGGCTGAGAAACCATAAATGCATAGTATCTCATTGTTTCTCTGTGTCAGGAATCTAAGCATGGCTTAGCTGGGTGCTGGCAGAGATTATTCGCTTGACTAAGCTTTAGTCAGGCTCCTGAACCTTCTCTCAGGCCCATCTGTATACTTCCTTATAAAGTCCAGGTTCAGCAAGCCATTTTTTCAAGGCCCCCATCCTTGACATCTCATCACCCTTAATGTCTAACTGAGTTCCTTATCCCCCACCATCAACTTGATGATGTGTGATAGCCTGACGTATCTCAACCCCCCCCCCCCAACCACCGCCACCTCTGATCTTAGTAATTTTCTATCTACTCATTGCCTACCCTACTCTTGGGCAGTAAGTTCTCCCTTCCTATGCTGCATTTGGAGTTGAGCCCTGTCTCTCAACAACTTCGTAAAGTCCCATATAGTTGTCGCTGTGCCTGTCCTGACAACCCTCCTCCCCTGTCCTCCCCTGAATGAAATTTTCCTTAGCATATTTTAACAAATATTATTGGATAGCTTTTTTTTCTCTAACAGAATCTCCAGCTCAAGGTCCCTTAGGAGTTTTCAGTTAACTTGTCACTAAGACTACAATCTAAACTTGTGGAGTGGGTAGGGATCTTCTTCCAAGCTCATACACATGGCTGTTGGCAGACCTTGGTCTTCTATGACTTGGGAATCTCCATAGGGCTGCATCATATCATGGCAGTTGGCTTCTCCCAGAGCAAATCATCCAAAAGAGAAATGGAAACCACAGTCCTTTTATAACCTAGTATTGAAAGTGATTCCAATTATTTGGAAGAACTAATCAGTAGAATTAGGTATAGAATTGGCAGAATAACTACATTCTAATTGGTAGAATTGAGGCCCTGGGTCCAGTCTGCAGTCAAGGGGGTGGAATAGAGAATGTCATAAATAACAGGGCGTGAGAATCCACGGAGCCATGTTAGATGCTCCTCACCACAGGGGTCCTGGTGTTGAGGAAGGTCATGAATACCAGGGGATGGGGATCCATAAAGTCATCTTAGATGCTCCTTACCATGGAGGACTCTGATGTCATAGATCTTCACTTCCCACTGTAGCCAAATCACAAGTAAAGCAGAGATTATTGCTGAACCCTAAGCCTCTTTTTGCCAAATGAATGAGAAGTGTGTATATTGTGTTTAGTATCTGAGTTAGCTCCACTGTGACGTCCAATAGGGGAGCCAATCGACACATTTGACTATTAGATTTACATTTAAATGTAATTTAACCTGAAATTTATTTTCTCAATCACATTAGCCATCTCTCAAATGCTCAATAGCAACATGTGCCCTGTGCTGCTATATTGCAGAGTGCAGATATGGAACATTCCCAACAACATGTAATTTTAGACAGTGCTGATATAGCCCCACTTCACTTGGTCCAGTGATATATTTTAAGTAGAGCAGTATTTTTCTCTTTGATAGTCACATGCACCTTTTTTATGCTCATCTTTTCAAATCTTAGGTAGTTGCTCACCTACGAAAATGATTTGCATAAAAACTGTCCTTGATAAACCTACTCCTGAGCAGAGATATTGTCAACAACACACTGATTTTCCTTTTATCTGAAAATATTGTCTCCTTCTTTGGTGGTATTAAACTATGATATTCAAATGAAGGATGCTGATTATTACATTATTCAGAAAAGAACACAAATTCTAGTATACTCTATGAAACATAATTTATGTAAAAACATGCACACAATGGCATTCAAGTATTTGATGTAAGTAATGAGAGAATCACACATAATGGGCATTTTTTATTAAACTGAGATTTAGTTGATTTGTCTCATGAATGAAGTTACTCAAGCAAATTGGATTGTGAACCAAAAACAAAAAGGATAGAAGAGATGGAAATTCCAGAAGCTCAGCTCATAAATATCAGGCCAAAGCAAATAAAGTTGGCTAGAATTTATCTGCAGAGGAGAAAATAGGCAAGTTTGGGCCTTGGTTTAGTGAAATCTAGTGGGAATTTTCTTTAAGTATTTATATAATTATTACAATGTACTTCCCATTTCCAATATTTATTGAATAATTTGTATGTGCCCACTAAAGTAACATTAGGGCATAAAGATTGATCAAACATAGATTTATTCTTATTGATCTCGTAATTCAGAAGTGGGGATAAATCATGCATAAAATGATTATAATACAAAGCAGGAAGTGATTAATATGGAAAGATTTGCATATTATATACTATAAGACTTTGGAGAGAACATAAGTTCAAGGAAGGCAAGGAACTTGTCTTTCTCACTGCCAGAACCCTACACATGGAAAGGAGCCTGGCCTGAAGTTCATGTTAGGTAAAATCTCAGTGAAGGAGCAAGTTAGAAGCCCTTCATGGACAACGGCATCGGTGGGCTGGGAGGAAAAGGATAGTAGGCATCTGAAAACAGTGGAGATGCTGTCCGGCTAGAGCCAACAACATGAGCACAAAGGAACAAGAAAACCTTGGTTCTTTGTGCAGAAAATCCAAGGGTACAAGTGCTGGGGATTCCCGTGTTAAGGAGTCCTAGGCGGTGAGGATAGAAAGGTAGGTGGTGGCCAACATGTGATGGGCTGTTGTGCAATGCTAGGGGTGTAGACTTGAAGTCTGAGATCCTCACCTACAACACTGGGATAATAACACCTCCCTAAAATAGCTTCTAAAGATATTGAAATATATGGTTGAGAAAAGTGATATTGAAGGCATTTCAGAGAAAAAATAAAAATGCTGGAGGAGTTCGAGCTGATGTAAATGAGAAAAATCATGACAAATATGAGCATGATGCCAAAACGAAATCACTTGAAACTCTACATTCCTTGCTATCTCTACCTAAAAAACATTAATTTGAAAAATATGTAAACTATCTATCTATCTCTCTATCTTAGGCATATAATTTATTTTTGCCTGCACCTGGAGTCTCCCTACTCCTTATTTTCTTCTCTTAAGTGGATATTTTAAATGTTCTCCACCAAGAATTTGTGCTTATAGAAACGCAATCTTGAAATGGACCATTGAGGATGCTATGGGTTGTCTCTGTTCCCGGTTTTCCTGCTCTGAGACTGTAGAGCTCACACCTACTTAATGGTATTTCTTACACCAGCCATAAGGATGTATGTGAGGAGTCTGTAGAGGTAGGAGAGAAGAAGCATATTCTAACATGTTCTATTGAAAGTGTAGAGAAACATTATTTTCTCAAGTGGCATTGGAATTCTGTGTATCATACATTATCTAAATAGGCTGAACTTTGTGCACTAAGGTAGACTGTGTTTCTTTTTAAATAATTAAAGTGCAAGTTACATAGACTTAAGCCAAGGCAAGACAGAGTTTCAAGAAAGAGGCAAAGCTAACCTGTAATGCAGGGCTAATAAAGACTGAAAGCCCCCTTGCTTCTGCCAACAAGGGGGTTTTGGTAACTTTGGCAAGAGAAGCTCCTTGAGGGGAAAAAAACAAAACGAAACAAAATATGTGGCTGATATCTGTTCTTCATCTTTGATTCATCCATGATGCTTTGCATTTGAACGTCCAAATCATTGTTTATTCTTTTAAACATTCCACACTCTTTTAGGCTATAACACCCTTCTATTCCCAGAGGACAATGGAGAAAACACACACACACACACACACACACACACACACACACACACACACTCCCCAGCAAAACTCTCTAACTGATTACATTCTAATAAGAAGACAGTGGTACTTAAAAAATACAAGTAAACCATCTTGTATCATACATGGCAATGCATGCCATGGAAATCATTCAAGGAGGGAAGACAGAAAGTACTAACATTGGAAGGAGGATATGTTCAAACTTAAAGACACGCCATGTAAGCTCTCAGTGAGAAGGTGGTATCTGAGCAAAATGAGAATGGAGTGAGGAGCAAGCCACATGCTGAAGAAGAGCCTGTGGGGCAGTGGTGCCGACAGGTGTGAACATGCTCCTGCAGTAGAGTGCTGGGCATTCCCAGAATCATCAGGGGAAGCCCGTGTGACTGGAGCAGAGTGGGAAAGCAAGACAGAAATCCCGAGGAGTAACGGGACCACATTATATAGGGCCTTTTTGGACACTGGAGCGACATTAGCTTTTACCGCAGGTGAGATGGGGACACCTCAGAGGAACATAGGCAGAGGAATAATGTAATCTGTCTTGCATTTAACAGGCTTTCTCCGTGGCTGTGTTGACTATAAGAGTTTGGGCAAAAGCAAAGATTTGTTTGGAGGCCACCCTTTTATCTACAGGAGAAAATAAAACAAACAGAAATGGCAGTGATAGGGGTGGTCCTGATTGGGATATATTTTGAAGGAAGCCAATGGGGTTTGCTGAAAGATTGACAGTAAATTGTGAGGAATTGGAGAATATCATTAATGGCCCAAGGTTTTTGGCCAAGGCAGCCGGAAAGATGTAGATACCATTTGTCTAGATGGGAGAAGGATGAAGAGGAGGAGGGTAGGCATTGCATTTTGAACCTAGTGAATCTTAGATGCCCACCAGACATCTCAGTGCAGGTGGGTATCCAGCTGGACTTTTCTCAGAAAAGGCCTTGGATACCCAGAATTAGGATTCTGTAAGTGTCTAGATGGCATTTACACCACCAACCCAGACAAGGTCCCCAAATGAGTTTAGGAGAAGAGAGAAGAGCTTCTGGCATGGAGCCCAGAGCACTACAATAAGAGGCTGGGGAGAAAAGAACCAACAAAGAAGCATAAGACTTAGTGGCCCACGGGATAGGAGGAAAGTATGGCGACTACAGAGATGATGTTATGTTACAGACAGATGGACTAGGGGCTGACATTGATCCTCGCATACACAGTACTGACATCATCAGTCACCTTGAGCACAGCTGTGGGCTGCAGAGGTGACAGAGAGCCTGCGTGAGGTGACCATGAGGGAATGTGGAAGGGGGGTAGGGTCTCCTCGTAAAGGAAGAAGAGGGGCAGAACTGAGCTTGAGGACAAAGTGACATCAGAGGAGTATTTTTGTTTAATTTTTGTTTGGAGATAGGATATATAAGAGTGTGTGCGTGTGTGTGTGCGTGTGTGTGTGTGTGTGTGTGTGTGTGTGTGTATTTTATTATAGGAGTGATAACCTAGAGAGGGTGTCCAGTCTGCACACAGTGGTTGACTTTAATGTGTCTATGAAGCTTCTCTTTTCCCCTTGCTGTTCAGCTTTGCCCCTGGTTTGCTCAGTCCATACTTTATTTTCAGTGAGCCTTACATTAGAGCCTTTTTTGTGTGTCTCTTTTACCATATAACTACTTGTAAAAGACATATTGCAATATGTTATGGAAGTAATTTTTAATGCTGTAAATTATGATTAGTCCTTAGAATCAGGATTATTTATCATTTTAATCTGGTCATATACCTACTATCTTTATAGTGAGCCAATCTATCTTCCAAACAGGCGATGATCTCTCTACCCTTGTATGATTTTTTTATTTCCATTCACTTCTCTTTCCATACTGGGGTATTTGCTGTTAATTTCTGTATAAAACAGGCTTTTCTTTAAGTCAGAGGTATCTAAGTAAGTCTTGGAAAATGTATATCCTCACTTTTCTTTTTTTTTTTAATTTTTTTGAAAGTTTATTTTTGAGAGAGAGAGAGACAGAGCATGAGCCGGGGGGGCAGGGGGACAGAGAGAGAGGGAGACACAGAATCTGAAGCAGGCTCCAGGCTCCGAGCTGTCAGCACAGAGCCCGACATGGGGCTCGAAATCATGAGCCGTGAGATCATGACCTGAGCCGAAGTCGGATGCTCAACCGACTGAGCCACCCAGGCGCCCCTCACTTTTCTTAACATAGTCTCTGCATCACCATATTTTTTTGTCATTCCAACATTTCCTTAACATTAATTCTTTGACCTGAGGTGCTTCAAGATAATTTAAAGTAGTTTCTTTTAAATTGGACAGTTACCTGGCAACCATTACTAAGACTTATTTAGATACCTCTGACTTCTATAAAAGGTTGTTTTCTACCGCAGCGAACAAGGTATTAAGTAGAGATATAAAGTGATTTACAGACACACGTTTTCCAAGCCGCAAGGAAAAATCAACTTCCTCACATTCAAGGAAAATCTTTTCCAAAAATCATAGATTTAGCAAAACACAGTTCCTCCGGAAAAATTTCCCTTCTCATCTACTTCAGCTTTAGATAGAAAACGAAATATAAAATGAGTAATATCTTGGGCTTATGTACGAACTTAAGTGTTTTACATGTATAGATGGCTATTTCAGGAGTGGTTTCTTATTTCTTCTTTATTGTGGCTTTCTAATACTCATCTGCCTTTAATGTGGTGAACACACACACACACAAATTGCATAAACACCTACCCATAAGTGAACAGAAAGGGTGCTTCTTCCAGAAGGGTGCTGTTCAGTAGGGTAGCCACTACTGAGATATCCAATTGAAGACATTGAATCTAGTGTAACTGAGTAATTAAATTTTAAACTTTACTTAATTTTCATTAAGATGAATCTAAGTTAACAAAGAAAAGCGGTGTAAAATATTTTGTCACTAAAGTTTATCATTTTGTTTGGACGACGTGTCACTTTAATTATTGACAATTGAGAATCCAAGTGTGAAAGATATGCTATAAGTATATGATGCATAGAGTATTTATATACCTATCATGAAAAAGAGGACGTCAGATGTCTCAGTAAGATTTTATATTGATTACATATTAAAATGATCATCTTTGGATGTATTAGGTTAAGTAAAATGTGTTAAATTTAGTTTTATTTTTTGCATTTGTTTTTCAATGAGGTGACTACAAATTTAAAATGATGCATGAGGCTCACATTACATTTCCAATAGATAGCACAATTCTGTGACAACATCCTTATGATTGTAATCAATAAGAGATTTAGAATCTAGAATCTAGATTTAGAATCTAGAATATATGCAAATGACGAGGTAGATAGAGTAAGTGGGTAAAACAACATATGTGGTCATGGAATTGCACACTGTTTTCGTGATCAATATTAACATTAATAACCTGACCAGGTAACAGTTGTAGTTTACACATTCAGTAAGTATCTGTCATGTGTGTCTGTCTATATCCGCTTACATCTAGTTTTTAGCCAGGGGACATTACAAGGATTAGTAGGGTTTGCACATGATCGGATTATAGATTTATTTCTTGAACAAACTCAGGGGGCCGTCACTGTAAAGGTCACACTCTGCCCTCAAGTATCTTAGAATCAACCACGTAACCGTGTACATGTCTTGCACGCACCGTGTGAGGTTTAAGATTTCTACGGCCTTATGAATACATTTTTGGATGTTCTAATCCCTATCATTTTCGTGCATTAACAAAAATCCATTTTGTTCAAATCTATTTTGTGTTTTTTAACTTCTCTAAAACATATAAAATAGTTTGCTTATTTCCTAACCTTTTTCTCCTAAAAAGCCATATTAACTATTTAAAGTCCTATAGTAATTTTAACATTTAAATTGTAAAATGTAATTTATGATATAGTAACATTTATATTCTTTTACAACTCTAAGTGTCAGACTGTTCCTGATGTAACATTTATAAAGGAAGGAGAAGGGAATTACACACTAACTGCTTATTATGTTTATTTGGTTTTCCCATGCTCAGAATCATTCTTCGATGCCACACTTATATCCCCTGCCTGCCCCATCTTAAAAAAAAAAAAAAAAAAAAGAAGCCTAGGAAATTTACCTAAGACATTGAAAGTCACATAACAAGTAAGAAACTGAACTTTGATTCAAAGCCAATGTTTCTCTTTTCACTGAATTATATTCAGATTAGTGTTTTTGAATCAATGTAGGTATAAATGTAGAAAACTAAGGTAGAATTACACCATCGAGTAAATTGTCATATTCCCAAGCTTGGTGAGTTTAGCAATATTGGTTCTACAAATTCATCCTGATGATTCGTCCCAACTTATTTTATTTTTATGCTAAATTTTGTTTTAAAATTATTTCCTTGACTTTTACCCCACTTAAAATATGGAGACAATCAAGAGAAGTTGGAAACAAGCACTTTAAAAGAGTTTAGGTTCATCTGGAATTTAACTGACACCAAATTTACGGTATAGGTTTAGATAGTATTTCACAACAACATTACACTGTGATTTGGAAAGATAAAAATCAAAGTAACAGATAAAATGAACTTAAGATATCCAAATTCAACGTTATGGCAATTTTGTTAAATTTTGAGAATCAAAACTCTTTCTCAAACTGGGTAAAAAGGAAAAAACATTTTTAAGTCTTGAATTCGCCTTTAATTTCATTTATCAGAGTCTTATCACATATACTACATTCTCGAAGACTGACCTCTAAAATAGCACTGAAAATATTTGCAGATCAAAATTTATTTAAGAAAAATAAGAAATAAAATGTTTTAGTAACGTGAATCCATTAAACTCTACTGAGTTTTATTTAGCAAACTTTATTATTGGAGAATCCACTCTGGTTAATTGTTGGATGTTTCTTAGATGAATACTAGTAAAGTAACAATTAAAAAACACATATGGAATTTTGGAAAGAAAATTTACTCAAAGCAGGCACTGAAACTAATTATGATGTCTTCCCTGGCTTAGTTTATTTAGATTCATTTAACCATGTATTACTTTGGTGTTTAAATGTTGCCTTAATGCTTACTTGTTCATCAAGGTTGACATTAAAGAAAATTGCTTAGTTGAGCAAAGTCGTGTGCAGATATATAATGGATAGTCAAAATGTACAATGGTGCTGTAAAGAAATTACTTTTAAGGCACATTGCATACCATAGTTACTGAATATTTAAATGCAAGGGATATAAACTGAGGAAGTCTTCACTTAGTAAACCATCATAAAATTTTCTAAAATAAAGGTCAGAGGCTTAAATTCTACAGAAAAGGAAATAATGCAATGACAACATCTCACAAGAAAAAGGTGAAAACAGACAAAATTCTCCTCTTCACGTAGCTCAAAACTGTCCATCATCAGGGCTCCTGGGTGGCTCAGTTGGTTAGACATCTGACTTCAGCTCAGGTCATGATCTCGCTGCTTGTGAGTTCGAGCCCCACCTCAGGCTCTGTGTGACAGCTCAGAGCCTGGAGCCTGCTTCAGATTCTGTGTCTCCCTCTCTCTGCCCCTCCCCTGCTCGTGTTCTGTCTCTTTGTCTCTCTCTCTCTCTCTCTCTCAAATATAAAAAATAAAACATAAAAAAAAACCCTGTCCATTGTCATTGCTTGGTACTAATTTCAGAATCAATAAAAATAACATCAGCCATTGTTTCCTTACAGTACGCTACAGATTTTATATGCTGAATTGTAATAATGTTTAGTGCTGTTGTTTTCCATTGGAGGAACCATACTGAACTTGGTTACATCATAAATTTAGGTACAGATCACAAAGCACTTTTGGTGATCCCTGTATGGGACCCTGTGGAGTGGCAGGAAGCACATTGGATGTGATCATTCAGCTTGAGGTTAGTCCTTGCTCTTTGAGCCCTGCAACTGCATGACCTTGAATGAGCCATGTAACTCTTTTTCCATTTCAATTTTCTTTTCTGAAAACTTGAGGAGGAACGACAAGGTTACCTCTAAGATTTCTTCCAATTCTGTGCCTAGAAGCCTACATTGTTATAGTCAAAGAGACCTGGATTTAATTACTAATTCTGTCACTTATCAGTTATGAATACAGGCAAATTTATGTAATGTCTCTAAGGCTCATTACTAACTGCAGGTACTTATAATGTGTACCTGCTAGGCTTGCTGATGGAATTAAATGAGATATGTAAAGTGTTATATTGCAAACACTTGTCAGTCTTACCTCTTTTTTTTAATGTTTATTTATTTTGAGAGAGAAGGACAGAGAAAGAGAGCATGAGCAAGGGGGTGGGTGCAGAAAGAGAAGGAGAGAGAGTCCCAAGCAGGCTCTGTGCCAGCTCGGGGCTCAGTCTCACCAACCGGGAGATCATGACCTGAGCCAAAACCAAGAGTCAGATGTTGGACCTACTGAGCCACCCAGGCACCCCTTCGGTCTTACCTTTTATCATAGGTTTCAAAAAGTTACTTACAAAAGTATTGGCATTCCGTAGGAACCTGGAAGTACTCAGTTTTCAGTCAGGGCTGCGACTGAGTGTAAATGGGAGGAAGAAAGTAAAAAAGCAATGCATTCTCAGGAATGGCAAATACCGTAAAACCTTGGATTGTGAGTGGCTTAATCTATGAGTGTTCAACAAGACGAGCATACATTTCTAATAAATTTTAACTTGATAAACGAGTGATGTCTTGAAATATGAGTAATACGTCACACCGAATGTCTCACGATCACAACGGACCCAATGGTTCTTGAAATTCGCTTCGATATACGAGTGCTTTGGGTTCACAGCATGTTTCTGGAACAAATGATGCTCGCAAACCGAGATTTTATTGGACTTTCGTTTCCTTGATTTTTGCACAGAATGCTGTATAATATCTTATAAATACGTCAGATGATGTATGCAGTGACATTGAGTCATCATTTCTTCAGCAGAAAAGAATTGCAATAATATCTTTTTAGAGCTGCTTTTCACAATGGTTTTTGAAACAAGAGGCACCTATCATTCTTCTTTTCCAATGTGTAGATTATACCGATAGCAATCTTATTTTTATCAAAGCAAGACTGATTTAATTTAGTATGATGTTGCTGAAAATACTTGCAACTTTCCACAAGGGGGCGGTCCGAGATGGAGCGGGTGGGGTCGTGTGTACAGGCATCTGTGCTTAAGTAAGCACAGGTGGGTTTATGGTGCCTAAAACTCAGCCGCAGTATCTGTAATACGGAAGTGGTGGGTTTGCCCTCATACAAAATGAAAAAGGTGTATATTTAAATCTGTCAAAACTGTCATTTAACCTTGCATAGGTAAAATGTTTTTCTTATTTCCACCTAATGGATTGAGCCTATTGAAGACACAGGACTATCTTATTTTCTTGTATAAATGTAGTATTTTAAAATTTGTGTTATTTTAAATGTATTATTATTTATTTTTGAGAGTGAGAGAGAGCACAAGGAGAGGAGGGGCAGAGAGAGAGGGAGACACAGAATGTGAAGCAGGCTTCAGGCTCTGAGCTGTCAGCACAGAGCCCAACAAGACTCTCAGACTCATGAACTTGGAGATCATGACCTGAGCTGGTGTTGGCCACTCAACCGACTAAGCCACCCAGGCACCCCTAAAATTCATTTTATTTTGTTTTTAATTCATGTATAATTAACATACAGTTTTCTTAGTTTCAGGTACAATATAATGATTCAATAATTTTCAATGCTGAACACAGTAAGTGGACTAGTCATAATTTCCTTCACCTTTTTCACCCACCCACCTTCCCTCTGATAACCACCAGTTTGTTTTCTATATTTAAGAGTTTGGGTTGTTTTTGTTTGTTTGTTTTTCTCTTTTATTGTTTATTTTTTCTTTGTTCATTTGTTTTGTTAAATTCCACATATGAGTGAAGCCGTAAGGTATTTGTCTTTCTCTGACTGACCTTTTTTATTTAGCATAATATTCTCTAAATCCATTCATGGTGTTGCAAATGGCAAGATATCATTCATTTTTTATGGCTGAGTTATATTCCACTGTATACATCTACCACATCTTTATCCATTCGCCCATCAGTGGACACTTGGGTTGCTTCCATATCATGACTATTGTAAATAATGCTGCAATAAACATAAGGGTGCATATATCTTTTCAAATTAGTGTTTTCATTTTCTTTAGGTAAATTCCCAAGAGTAGGATTACTAGATCATATGGTGTTTCTATTTTTAATTTTTTGACAAACCTCCATACTGTTTTCCACAGCAACTACACCAGCTTGCATTTGTATCACTGGTGCACCAGGGTTTAATTTTCCACATCCTTGCAAATACTTGTTATTTCTTATGTAGTTGTTTTTACCCATTCTGACAGGTGTGAAGCAATATCTCATTGTGATTTCGATTTGTATTTCCCTGATGATGAGTGATGCAGAGTATCCTTTCATGTGTCTGTTGGCCATCTGGATGTGTTCTTTAAGAAAAAGAAGTCTATTTATGTCTTCTACCCATTTTAATTGGATTTTTATTTGCTATTGGATTGTATAAATTCTTTATATATTTTATATATAACCCCTTATTGGATACATCATTTGCAAAGCTTTTTATTGTTGTGTTGTCCCAATACTTTAATTTTGCTTTTGTTTTCCTTGTCTTAGGAGACATATCTAGAAAAATGTTTCTATGCCTGATGTTAAAAGGCTTATTGCCCATCTTTTCTTCTGGGGATTTTATGATTTCAGGTCTCTTTTAAAGTTAGGTCTTTAATTCATTTTGAGTTTATTTTGTGTATGGTGTAAGAGAGGGGTCTGATTTCATTCTTTTGCATATAGCTGTCCAGTTTTCCCAGTACTATATGTTGAAGGTATTTTCTTTTCCCCATTGTATATTTTTGTCTCTTTGTCATAGATAAATTTACCATGGACTAATGGGTTAATTTCTGGGCTCTGTATTCTCTTCCATTGATCTATGTATCTATTTTGGGGCTGGTATCACACTGTTTAGATTACTACAGCTTTCGACTACGGGATTGTGATACCTTAAGACTTGTTTTTCTTTTTCAAGATTGTTTTGGCTATTCAGGGTCTTTTGTAGTTCTATACAAATTTTAGGATTGTTTGTTCCAGCTCTGTGAAAAATGCTGTTGGTATTTTGATAGGGATTGCATTAATTCTGTAGATTGCTTTAGGTAATATAGACATATTAGCAATATTTGTTCTCCCAATCCATGAACATGGTATATCTTTCCATTTGTTTGTGTCCTCTTCAACATCTTCATTCTAAATTCTTACCTTGAGTTTCAACAGTTTTTTATGTTTAGGTCAACTTATCCCCAAATTTTCAAAGGTGGATTTATTTTTCTATTAAGTCTGGTATTTAATTACTTTTTTATTTGTGTATTTTTTTATTTTTTTTAAATTTATTTATTATTGAGAGACAGAGAGACACAGATCATGAACAGGTGAGGGGCCGAGAGATGGAGAGACACAGAATCTGTAGCAGGCTCCAGGCTCTGAGCTGTCAGCACAGAGACCGATGTGTGGCTCAAACTCACAAACCGCGAGATCATGACCTGAGCCGAAGTCGGACGCTTCAGATCATGACTGAGCCACCCAGGCGTCCCTATTTGTGTATTTTTTGACGAGTTCTTTCTGAATTTAGTACTTTCTAAAAATCAAAATATTTCCTGTTAATTGTGGTGAAATTTGATTTTAGAACACCAATTATACAAATTTGTGCATATTCTTAAATCTTAGTTTAAGTAAGTAATAAGCTTCAATGTTTAAAATTAGAATTGCTAAATTTATTTATTTCTTTATTAAATATAACTTATTCTCAAATTCGTTTCCATACAACACCCAGTGCTCATCCCAACAAGTGCCCTCCTCAGTGCCCATCACCCACTTTCCCCTCTCCCCCACCCCCATCAACCCTCAGTTTGTTCTCCATATTCAAGAGTCTCTTATGGTTTGTCTCCCTCCCTCTAACTATTTTATTTTTTTTCTCTACCCCTCCCCCATGGTCTTCTGTTAAGTTTTTCAGGATCCACATCTGAGTGAAACATATAGTATCTGTCTTTCTCTGCCTGGCGTATTTCACTTAGCATAATACCCTCCAGTTCCATCCACATTGCTGCAAATGACCAGATTTCATTCTTTCTCATTGTCAAGTAGTATTCCAATGTAAACCACATCTTCTTTATCCATTCATCAATTGATGGACATTTAGGCTCTTTCCATAATTTGGCTATTGTTGAAAGTGCTGCTATGAACATTGGGGTGCAAGTGGTGCAAGTGTCCCTATGCATCAGCACTTCTGTGTCCCTTGGGTAAATTCCTAGCAGTGCTATATTGCTGGGTCATAGGGTAGATCTATTTTTAATTTTTTGAGGAACCTCCACACTGTTTTCCAGAGTGGCTGCACTGTTTGTGTTCCCATCAAGAGTGCAAGAGGGTTCCCGTTTCTCCACAACCTCGCCAGCATGTATAGTCTCCTGATTTGTTCATTTTGGCCACTCTGACTGGCGTGAGGTGATATCTGAGTGTGGTTTTGATTTGTATTTCCCTGATGAGGAGCAATGTTGAGCATCTTTTCATGTGCCTGTTGGCCATCTGGATGTCTTCTTTAGAGAAGTGTCTATTCATGTTTTCTGCCCATTTCTTCACATGATTATTTGTTTTTCAGGTGTGGAGTTTGGTGAGTTCTTTATAGATTTTGGATACTAGCCTTTTATCTGACATGTCATTTGCAAATATCTTTTCCCATTCCGTTGGTTGCCTTTTATTTTTGTTGATTATTTCCTTTGCAGTACAGAAGCTTTTTTACCTTCATGAGGTCCCAATAGTTCATTTTTGCTTTTAATTCCCTTGCCTTTGGAGCTATGTCAAGTAAGAAATTGCTGTGGCTGAGGTCAGAGAGGTTTTTTCTTGCTTTCTCTTCTAGGGTTTTGATGGTTTCCTGTCTCACATTCAGGTCCTTCATTTTGAGTTTATTTTTGTGTATGGTGTAAGAAAGTGGTCGAGTTTCATTCTTCTGCATGTTGCTGTCCAGTTCTCCAGAGCACCATTTGTTACAGAGACTGTCTTTTTTCCATTGGATACTCTTTCGTGCTTTGTCAAAGATTAGTTGGCCATACTTTTGTGGATCTAATTCTGGGGTGTCTGTTCTATTCCATTGGTCTATGTGTCTGTTTTTGTGCCAGTATCATACTGTTTTGATGATTACAACTTTGTAGTAGAGGCTAAAATCTGGCATTGTGTTGCCCCCTATTTTGGTTTTCTTCTTCAATATTACTTTGGCTATTCAGGGTCTTTTGTGGTTCCATCCAAATTTTTGGATTGTTTGTTCTAAATCAAGTGGGATTCATTCCTGGGCTGTAGAATTGGTAAATTTAATTAAAATAGCTACTGCTAGGGGTGCCTGGGTGGTTCAGTCGGTGAAGCCTCCGACTTCAACTTTGGCTCAGGTCATGATCTCATGGTTTGTGAGTTCGAGCCCCCCATCAGGCTCTGTGCTGTCAGTTCAGAGCCTGGAGTCTGCTTCAGATTCTGTGTCTCCTCTCTCTCTGCCCCTCCCTCACTCAACGCTTTGTCTCTCTCTACCTCTCAAAAATGAATAAACATTAAAAAAATAAAAATAGCTACTATTATAGAGTTAATGGACATTAATTTAGCTTTTAAAATCTTTCAAGCACAAATTAAATATATACTAAATGCTATTCCAACGATTAAAGCACTTCGGTGCTACACATCAATAAGTAGGTGTATGACATCCTAATTTCTATGATTGTGTTCTCTTTGGCTCTGAGGTTAGAACAGTGAGGGCTGGAGAAGTCAGGCTCTGAAAGTAGAGAGCCCCTCGCTGGATTGCTGGACCCAGCATTTATGGTATCTTGGGTAAGTTCCAAGGCTCCCTGAACATCAGTTTTTCCTTCTGTAAAATAAAGATGATGGTTTACTCACATGGTTTTGATGAGGACTGAATGGGGTGGTCTACTTAAAGCTTGAAGAACAGTGGCTGTTGGGTGATAAAGACTCATTACTGCTACTAGTGTTCATCTATGTCTATGACCCCTACCAACACCACCATAATCATCCTCTCTAAGCCAGAAAAACAAGAAGCAAGAGGTAAAGAGACTCTTCAGTTACACCTAGGATAGGACTACTATTAGAGAACTGTTGTTGCCCTTTGAATTAGAATCAGCTGCATCTTTTACCCTGGAGCTTGACAAAAGTGTGCCTCAGTGGTTGAGTGTTTCCTATCTTACTGCACAGCTGGTGTCAGGGGATGAGCCCCTCTATCCTCATACCAGCTCTCTGATAGAGCCTGAATACAAACTCACACATACAACTGAAGGCATAAAGGGCTGGCATCGGTGTGGGGTGGACTGAACTCAGCAAATCAAAACTTCCAGACTTGGGAAATATTTAATTGGAAAAGATGGTGGCCATAGGGAGAATGCTAGGACCACAGAGTCTGAAATGGCTCTGAATCCAACATAAAAGGAGTTTGGGGGTTTTTGTTTGGTTTGGTCTTCCATGGTGTGGGGGCATAAGCAGGGCTAGCTGGAACTTTGAGGGGAGATTAAGTAAGCCATCAAGGCAAGCAGACATCTTGACAGCAGTGGATTTCCAGAGCATGGTTCTCAGTGGATGGGGTCAGTTGGTCTCACAAAGAATTGTTAGGTGGGTGTGTACTCCACTCCCTCATGCTTGCTTAATCTTAAGGGCCAGCCAAGGTCAGGAGTGAAGGGAAACCTGACTGAGATTTGTTAAGACAAGTTGGGGGGGTTCAGTCTGTGCAGCTGTAAATACTTGGTTGAGAGGGTCAGCCCCAATCCTGACTCTGGGGTGCAGGAGGGAAGGAGAGGGACTGTAGGTAGCTAGGCTTCTTTGAGAAGTCCTGAGCCTTCTCTTTCCCCCACCTCCACTTCTACAATAACACAAAAAGCAGGACAATATCTATCTCTGGGTAGAAACTATCACTGGGGCTATGGTTGCCTCCAGGAAATATTTTCCTTCAACCTTTGAGCAGGGCTCGGCAGTCTCTGTGAAGGTCTCCATCCACATTCTCTGACTCTGCCCACCATTATGATCCCAGATGTTGTAGTAGGAGAGAGGCACAGGGCGTCAATGTGCCACATTTCTATGTTCCACTTAAACGTTATACATGGACTCTGACATTTTAATTTAATATATTCACTTGTCACAAAATATTATTCAACTTTTGATATAAAAATGGGAAAACCAGTCTTATACAAAACCAGGCAGTGGGACTGGACCATTGGCAGTAGTTTGTTGACCTCCATTCCCCATCTAGAGGTTCCTTGCATGCAGAAAGTGCCCCTTGATGTCTGGACCACTTCCTCCTAGTTAATATTGTCTCCAATACACCCATAAGAGGCCAAGCAGTTGCAAGTTTCTCTTTTAGGTAAAATTTCATAATCCTCAAAAAGTCTTGTGAGTAAGAAGTATCAACTCCATTTTATAAATGAGGGGATTGAAGCTCAGATAAAAACTGATGTTCGTATAAACACAGATGAAAAAGAAGTCTATATACACCTGCACATAACAGATATTTGCTAAGTGTATACAATTGTTTTATCTTCAAGTCACTAATTTTAATGTTTACCATTAAAGCCAAGTTTTCAAGTGCATCGCTTCGTATAGCTTTATACTCACTGTCTTTATTTATGTGCATATACTTTGCTAACTGGATTCCAAATCTTCTGCTAATTATACTCTCATCATCAGGGATGATGTCACAGAGCAGCGCTGTCTTTGGAAATATAATGTGAGCCCCATACAGCATTTCAAATTTGTAGTCACCTCATTGAAAAGCAAATGCAAAAGAAAAAGTTAATTTTAATGCTATATTTTAATTAACCCAATGTATCCCAGATATTACCATGGGTACACGCATAGTCTGGCTCCTCGGATCCATAGCTTGGCCTCCTCCCAATGTTGCACAATGTCTCCACTTCCTGTTCAAACCCTGAAGCAGTCATCTGGCCCCACAGTGAAATACACAAAGATGTATGGCAGTTGCCCTTACGTGCACAGTACACAATGAATCTGAGATCACATACAGGTATTTATTCAGTACCAGACTCCATTATATTCCCCATTGCTTCTAACACATGTCACTAAGAGAATGTTTTAGGATGCACTGAGGAAAGTAATTCCTTAACTTTGAAATCAATGTCAAATGGCAGGGACTTCGTTTCAGTTACATATGGAGAAGATAGAGAATTTGACTGAGATTAAAAAGAAGAAGAAAAGAAAAACCAATTTTGAACACCCCAAGTAAAATGGAGATTCGTTCGCTAGATCACACACCCGTTAAGGACGATTTATTAGTCACTCGCTTTGTTGCTCCTCAGGACTTTTTGATGGTGCTTAAATGTAGGGAAAAAAAGCTCTATAAAAGAGTGAGTGTAAGTATTATTGGGTCTTCCCTTTCCCAAAGTCAGTGCAGAGAATTGTTGAGTGATTTTATGTACTTCACCATTTTTCCTTTGCTTTCATTCAACTTTTATGGTAACTCAAGAGAGCAGTCTTTGCAAAGCCATTTGGGGACCTCATTGGAAAGCAGAGTGCATTTTCAGCACCCCCCAACTTTTTAGTCATAACCAAAATGCTAGTAAAAACAAAGATTTTGTTGCCATTTCAATCACAGTGCTCCCAGGACAGATATAAAACATGACCTCCTTTTCCCCTCCTCAGTGACGTGCCTCTGGGTGTTCAAGCTACAGAGTCTCAATATCAGGGTCAGGTGATCATCATGCTCTGATAAATTTGAGCCAGGCCGATTCCAATTCCATCGTTGCAGGAATCTCTGGAGCTCGTCCGAGTAACTGGGCCACTGGGTTCCTGACTTCATTTAGGCCTCTGTGATAAATATCAGTGCACTGTGGCGGCTCAGTGAAAAGAATGTGCCATTTCACAGCATCTTGAGTGTGCATTCCTCAGCACCCCATTTCCAGGGTTACTGGGGACCCAGAGTGTGACAGAATGGCCCTTTTCTTTCTTTTTTGCCCTATTCGAGAAGATTCCATTTTATTTGTGGCCTTGTATTTTACCATATCGTAGCTCTTAATACACAACTTCGTATAAAGATCTGGGAGATTGTTGGCAGAACTGAAGCAAAAAATGTTTCTGTTGTGACTTGATAAAGTAGCAATCTCTTGATTAAGAGATTAGCTTAAAACTCCTCGTGCCATTGAGAACACATATTATTAAATTATCTGGCCAAGAGTGTCCAAAAGTCAAATCTTGTCTTTATCTACAAGATGCCTGATATTAAAAAGATAGAAACATTCATTGTAAGAAAATAGCTTAAGATTTAATTTTTTTAACCGTTTAACTTTTGCATTCAAGACCAGTATTTTTATCCTTCTAACTAGAAGAAAATAGTTATGAATCATATTTTCATTTCCTAAGTTTCCGGCCAGAGAGGCAAGTTCTAATTAAAAATGAAACAATCCTCCAGAGCAGAGGGGTAGAGGCCGTGTGGCCGTTTAACCATGTAGGCTCAGGAGTCCTACAGGCTGGGTGCCCATGCAAGACCCAGTTATGGGTCTGGTGCTCAGATCGGTGACTCAGGCTCTCCCCGACTCTGCCCTGTGGCCCCTTCTCATCCTTTGCTTGGCCCAGGCATCTGGCTCCATTACAAACTTCAAAAAAGGTAACATTGGGCAAATTGTTTAAATAGTGTGTGCCTCTGTGACTTCCTCACGTAACATGTCACATGGGGACAGGAGTACCTTAACTCACATGGCTGTCACAAGGATTGAATAAGCCAGTGCATGGAAACATGTAAGAGTGAGTGGGGTAAGCAAACACCACACGAGCCTTGGGCTTCTTACCACAGAAACATTCAGTTCTGTTTCTAGAATAGCACTGGGACAGTTCACTTAATTCCCAAAAGCTGATATTTTCTTAAATAAATGTGGAATTTAGAAAAATATATCACTTCAACAAATGTTTACTGAATATGCTCTCTGTGACCAGTTAGCATCAGAAACTTTTCAGTGATCTAGACTCGCATCTCTCTGCCTCCCTTGCAATCTTCCTTTTTATTTTCTCTTTGAAAACTGTGTCGATGCCTTACATGTCTATTATTCTTAGGGTTATATAAGGTAGCTCTCCACGCATTCTCTCTTCTTCCCTTGACAAAAGGGGAACCCGCAGGTTATCAATTATTAAGTGACAGACACAATTATAAGTTTTTTTGACTTAGACCCTGTGTAGCCTCACACCGTCACATGAGACAAAGACATTTCCTTCCCGGCACAGCAGACAGTTTTAGATGTTTTTGTATTTTCTCTTCCTCTCCTTCACTACAGGTGTCCTTGTCTGCACAGGTTTTTTGAACTTCTGGTAAGCCATTTTCCCTCCGTAGATCCCCTTCACTTTAAGCTCTTTGAGGCAATAAACTGGTATCTGCTAAATACATCTGTCTAAATTTATACAATGGCTTTTTTTTTTTAATGTCACGAAGTGTAGACCACACTGTAATCTGTCCTTTCCAGTTAAATATGAAGCTGCAAGTAGGAGCGGGTTGCTCCTTTGAAGAGCGCTATTGTTTTTCAGAGTCCTTTATAATGTAATATCTCATTGTGTGCTCATACTGACCTTGATGTCACTGCCCCTGAAGAGATCTAAGGCCTGAGATGACAGATCCCACATCACTCGCCCTCAGCGGTACCGAACGGGGAAACCAGACTCCTGAATCTCTGCTTTATTTCAAGTGTTTCTCCCAATTTATTTATTACCTGCTCGGTGATAAAAGAATACTACATAAAGCTGAAAGATGTTGGAGAGTCAGGACGGGAAGCTATCATCGAATTCTACCTTCTCGGTAATTTGCTGTCAAATGATGCACAGAGCCCTCGGAAAGCACGATCAACGGTGTCCCCTTTGCCGGGGAGCTGATGGCATCCGAGATGTCAGTGTGCTACTGGGAGGCAGGAAATCTACACAGCTGTGCTGCACGACCCGCATGTGACACGCAGTCATCTCTAGCATCAGAGGGAAACACACAAACACGGGAGGGGTTTCCCCAGACAGAGATTTCAGGAGTAGAGGGTCGGCCCTCTGACACTTCGCTTGGTGCCTCGTTCCTTCTCTCTGTGAGTCTGCCGGGTCACGGGGAACTGGCATTCCGGACATGGCTCCATGACGCGGTCAAGGATACCGCCTGCCTGGCAAGGTGAAGAGAGGAGACAGAGCACGGGCATCGTGGCAGGTGCTTGGTGCAGCGGGGCGGCGTCGCACTGCCTCAATCCCTCAGGGGCACCTGCTCACGCGCTTGGTACCTCACCGGTTTGAGCAAAACCGAGGGAGGCCAGGAGGCAGAGCTGCAGAAGTAGAACCACTGGCTGCCTTGCAGGCACCAGTCACAGATGAAAGGCTGGATGCGTTCAGGGGACCTACGGCCATGCAGTAGCACTGGACGTGGACTTCCTGAACCAAGAGAGGGTTTGGAGGAATGAGCCGTGCAGGGGGAGGGCAGCCTGCGGATCCCCTGGACAGACCCACTCACAGGCATGAATATGCATGAGGAAGGGGGCCCTGGAAACGCCTAGCTGCCCTCAGCGGATGCGCTGAGTTAGTGGAGAGAACAGGCACCCTTTTGTGTATTCTCCTTACCGTGGTTATCAGTGCCTATATTCAATATAATGTTGTCATCCTTCTTTAGGATTGTTTCCTAATTATAAACCGGGAAGGGAATCACACCCCCTACAAAAAATTACAGTGGCATGGTGGTAAGTCACCTTACAATCATAACAGGTGTTGTGTATTGGCTGGAATCATGTTCATTTGCTTTATCATATCATGAAAGAAGAAATATCCTCTGAGATTCTAATAGGATAAAAATGAACTTGGAGAGGATGATCTTAAGTTTAATTTGATGCTAATTTCTCTCTGTACACACACTACACACACATACATTTACGCCTATATACACACATAAGCATACACACATACACACACCCACACACCCACATGCACACACACATACATAAACAAATATACACACACATATATAAACATACACACATACATACTCACCTGCACACCTATACAGGAACACAAACACATATACACATGCACACACACATATGCACACATACACATACAAACATACATACATTCATATATACACATAAACATATAAACACACACACACATATACCCCTACACACATATACAAGAACGTACATGTACATACACGTTTACACACATAAACATACATACACACACAGACATGTACACACATACACATATACACACACATACACATACCCTTTAACTATATGAATTCTATAGTTTAACTATAGTTTAACTATATGAATTCTATATATCTATTTATATATATAGATATATAATAGTATATTTATTTTCAATTTTTAATAAATAGTATATGAATTTAAAAGATTAGTAAGTAAGCAGTCTTTTTTAGATGTTTATAAAATTTCCTTCAAATATTCAATTTGTAAAGCTGATTTATAACAAAAGTAGGCTTCTTTCTTGCCTGTTGATTGATTTATGTCATATAATGTTCTCCCTTTATTTTTTTTAAACTGTTTTAACATTTGTTTATTTTTGAGAGAGAGACAAGTGTGAATGTGGAAGGGGCAGAGAGAGAGGGAGACACAGAATGCAAAGCAGTCTCCAGGCTCCGAGCTGTCAGCACGGAGCCCGTCGCGGGGCTCGAACTCACAGACCGTGAGATCATGACCTGAGCCGAAGTCCAACCCTTAACCGACTGAGCCACCCAGGCGCCCTATAGTGTTCTCCCTTTAAAGTGAGAATGTTTTTTCCAGCATCACTGAGCTGTAATTGACATGCCTCGCTGTATTAGTGGAAGGTACACAGCACAGTGGTTTGACTTACAGAGTGGGAATGATCTTAAAAGCATATGGTATATCTCACTCCTTAAAGAGATAAAATCTGCCTCGGTCGCCACTTTGTAAGTGAACCAAATATAAACAATTATGGCTGAAATTTTTCTATTAGGTTTCACTATGTTAACCATATGAATTTGGACACTGAAAACATTCCTATTAAAGACGGAAATTGAAAGCATAGTCGAGTGAAGTGACCGATCTAAACACCAATGTGTGTTGGCTACCTGCCAAACCACAATCAGAAACAATTCTAGTTGTACCTCCAATCAATTTCATCTAAGCAGAACCTATCGGTGCCGATAGACACACGGGCTTTCCTGCCTTCTAACCCTTAATATATACGTACGACATAATAGACCTTTTCATTGACCTTATATTTAAAAGATAATTAGCATTTCAAACGACTTTTCTTCACAGAAAATAAGCATTTTGAAAAACGTGTGGTAGGGGGAAGATCTCCTGACCAGAAAGCAAAAACACATGGATTTTCAATACAGTTTAACCAGTAATTGCACTCTGTGAATTTGCACAACTCAGATTTTGTTCACCTATAAGAGGCAGAGAGTGCTAATGGTCCACGAAGTCATGCTAACAAGTAAGTGAAAGTACGTGGCACAAAGCCTGGGAAGCAGGCAGATGCAAGTATAACTTCCTGTGTCCTCATGTTAATACAATGACACAGTAGAAGTGCACGGTAAGAATTACTACAAAGGACTTCCTTGCGGCACTCGTCCGAATAGGAAGATGCTTGCTAAATTTGATATAAAAGATTGGATACCTCCTCACTATTATAAATGTCTCGAATTTTTCCATTTGTATTTTTCATCTTTCAGCATATCTGTCTTGGTCACCAGGATCGGACAACCTAATTGCAGTTCGTTTCTCACTGTAAATAAGTCATTTCTTTCCTCTAGCAGCAAGTATAGGACCTAAACAGGGCAAATTGCCGAAATTCACACGGTGCAAAGAGGCTTGGCGATTTCAACCTGTAGAGTACGTTCATAGTATTTATTCTGGGGTGTTACAAGAAGAGGCAAAGCTCACAGAAAGGGAACCTTCCGCTTTCAAGTTTCAGCTTCCTGTACTACCTTTAAGGCTGTGTTTTGCGCTGGCACCCCCAACCTTAGCTGGTAGGTTCCTCCACCATTTTTCTACTTCCTGTATGGGACACAGTGGTTTGTTTTGTTTTGTTTTGTTTTCCACCATTTCTCCCAAACAACCTCTGCCATCAGGCCTTTTACCGATAAGATCATTTGTAAGTTTGCAGAATGTAATTACAGCGCGGGAGAGCGGATGGTGGTGAGCATTGATCGCTCTTGCTATGGTTTATCAGGCATTGCTCACAGTAGGAACATTTTTACCATTTATCAGTCACACTGCTCAAGTTACCCCATGTCTCCCTCTTTTTTTAACCCCCTGCGTGTGCACAACCTGCCAATTTTTTGTTATCCTTCTATGTGGAGGAGGCTGATTTTTCTATCCCCTCCTTAAACCTGGTTCTGGCCTTCCTTTGTGTACGTCCACATCGCTCAGCCAAAGGCTAGCCCTTCATGCCCTTGCCCTGACAATTCAAAGAACCAGAAATAAGATTGGAATCGCAGTTAAGGCTTGTTGCTTTGGTTGTTTTAACTACACTCAGGGCACAAATTCTTCAGCAGGATGACGTTTTTCCATTATACTTGTAGGAACCGAAAGAGAAATTTCGCCTTCTAGAACATCCCTCTGTTGTGAACAGTTCTGTAACCTGGGGCTCTGAGCCCTGCTAAATTTAGCCACTAAAGTTGTCCAAAGCCTGTCACGCAAAGATAAGAGTGTCCACATTACTCCCCAGAGCAGCCAGGCAGGGAGGGCCAAGGACAGCAGCCTGCACAGTCAGGAAGTTACCCTGGAGGAAGTTTAGGGATGCACTTTCTTTCAGGAAAGGAAGGAAGGCGATGACTTCCAGTAAACACAAGGGGGGCTGGGCTGGGATGGTGTCCACGGCAGAGACTGAAGGTCCTACTTCTAAAGGATGGATTGTGTTAACAAAAGCACCAATGCCTAGGACAGGTCTGGCCTACTCTCCATCCAAGGTACCATAATTCCCTCCTGGGGATACACACCCTTAAAAAGACACTCCTTAAAAAAAAAGTTAATTTTACTTAACTTCTTGACTTTCATCAACAAGTCTTTTAAATACAACAGACACAGGACTTTACGGTGATCCGTTAGTCCTTCTGACATCTCTCCGATGGGGCTGAAAGTTTGTTTACCGGATAGCAGAGTTTCCTGTCGTTTGCAACTGAGGGTCTTAACAACACCCAGAGGTAGATTACCCGTCACAGGAGTGGACCTAGGCCAGCTTAAAAAGCGATCATTACGCTTTTAATTTATAGGAAGAGTTAATCAATTAAATGGGCCTTTTAATGGCAAATTCTCAGCTGACCTTCCCTAGGTAGTTGCCAAGCATTCAGCCTGTCCTGGCTGGCTCCCTGGGGTTCTCTTGCCTCAGTCAGTTTGGAAAATCCTTTCCGTTGAAAGCTCCACAACGTTCAGTGTCATTTGTACCTTTAGTGCCGAGCTCTCTTTCCACTCCTTGTCCTCCAGATGCACAGCTCAGCTGACTGTAGCCACAAAGGCCAGTTGTTCGCTGCCCTCTCGGAGAATATGTCATTGGCATTTTGATTTGGACCTAGAGACAGTGAACAAAATCATTTTTAGTACTATTAAAACTGTAGCTTCCTCATTTTTCGCTCAAAATTCCACTTAGAGTAACCATTTTAAATATATGTGAAGATGTTTTTTTCTTTGCGCTTATATGGAAATAACATTTTCACCTTTTCTGGAAGTGAGTACAGTTATTGCCCAAGGTATATGATTTTTATTGGGTCACATTGTATTTTTATATGAACGTAAAGTGATTGATTTTTAATTCGCAATGACTTATGAACACTTCTCCTTACGTTTTCTTTTTAAGAATATGGAGTACGAGTATTAAATGAGCTTTTATCTACAGGACAGTATAGGTAGTATGACAGGGTCAGACAACAGTGAACTACATTTAGAAGTAGGATGTGTGCAATATCTCCATATCGTGTGACATTGTCCCATGATACAGGATAAAGGTGCTGTCATTCATTTTAACTTGGGACTCACCCAGTGAATGTCATGCCACGTCAGAGATGCCACTCCAGTCATTTTCTCTAGTGGGTTCCCCCTGCTCGTATGATTCTGTCCACCATGAAGGTCACCGAAGGGAGTAACAAGAAATAACAGAATCTCTGTTTTAAGATCGGTTTTGCGTGCGTGATTCTACCACCCCATCTGTGTTAGGGAGCTCCAGAGAAACAGGACCAAGAAGGCGTGTGTGTGTGTGTGTGTGTGTGTGTGCATGCGTGCACACGCAGTGAGGGGTTAACTCACATTTTTGGAGGCCAACCGACCCCACCATCTGCTGTCTGCAAGAGGCAGGCCCAGCCTATACCTGGTGGTATAGTTCAGTCCAAGTACAGAGGCTGAAGCCCCAGCGAGTGGGTGGTAGAAACTCCAGTCAGAGTGCTAGAAAAGATGAGATGTCCCAGTTCTCACAGTGAGACAAAGCAAAAGGATGAATTCCTTCATCCTCCGTCTTTCCTTCTGTTCCGGCCCTCAGCAGATTGGATGATGGGAGGGCAATCTACTGTGCTGAGCCCACTGATTCAAATGCTAATCTCATCCAGAAACCCCCTCAGACACACTCAGAAATGATGTTTCATCGGGGCACCACATGGCCCAGTCAAGTTGCCACAACGTTAACCATCATGCCTTCCATGGGGTCTTTCTTCCCTTGTGTGTCACAGGACACACTGTCGTGGAGTTGCTGAGGCAACAAGGATCGTGCACAATCCCCAATTCCAGGCAGCTGCAGCACGATCTTGGGAACCAAAGATGGCATCCTGTTTTCGCATGTGGCTTTGGAGTTATATATCAGAAAAAGAATGGAGTTTCAAATGAGCTAGCAAAATAAACTTTAGCTACTACCTTTCATAACACAGGCTAGTTTGATGAATAATTAGTAATTACTGTCATTACAGTTATTCAGAAATAGGTGTCTATAAATTACTAATGAAACCTGAGGAGGAGGGCTGTAGTCGAGAGAGGCATGGGTTTTTATAGAGGAACAGAAGTAATCACATAGGATACCAAAAGGAGAAGTGGAATTTTCCAGAAGGAGAGTGGGAAAGACATTCTAGGTAGAGAGAACAATATATGGGGAAGGCAGTGGTGAGGAGATGGGCCCATCACTAAGGGATGCGTCATATGGTGAGAGGCCACAGGGAAGCTTACCAAAGGTTTTGCTGGTCTCACCGAGAACTTTGTATTGAATCATGCAGGTGATGGGGACCATCGAAGGATTTTAAGTAGGAAAGTGGCAATGACCTAAAGATTTTGTTTTCCTTTAGGTAATCCCCAGGGGGGAGTACTGAGGGGTAAGATTGGAAGTTGAAATATGTTAGAAGGAATACAGGAAGATTAGGAAAGGGAGGTTTCAAACAGTAGAAGCAATGGGAATCAGGATGGATGGTTTAGGGTGTGAAGGAGAAGGGAAGAAGGAAGCAGGCAGAGAGAGCCCTGCCTCTGACTCCTGGGTGACATCTGGCTGGATGGGCAGTATTCAGCAGGGCTCTTACTAACCTGACATGTGTGAGATGCTGGGCGAGTGATTTGACTTCTCTGAGCTCCATGTAAAAATCTTCATATGAAAGTTTAAAGAAATAGGGCCACCTGGGTGGCTCAGTTGGTCGGTTGAGTGTCCCACTCTCACTTCCGGCTCAGATCATGATCGCACGGTTTCCTGGGTTCAAGCCCCACATCAGGCTCTGCACTGATAGTTCATAGTCTGTTAGGGATTCTCTCTCTCCCTCTCTCTCTACCCCTTCCCCTCATTCTCTCTCTATTTCTCTCTCTCTCTCTCAAAATGAATAAACATGTTTTTAAAAGTTTGGAAAAATAGGGGCACCTGGGTGGCTCAGTCGGGTAAGCATCCAACTCTCTGTTTCAGCTCAGGTCATGATCTCGAGGTTTCGTGGGTTTGAGCCCCACATTGGGCTCTACACTGACAGTGCAGAGCCTGCTTGGGATTCTCTTTCTCCCTGTCTCTCTACCGCTCTCCTACTCATGCTGTCTCTGCCTCTCTAAAAATAAATAGATAAGCTTAAAAAAATTAAAAAGTTTAGAAAAATAATCATGACACTTCACTGGAGTTCTGGAGTCTAAACTCGATAGTATAGTAATGCACATCCCTTGATTTCTAAGTTCCACATCATCAGCCCCGAATTGCTGCACTGCAAGATGAGTCTACACTGAAGCTTATTGGAACAGGCATGCTTTGAATTGATCAGACAGACACCAAAACGTAGAGGGACCAGATCTGAGTGATGGCACCATGAATCCTGGTGCTCTGACATTTGGCACTTCCTGTGTGGATTTGGCTCCGAAGATAGGTTTTCTAAAGTTCCATATTTGCAAATGGTGTCAACCTTCTTTTCAGAATCAGTGTTGCCAGGGGAGTTGTAAGCTAACTTCTATGGCATCTATTGTAAAAAGTCTCTGAATCCACCAACTGCTCTCATTGCATTGGTGCTGGTGGGGTTGGGGGGCAGGTACAGGACAACACAATAAAGTAGCTCCCTCACGTGCCTGCCATCTTGCTGAGTGCTCTGTCATCCAATAAAGTTTTACTGAGTATCTGCATAGTGATGAGACAGCACTGATCAAGTCAAACATGACCGTGCTTCAAGAACAAAGCTAGAGGGGCCCCTGGGTGGCTCAGTCAGTTGAACATCAGACTTTTGATTTCGGCTCAGGTCATGATTCCAGGGGTGTGGGATTGATCCCCACATCAGGCTTCACGCTTAGCATGGATTCTCTCTCTTGGGAATCCTCTCTCATGGGATTCTGTCTCTCTCTCCCTATGCCCCTCTACAGCCCCCTCAAATAAAAAAAAAAAAAAGAATGAAGTTAGAGCACCAAGAAAATGTCTAAAGTTTGGGGCAGTGGTGTGCCACAAGACTGATAGGGTGAATGAGATTCTTTTAAGGAGTCAAGTAATAAATTCAAAGCTAGTTTTAACCGCTCTGCTTCCTTAAAGTTTTATAACTTCTTCTGCCATTTATACAGAGAAACACTGCATGGTGAGAGCTGAGGCAGGAAGCTACAGAAAAGTAGCATTCAACTTGCTTCCAGGAGACAGACAAAATGCATGTTCTTCATTGTAAACTACTGAAGTGGCAGGCAAGGTAAAGATGTTGGAGGATGCCCAGGACAAGGTATCATCTCCTTTACTACATGTATTTGATTCTGCAAAATAGTTAGTCTTTTTTTGGTGGATGCATCTTAATATTTTCCAAAGACTTGAGTATATATTCTTTGGAAAGTTCTTCCTAATCTCTTCTTACAACCTGCAGCACTTTCCTCCAAAAACAGTGAGAATCAGGAAGTCCTTAACAAGATAGTATTCAGGGTATAACTATATAGATTCTGGCTAAACCCACTTAAGCCATGGATGTCCAATTTCGCATGAAACTCTCTGTCCTCAATGTCAACACTTCTCATTGCATTAGTAATTTATCAGAAGACTTCATGCATTTTATTACACGTGTGTAGACTAGTGTAGATACAAAATGTTATTGTACCCCCATGTGAGTTATTCATATTCTTAAAGTTTTTTTTATTGCTAAAAGATTACAAGATTTTTTTCCTGGAAGAGGAAAAGAAGAAAGAGAAGGGTATTCTTATTTAGAGAAAGTGGAGAACCTATTACCAAAGAACAAATGCTATCATCTCTCTTGGTTTGATTTTAGGAATGATTTCAGAGGCTCTCTGATTCGCTCCCCTCATTGACCAAGACTGAAAGCCTGTTCTCTCTTTCCTGTGTGACCTCTATCTCATGCCACACTTACCCCCAATCCAAACAGATTTTGTCTGAGTGCAAGAAAAAGCTTGTTTTCACCTCTTTGATCTCTTAACATTGTATGATTGGAAATAATGCAGGTAACAATTTGGACACTCTAACCTGACTCTTAAGGATCAAAATATGGGAGAGTTCTGGGGTGAATATACATTTAAAGACTACACATTTCTGTACCAGTTGAAATTAGAGGAATCGCACTGATAGCTTGAAATTTTTATTGGCAAAACAGAAAAGAGGTATTAAGTTTTAAGGACCATGAAATGAAACTGTAACATCACATTATTATCAAAAAGTGACAGGGGCACCTGGTGGCTTAGTCGGTTGACTGTCCAACTCTTGATTTCAGCTCAGGTCATGATGCCAACATGAACCCCATGTTGGGCTCCACGCTGAGTGTAGACACTGCTGAAGATTCTCTCTCTCTTACTCTGCCCCTCCCCCACTGGCTCTCTTGCTCTAAAAATTTAAATAAATAAATAAACAAATAAATAAATAAATAAATAAATAGGTAACAGAATGAGAAGAACACAGAACAACAACAACAAAAAATACATACGTACCTTTCAGAATCCAGTTGGTTTCAACAACTAGCTAAAGATATTGAAAGCAGTATTTTATACCCAAATCTTATGGCTATAAAATTTGAACTTAATATAAAAATAACGTCACTACTTGTTCAGCTTCACCAGTTTCAACTGTGAGCCTTTTAATCTGTTTATTTAGTCTCTTATGATAAAACACATTTAGCAGATATGCTCTAGATTTCAGGCTGGCCTACACCCAAATAACCTAGTCTATACCGAAAAAGAGAACATATCTTTTTAGCAGCTCAGGAAGCACATTTAAAGAACTAGAAATAATATCAAGACTATGAAAGGAAGCTATTGCTGTAACTCAAAGGAAACATTTCATGAGGTCAAGTGGGAAGAGAAAGGCTGACCACAAACAGGGGTATCAACCTCATCACTATACAGGGGGAGATATTCTCAGCATCAGGATTACAAATACTCATAACAGGGGCACCTGGGTGGCTCATTCTGTTGAGCGTCTGACTCTTGGTTTCAACTCAGGTCATGTTCTCAAGGTTTGTGAGATTGAGCCCCTTGTTGGGATCTCTGCTGGGATTCTCTCTCCCTATCTCTGAACTTCCCCAACGCACTTGCACTCTCTTTCTCTCTCTCTTACCCCCCCCCCAAAATAAATACATAAACATTTAAAAAAATATGTCTTCCAAGCTCAGAGCCTGGAGCCTGCCTCAAATTCTGTGTCTCCCTCTCTCTCTGCCCCTCTCCTGTTCATGCTCTGTCTCTCAGACTCTCAAAAATAAATAAACGTGAAAAAATTAAAAAATATGGGGGCGCCTGGATGGCTCAGTCGGTTGAGCATCCGACTTCGGCTCAGGTCATGATCTCACAGTTTGTGGGTTCGAGCCCCGTGTCGAGCTCCCCATTTCCTGGAGCCTGCTTTGATTTCTGTGTCTCTCCCTCTCTCTGCCCCTCCCCCACTTGTGCTCTGTCTCTCTCTGTCTCTCAAAAATAAAGAAATGTAAAAAAATTTTTTTAATTAAAAAAAATATATGTAGGTCTTCCTAATCCATATTTCTATATAAACATTACTCTTTTCCCCATGGTCTCTCCAGTTGATAGATGAAGAAATTGTAGAGCTAAACTTGTTTCAATGTACACATCTTATTTTTAATTGAGGTGGAATTTAATAGGAGCTCCTGATTTGAGAACTCTTTTTCAATCACTTTAAAAAAGTTCATGCATTTAATTTTTTTTTGTCTATGTTGAATATACTTCAATGTGTGACCCTCAAATCATGTCTCCCGTTAGTTTTTATGCTTCATCAGCTACTAATCATATTAGCAAATGATCATATTAGAAACAGCATAGCAATTTTTAAAAATAACTCATTCTCCTTTGTTAGACCTTTTAGAATAAATATAAGGCTTTGCTTAAACTTGTTTCTCATTAATCAAGTGATTGGCATGTCCAGGGTCGTCTTGTGCCATGCAGGTCTGACCATCCAGAATACTTGTAACTGAGGCTGTCCAGTCATATGCAAAAGAGCCATGGGCAGAATCGGCTCCTATTTTCTCCCCTTATTTAGAATTAACCACAAAGTCAGTGCCACTAAGAGAGCTATTTGGAAAACATCCTTTCCTACCTTACAATGGTAATTTTACTGTTGAAAAATGTGAATAAACTTGGAATCCCTCTACAACAGCTCTTTTGCGCTGGCTTGTGAGTTTAGCGAACAACAAGGTAGATTAATCTCCGAGGAATAAAGAGAAGCTAGTAGTGTGGTTATAGTAGAACAGAAATATTGACCCAAAGGTAATTGTTGTCTCGTCGAGGTCCCTGATATTTGTCTATGGGTGAATATTATAACTTCATTGAAGGACAATCATGGTGGATATGACAGCAAATTCTTTGGAGTTTAAGACGTTGGCTTTGCAAGAATAAAAACCACATTTTCATTAGCAAATCAAGCATCATTGTAACATGCAGAATTATGGAAGATAATTATCTTTCGTTGGTGATTATCTTGAAGCATTAGGATGGCATTTATCACTCTTCTTTTATACGTATATTTACCTATGTGGATATCTGCCAAGAAAGGTTGCTTCAGTCCCTAAGGAATGTTCCAGATAGGAGCTATTTCTTCTTCTTGTTTCCTGTACTGTAAATCTTTTGATACATCAGTTGAGAAGAGTTTAATGTCCTAATTTATAAACAAATTAACACCATGCTGTTATTTTGGGGAGTGTACCAGATATCACACTCTAAAAAGTTCTCATTACCTTTTATTTCCTCTCCGTCAGATGAGTACTGTCTGGATCTAAACAGTGTTCTTACTTATGACAAATGCTGAATTATATTCACCGTTAGGCATTGTGAAATAGAGTTTATAATAAGTTGCGCTCATATGTATTGTCAGTAGTGTGGGTTGAATCGCTGTATGGGTTTTTACTTGGAGGGTCATAAAATCAGAATGGCCTGCTAAAACTTACTTTTAAGCAATTTCTGCGGAAGGTTGGAGATTTGGGGGCTGAAAAGAATTTGCGAAATGAGGTGAGAACCTGGTGGAGGAAGCATGGCAGTTCTGTCCTTGAGTAGAATTGCTCCTGCTCTAAAGTCTGTACAAGCCTCTTAACTGCCTCACTTGCACGTCTGTACAAGTGTCAACAAGAGCGCACAGGATTATCGTGAAGCACAAATGGTACATTGTATACAAATACGCTTTTTAAATCGCAAAACTCTACGCACACAGTGGGTACCCTTGTGATTCCCGAGTTGAGCCACATCTCTCGGGGGCTTGCTAATATTCCCGGAGGCTCTTAGCTTTAAGGTTGCCTACTTTGTGAAGCAGTAATTTCATTTCGCTCTGATTTCCCACTTTCAGTTTGTAGGTAGCTCACTCCCTGGAGACCCCTGCAGTTGGGTGGTGCCCTTTCTCCTTCAGTACCTTGCAAGCGCGACACATTTCAGTCTTGTTGGATTAGATTGCAGGTCTGGAAATCAATTTTGAGACTGTGAGACGCGTCACAATTCACCTTGGAACCGTACTGAAGGAAACATAGCTAAGTGATATTTGTGCGGTTTGAAAATGCCACGTTTCTCAATTGCCAGAGATATTTGTTAAGTTGTTAGAACTAAATAAATAAAGGCGATTGTTGTAAGGGGTATTGCGAACATTTCTTCTTCCTGTCTAAACTTGTTCATCTTTCTTTATTTGTTGCAATATCAGATACGTATTTTTTTTTCTTTTAAGCATTTGCTTATAATTAGCACTACTGAGGAGGTATACAGTCCACCCAACAAGTTCCAAAAGCCCCTTGGGCAGTGATCTAAGGAGAAACAGAGATAAGGGAGCTCTGCACCTAAATAGGCTGAAAACAAAACAAAACAAAAAGCAAACAAAAAGCAAAACCACCACAAGGACAGAGGAGCAGCAGGAAGAGAAAGAAGGAAAGGAGACTGATCCTCCAGAAGCAAGCTCTCCCCCTACAATTTTAGGTGTTTCTCTGTATTTCAGGTGGAACTTTCCTTTCTGCCCCCAGGCATCTTTCCTCATACCCACTCCCACGCTTTGGCCTCTTCTCCTTATCTCCTTCTTCACCACCGGGCTTTCCCCTCTCTCTTCCTCTGTCTTTTCCTTCCATCAACAAATGTTAACAGAGCTCCTACCCTATCATGTAACAGCTTGGAGGGATACAATGACTGAGCCAAGGCTCTCCCCTTCAGTGACATCACATTTTATTGTGGGGAAAGCTACCTTTCCAAAAAATGCCCGTTTATGGGACACACACAGCTGTATAACTGGGCACCCAAGCCCCGCCCAGGGTGGGAGGGGGTGGAGATGATGAGACAGAACTTCTGGGTTAGGCCACTGCTGTGTGAACGTGCCGGGGGCGGGGGGGGGGGGGGGGGCATGCACACACGAGGATGCTGATGGGCACAGTGTGAAGTCCAAGGGGGTACTCTGACATTTTTCAATCTTCATGTCCCTTGGCTGACTCACTGGCAACCTGTGAGTTTCATGTCTTTCTCTCTCTTCCAAACCTTTTCGTTCTTCTTCTTCTTCTTCTTTTTTTCTTTTTTGTAATTGGATTCAACATACAAAATAATTCTAAATCCATCTTCTCTCCCTGACAGACACATAGCACAGAGAAAGCTACGTGGTAAGCACTCAAAAGTCTTTACTGAAATCCAGCTTGTTGGAGTGGATTAGATTCTTTCTATTGAATATGTATTAATGCACAGTATATTAACTTCCCCCTCTATACAGTTTGCCCCAGGGGCAAAAATCCACTAATGTGAAAGCCAATATGGACACAGAATTCTGATCTTTAAACAACACCTGCTCATTTGTTATTTTCCTTCTGTTTTATTCCGTCCTTGAAATGAAGAAATCGTTTAATTATCATGTTAGTTTGGAAAAACATGAAGAATCCTTTAAACAGTCAACTTTAAAGATTGTTCCTCTTTTATGTCTTGGAGTTGTAGCAAAATCCTTCCTTAGATGAAATAATCATTGATTTCCTGAAAATACGTCTCTTAAAATTTTAGGCATTTTCATGCAGTGGAATGGAAGTCTGTGGAGTCACTTGTTCCTTCAATTATCATATTATTTTATTTTTTTAAGTTCATTTATTTACCTTTGACAGGGAGCACAAGCGGGGAAGTTACCGAACGAGAACGGTGCTGACAGAGTAGAGCCCAATGCAGGGCTTGAACTCACAAACCTTGAGATCATAACCTGAGCCGAAGTCAGATTCTTTTTTTTTTATTTTTTTAATGTTTGTTTATTTTTAAGAGAGACAGAACCCAAGCTGGGAAGGGGAGAGGGAGAGGGAGACACAGAATCTGAAGCAGGCTCCAGGCTCTGAGCTGTCAGCACAGAGCCTGAGGCGGGACTCGAACTCACCAACCATTATTAGATCATGACCTGAGCTGAACTGGCACTCAACCGACTGAGCAAGCCAGGCGTCTCTCCATCATATTGTTTTAATAGAACACATTTGTAGGACTGGGATCTCAGAACTGGCTGAGGGACTATGACAGCACAGAAAGGAAGACCATGCATTAGAGAACAGATTCCCAGGGCTTACCTTGTGACATTCATTCACTTACTGTCAGCTCTGAAATCTGTGCCTCTGAAACCTGCCTGTTGTTCACATGGCTTAGAGCTTACCCAGAAGCAGAACACATGCCTGTCATCCAGGGTTTGAAAAGTCAATAAATATAGGTGCCTGGGGGGGCTCAGTTGGTTAAGCCTCCGACTTTGGCTCAGGTTCATGGGTTCAAGCCCCGCATCAGGCTCTGTGCTGACAGCTCAGAGCCTGGACTGCTTTGGACTCTGTGTCTCCCTCTCTCTCTGCCTCTCCCCTGCTTGCAATCTGTGTGTCTCTCTCTCTCACTCGAAAATAAATAAACAATATATATATATTTTTTTAAGTCAATAAATAGGGACGCTTAACTGGCCTAGTTGGTGGAGGATGTGACTCTTTATCTCAGGGTTGGGGGTTTGAGCCCCACATCAGATGTAGAAATTACTTAAGATCTTTTAAAAAATCAAAAAATAAGACATCAAAGGTAAAATTGTAAAATTAAAAGAGTTTGTGATACAATGTGAAAAGAAAAAGGAATTTTGATTACAGGGCTTAGATGCTCACTGGGAAATTAAAAAAATAATACTTTATTTTTTATTTTTTTAGCGTTTATTTTTGAGAGAGATACTTTATCTTTATCATCAGGATGAATTTAAATGGAGGCAACTGATAAAAATGTTAGTTTTAAATATTTGCTTCTTTATTCATTTTTATCCCTTATAATCCAACCTGTTCCACTGTCGTCCAATGCTGCCTCCATCAAAGAGAAGTTATTTCAAATGGAATATGAAACACTAACATAACGCATTTTAAAGGAAAATAGTGCTAATCTTTCCTGATAATTACCTTTTCTTTTTACAATCCCTGTTTTCACGGTAAACTTAATTTCATTATTAAACAAAAAGCATAACTTTTGATGTCATTTCTATTCTTCATGGGTCCCTTTAGCATTAGAACCCTGCCATCCTTTTCTCACTGTGTCTGAGTTAGCTTGGAAGGCTAGCCTAAATGTCAGTAACTTGCATTATTTTCATTAGAGCTAGACCATCTATCTTTTACAGTTTCTTATAACTAGCCAGAGAAGAGACATCACGGAGAATTCATTAAAGAGGGCTCTATCCAGAAAGGATTAGAAAAAAATGTGCATCCTATTATGACATCTCTTATGGACTGGCTATTTTCTGTTTGACTTTTTCAAAAGTCTCTCAAAATAAGTGGCAACTATGACATGTCAGAGCCCAGAAAGGCAACTAATTATAATCACGGCGTAATGTAAAAATATCACCACAGATTGGCTTATCATTATAGTCTTATTAATTCTTGACTTATGGGAGGAGTCTGTTGGTTTTGATCCATGTTCTGATCCAGGACTTCACGAGACAGTGGGGCTGTGACCACTCTCTTTCTTAGGTCTCTCCTCTGTGAAACAAATGAGAAACCATGAGTCAAGGCCAGTGCTCACCGAACTTCGGTGTAAGGGTACCTTTATAATCTTAAATTTTATTGAGTCCTGCCAAGTGACAGTGAGGAAACTCTGGAAACTCTGGAAACTCTCTCTCTCTCTCTCTCTCTCTCTCTCTCTCTCTCTCTCTCTCTCACACACACACACACACACACACACACACACTCATGACGGTAGCCATGAGAATGATGGTGACCTAAGGGACACGTGCTCCCTGGAATCACGCTGTACATCCATGAGACAACAGGACTGAAGAGAAGCAAATACCAGCTCATGCTTTATAAGGAAATACATCAGACCTGACTAATAGTATTGCAGGTGGTATCTTCTCAAACCCTGGAATTTAAAGGGATTTTAAAGCAACGCCTGGATGGCTCAGTTGGTTAAGCATCAGACTCTTGATTTTAGCTCAGGTCATGACTTCACAGTTGTGAGGTCAAGCCCAGTGTTGGGCTCCATGCTGAGTATGGATCATGCTTAAAATTCTCTTTCCCTCTGCCCCACTTGGGCCGTC
Organism: Acinonyx jubatus; assembly: GCF_027475565.1. Lineage (NCBI taxonomy): Eukaryota > Metazoa > Chordata > Mammalia > Carnivora > Felidae > Acinonyx > Acinonyx jubatus. The sequence goes on along the minus strand of NC_069382.1, from coordinate 3,427,624 downwards.
TCTCTCTCTCTCTCTCTCTCTCTCTCTCTCTCTCTCTCTCTCTGTCTCTCTCTCAAAAAAAAGTGGGGGGGGGATGATTTCAAGTATACTGCTGAGAGTCACTTAAGATCATGTTTATGGTTGCTCTAAGTTTTAACCAATTATATGTTATTTCAAGCGATTTTATGTTATTTATGTTACCCAACAATGTATAAGTAGGCAGCTTCACTCTGCCTCAGCCGTAAACATTTTATGAAAACTAACAGATCAAGATATCAATAGGATCTGGTGGCCAGAAAGCAAATTTCCATGTGTCTCTGATTTTTTTTCTAATTGTAATTTGAAAAGTACTATCCAATAGCTCATGTCTATATTTCTGACTATTTTTTTGCATTCACGTAGATTGTGTGCCTATTTTACCTATGAGCCGTCCTCATTAGATTAAAAAAAAAAAGTATGCTAATCTCTAATTACAGGTATATTACATAAAATTTGTCCTTGACTCTATTTTGATTACTGTCATGGACTGGTTCCTCTTTGTACTCTAAGCAGTCATGGTTAGTGGGATAACCCAATGAGACGAGGATAGTATTATCCTGTGTCATAAGCAAAATATTTGGATTTCTTTGTCATTTATTACCAAGAAGATCTTCAAACCATTGCTGGTACCAACTGAATTGTTCCCTCGGCATTTCAGCCATCAAAACTCATTTCTTCATATTTAATATTTATTTCTAATCTCCAGAATAGTTTTAAGTGTCTAAAGTTTTCATTTTATGTTTGGCCACTTTTGTTAAGGTATGTTTACTTTGTCCCTGATGTTTTCCCTCTTCCTGCCTTTATCTTCTTCTTACCTTATCTATAATCTTTATTATAACAATATCAGTCTCCCTCTATTATTAATGGATCATCTCATATAAACCTGAAAGATACACTTAGGTATTATTTCCATTGCTTTATATAAGGAAACAGAAGCTAGAAAATGCTAGGTTGGTCATGTTTCCATGACCAGAAAATGGAAAAATCAAGATTTTTTTCCAGTTCCCTGGACAACTACTTTGACAATTTTTCTTATTAAAAATAGCTATCTTTGGAGAGCCTGAGTGACTCTGTCGGTGGAGCATCTGACTTTGGCTCAGGTCATGATCTCACAGTTCATGGGTTCGAGCCCCACATCGGGGTCTGTGCTGATGGGTCAGAGCCTGGAGCCTGCTTCAGATTCTCTCTCTCTCTCTCTCTCTCTCTCTCTTTCTGTCCCTCCTCTGTTTATGCTCTATCTCTGAAAATAAATAAATAAAGCATTAGAAAAAGTTTAAAAATAGCTATCGTTACATGTAATACTGATCATAAGGGTGATTTATATTTCGATGAAATTATACAAGAAATATTTTCTACCAATTCTAAGACATAGTCCATGCTATTGAACAGTATGGCCTATTGCACTTAATATACAGTGATGCAGCATCTTTTTATACATTTCTTCCTATTCTGCAATGGCGATTTTAGAGTTTCCTTCTCTGCATTGCTAGCACCGTGCTTGGCCCAGAGAATGCACAAATCGCCACTAATTCATGGCTTCCTTATACCTGCATGAGTAGGAGTGACAGGGAAAGACGAACACCGTCCACAGGGCAGGCCATCCCTCTGCGTCGGCTGATGTGGAGAAAGAAAAAAAAAAGTCAGTTGGCTCAATGACAACATTTACCTAGATTCACGTTAGAAACATGCCGCCCAAGTGAGGGTTTCTTCAGTGAGTTACAGGAAGTGTCCCATACACCAGTAAGCCTGCATTATCTCATCTCATTGCAGTATGAACTTAGCTTTTGAAGTGAAGCACTTTCTGTCAAAATCTTTTTAATCATACTGTCTGACATTCACCACATTCTGCAGTTTTAGTGACCAGGGGTAATGACTCTACCTTTTATAGAATAGAAAGAATCCGTCCATTTCCCCCATGTTCCCATTGTACATATATAGATATATAGATTTATATCTATTCAGCTGTCTGTCTGTCTATGTATCTATCCACTTATCTACCTATTTATCTAATTTGTCTATGAATTATTTCTTATACTCATCCACAGTTTGTGCCTTTCTGGACCAAGCCTACAGAGCATCAACACTTCCTTTGGCTAACATTTTGATACAAAAGCGGTGATACATGAATACGGAAGGTCCAAGTCTAGCTGGATGCTCACCGGTGTGTCATGAATTATAAGAATAAAATATTTATTTATCTTAGGGATGAATGCCAACAACTTTTCTAGAATAAATTATAAGCCATTGATAATACATGCTGCAGTGCATAGGGTCTTACTGATTGCTGCCTTTGCATTTTAAAATCATATCCTAAAGTGGAGAAATGCATAAAATGTATTAAACTACCCAGGCTTCTGTTGAAAGTGAAAATGAATGGGGCGCCTGCGTGGCTCCATTTGTTAAACGTCTGACTCTTGATTTCTGCTCTTCTTGTTCCTCCAGTTTCTGGGTTCAAGCCCCACGTCGGGCTCTGTGCTGATACCACAGAGCCTGCTTGGGATTCTCTCTCTCCTTCTCTCTTTGCCCCTCCCCTGCTCTCTCTCTCTCTCTCAAAAACGAACGAACAAACAAACATACACACATGTAAAAGAAAGTGAAAATGAATGGCATTTTGCTATTGGAATAATAGTTTCTGTGGCTAGACATCAGTTTTAGGCAGTATACTGAAAACTAAGCATGAAGATAAGATCTATTTTATGAGAAATACAAGAAAAAAAAAACTCATTTATGGTTTCCTTAGCATCTTACCCAATCTGATTTTACCTTCAAAGAACGAACATTGCCTTGGATGAGATTTTCGTAATCCAGTAGTTCTAGATGTCAGAAAGTCATACTGCTTCCCTAAAAAAGAAATCCATGACAAATTTCAACTCCATCAACAAGTAGGCAGTGGACGATTTGTAGAAATGCCCTTAACCCTCAACCAGACTTTGGGAATCTATATGTGATATATCACCTGCTTCTAATGAATCTATAATGCGGTGCTTCCTGCTTTTTATGCCATCAAGATGAGATTCTTATTGAAATTATTACAATTATTACAATTGTGTAATAATTTATTCTTTTTTTTTTTTTACAACTGCATTGCCAGTTTAGATTCCATGTTTTGGTTTTCTGCTTGTTTGTTTGTTTGTTTGTTTTGCAAGAGGTGCAGTAGGTGAAAAGGTCTATCTTACCTGTCATTTTACATTTTATCTCCCCAAAGAGCTGGGTGTAAAATTGTAGTTATTATCATGTGTGAAACTGATCATTAAAGGGTGTATGCAATTCTTCCAGCTTATGAGGCATCCACCCCCACAGTTTAAACAAAGAAGAAACAAATCAACATGAAAAATAATGACGAGTGAATATCCACATTTGGCCATAAACATTTTCTAAAGAAGATCCTTGGCTTAATTGTGCATTCAGCCTCAGAGAGTGAGGAGGCACAGGGAGGCAGCTTGCATAGGGAAGGCTTAATGAATGTGGTCAGAATATTCTCTCAAAGGAAAAGTGCGACTTACCAGTGGAAATGAGGTCATGATCAGACATCACAGCAAAAGAAGTTCTTAAATCCAGCCCCTTTATGACCTATAGTTTGATCATTCCACACTCAACTGTACAAAATTCCACCTGCTTGCATTAGTACACTTTTATCTCACTTCTGGGGTTTTTGGTAAGCTATACCCCCCCCATTTGTCTGGAATGGCCATCCCTATTACTACCTTTAAATGGGTAATCACCAGTTCTCTTTTCTAAATGCCATTTAGAAATCATCCTTTAGGGGCATTAAAAAACTCCCAAGGATTAGAACAAGCCAGTAGCTCCATGGCCAAGAGAATCATTGACGCTTGATTTTTACAGCAGGTAGAGCCTCTTCAGACCAAAGTATGATGTCTTCTTCTCTACAAATTACACCTGAGGTTCGCAAAGACTGGGTGATTAGTTCTTGTATGCATGGTCTGTCACTGTATCTACTACAGAATGTGAACACTTCTTTCTAAGTTAAATTATATAGAATGGTGTATGCCATATGCATATATATATATATATATATATATATATTCTATGCTATTAATATTTATAATAGAGATTACAGGTATGTGTGTGTATATGTATGTGTGTCTCTATATAGATATAGGTAGATATCCATACAAGTCCTGGTTTGAGTTGATATTTCTATCTACTGATCTTTGTAAATGAAGGTAGATTTCATTACAAGGAAAAGAGTACCCCATAAGCTGTCCTGGTTTGAATTGGTAAATGAAACTCTCATCTATCTTACCCCCTACCTCTCCCTCCCCTAAATCCCACTAAAACTAAAGTAATGGCCATGAAAGATTATCTTTTTAAAAGTCACAAATCTACAGGACCAAAAAAAGAAAGGGGGGGGAGGGGAGGGGCACAATACAATTTGACAGGTTAGAAAACAAGGGCAAAGGCAGTTGATCTGGAGGACCCAGGAAAGTTGACTGTTGTTCCAGTGGTTGACAAAGCCATGAAGCAAACTGATTTGCTTCAGGGAACTGTCAAATGCTCAGGAATTGGCACAACCAGAACCTTCTGAAGGTGACAATGATGGTGAGGCAGAATGAAAGGGATGATTCAAAAAAAAAAACAATTCAGAAGGAATTAGAACCTACCCCCATCGCCCACTGTGGGCAGCTGGATGACCAACCGTCCTGCATCTTAGAAGGCTGAAGGTTTTATTCTTCAGTGAAGGCAAAACAGAGAGTCTGCGGAATGGAAAAGTCAGGCAAATTTGAGGATTGTACCAGAATAAAAATAGGGAAATGGAAGTATAAACGAATGTAGATATCCCTGGCTCTCCTAGTTTAAGGCTTATACCCTTGAGCAGGAGAGACTGTGGCCGACTCGAAAAAAAAGAACCAAAGAGAAGGTATTGGGGATTCCGCAGTGAATATGAGCAGACTGCCAAGGAAATCCTCAGACAGGAAGACAAGATCTCCACTAGGCAGGGAACAGAGCAACTGTGAAGAACCTGGCAATGTGCGGAAGATAAGCTGAGCCCTTGAGTGTGCGTCTGAATCAGTACCGGAAAACCTTGCTTTCCAGGACCCACCTCCAGACCTCAATCCAGGAGGTCCTGAGGGTAGCCCGGAAAAGTGCATCTTTACCCACTTCCCCAGGTATGCTCATGCTGCTGGACCTGGGGTCCCACTTTGACAACAACTAGTGCAGCACTCTCTTAAGATGGGCAGGACCCACCCATCAGGCCATGTTCCATAATCCAAGTGTTGAAGGATGAGAGGTATTGATTATCTCCAGGAGAAAGAGTTGTATGTTTGTTTGTATAGATGTTGGTTTTTCAGAGCGAAATGAGCCGCCTCCAGGAATCTGAAGTATTTGATGGATGATAAACAAACACTAAAAATCTAATAAGGAGAGGGAAGAAAACAAAATGCACAAGTCTCAGAGGACCCATGCCGCATAAATTGATGGATGAGAGCAAAAAGGAACCTTTCTGTCTCCATGCTGCACCTGCGAGGCACACAGCATGCTCCCTCCAGCATGACCATCAAACCAGGAGCCCTCCCTCATCCAGCGGGCCCCACGGGGTGTACTGAGAAATCCACACTGTCCTTTGCTCTGTTTCCAGCTCATTCCGGGTGGTATCAGGAAAGATCTGGCCATGTGCGCTAGTGCCCAAGCACCAGAAGCTCCACCAGGGTCTAGACCATGACCTTGCATGTTTGCCCAAAGGGCCCACATGAGAATTCTAATGAAGACACCCCAGGGTGTCTCTTCACCTCTTCATAAATGTTCTCCATATACCTGAACAGACAGTGGCCATCAGAGTTGGGTTTGACTGGTCTGGTCTCTTCTCCATCTTGGGAAAAGAATTAATTAATGTATTCCCCCCTCCCTTTTGGATATGGGGGAAAATCTGTATGTAAATGAGGGAAATTGTTTTGTTTTGACCCCGGCTAAATAAAGGACGCATGTGGAATCCTATTTTAAATTGATAACACGCTAATTTGACCCTCTGGGGTCCCGCCAGTCCACCCCACCGGTTCTGCCGCTGCCGTCCAATTTCACTATGTTTTGCTATTACTTCCCTACAGGCACGATTTACAGCAACATCTATCACATCACATCTTACAAGAAATGCTTTTCACTTCTTTTTTCCCCCTTATTCACAGTTGTTTTATGTTTGTGAGTATGTGTGTTACGTATCTCGCTCTACGATAGCATGCAGAACAAAAAACATAAGATCATGTAATATTTTAGTTATTAATTGTCACTATAAATTAGAAAGTTTCCTTTGAGATTATGAAAGTCTTTATTTTCAAGGTTCACATACAATCCAGTGATGTATATTTTTTATTGAATGATAATTGACATACGATATTCTATTAGTTTAAGGTGTACCACATAGTGATTCTTCATTTAGATTCATTACAAAATGATCACCACAGGGTCTAGTCACCATCTGTCACCACACAAAGTTATAACGTTATTCCCTATATTCCCTAGGCTGTGTATTACATGCCGACTACTTACTTGTCTTCCAACTAGAAGTTTGTGCTTCTTAATGCCCTTCACCTATTTCACCTGCCCCAAGCACTCCCCCCCCCCCCCCCGCTTGCTCTGGTAATTAACATTTTGTTTCCTGTATCTATGTGTCTGCTTCTGTTTTGTTTATTTTTTGTTTTGATTTTACTTTCCATATATAAATGAAATCACATGGTATTTGTCTGTTATTTAGCACAATAACCCTCTAGGTCCATCCATGTTATCACAAATGGCAACATTTCATTCTTTTTTATCACTCAGTAATATTCCATTATACATATAATTATACATATATTATATTTTAATGTAATATATTATAACATATTACAATTATATATAATATATATGTGTGTGTGTATATATATATATCTGCCACCTCTTTTTTATCCATTCATCTATTGATAGACACTTGAGTTGCTTTTATAACTTGGCTATTATAAATAAAGCGGTAATAAACATAGGGGTGCATATATCTTTCTGAATTAATGTTTTCATTGTCTTTGAATAAATTACCAGAAGTGGAAATTCAGGACTGTTGAGTAGTTCTATTTTTATATATTTGAGGAGCCTCCATATTGTTTTCCACAGTGGCTGCACCGGTTGGCATTCCCACCAACAGCGCGTGAGGGTTTCCTTTTTTCCATATTCTCACCAACTTGTTATTTCTTATTTTTTTAATAATAGCCTTTCTGACCAGTGAGAGGCAATAGCTCATTGTGGATTTCTTTTGAATGTCCTTGATGATTAGACATGTTGAGTGAGTATTTTTTAATATTAAAAGTGCTCACGGTACTCTATAGTTTCTCATTTGAACTTAATTTTCTGTTGTATTATATGTCTCTGCCTTACATGTTCAGCATTAGTAAATAAATACAGAACATACAAGCATAAACATTAAATCCTAATGATCAATGACATTACTTTTTTTAATGTGGTAAAACCATAGAAATAAAAATCGTGTTTCCCACTTTGACAGTGTTAATGTCCATTTCCAATATTAATCATAAAAGAAACAAATTTCCTGTACCTCCTAAAACAGTTAAACTTCACTGCCTTTACCAAAGTAATATTGAGTATTAGAGACAAAGTATATCTGAGGAGATATAAATCTAACAAAATATGTATTACACTTGGAGGAGCATTGGATATTACAAGAGTAATGGACTGATGGTCACCATGTCTTTCCTTTCTTCTTTTCTTTGTTTTCCTTTCCTTTCCTTTCCTTTCCTTTCCTTTCCTTTCCTTTCCTTTCCTTTCCTTTCCTTTCCTTTCCTCTCCTCTCCTCTCCTCTCCTCTCCTCTCCTCTCCTCTCCTCTCCTCTCCTCTCCTCTCCTTTCCTTTCCTTTTTCTTTCCCTTCTCTTCCCTTCCCTTCCCTTCCCTTCCCTTCCATTCCCTTCCCTTCCCTTCCCTTCCCTTCTTCTCCCCCTCCCTTCCTTTCCTATTCTTGAATCTGAATCTTACTGATGCTGTTCACTGGGATGCATCTGCTTCCGGGATTAACCTGTAACAGTATCTGTGAAACATGTATTAATTTAACATATTTAAAATCTACAATCTCTCCCAGATTTACAGTGTGTTTCTGTGATTAACTCTGAACTCAGCTCTAAGAAGTGACTTTCTACACGTTGCAAAGTGAGGAATGCATTTCTGCGTGGATTGTTTGTGTGCCCTTTATCTTTCTACGTGTGCACGGGTGGATCATGTTTCTATTTCTAATCTCAGTAGTATTACCAGTGCAGTAATTACATACAGAAACATTCCTTCTCTGCGATTTCTCAAGACTCATAACTCAGCGACAATTACTACTCCTTGATAATTATATTTCTGTAGTTGTAGCCACAGCACAGGTGCATGCGGTGCTAGAATTTCATATAGACCCGTGTCTTTAATAAGGTTTACAGCTCTCCGGTTCCTTAGGAATTGCTTTCTTTCTTTCTTTGGACCATGTTTCTATTCTCTTTGAACCCAGTTACAGGGGTGGGGGAAGCTTCACTTGTGTGGGTATTTCATGAGGTAAATCTACCTACACTTAACGTTCGCCAAAGGGCCACCTTTTATGGCAAGTCCTGGATTGTGCCACACAGCCTCGCCCAACCACAGCCATGAAGGTCTCAGCCTTCACTGCCTCCCCAAGAAGTGTGATGATAAGTGGCTCATTAGTCCTATCTAAGCAGTCGGGCCCCAAATTGTGTGAGCCTTGCCGTGTCAGCAGAACTTGGGGATGGAACAGGACAGGTTTCTGGTTCTATCTGAGATGGTCGACTTAGTCTCCCTGCCTTGGTTTCTTCGTTTTTACACTGTAACTATAGCTAGCTACTTTGGGTTTGTTTTGAGAATCCAGTATGATAACTTAGGTGCACATCCTGGTGAGTTGTATATCTAAATTAGTAGTAATTCCTCCTTTGTCTTCTTGGCTTAAAATTCCCATACTGCTTGGTCATTGGAGCATTCTCGTGACCTGTAAATCTATAAATATCTGGACGTCAACAAAAGGACAGATTAAACCAAGTCCCTATGGAGTTACCACAAATGTAATCAGGCATGACTTTCTGGAAAATGACTGAAGTAGCAGAATTGCACAACAGGTATTCCTGATGTCCCATATTATAAAATATTCTGTCTATGTCTATCATTTGTTTATACATCTTTATACAATTATTTTAAAGGAACATTAGGACCCACAATGAAGGAGATGCTCCTACATTTTAGATTGTCATTAATGATTTTAAAAATCATTATTTTTAGTAGATCACCATATATCAATATTATTAGACAACAGCTTGAAGTCACTAATCCTTTGATATAAACTCAGGTAGTGTGATTCACAATTTTGCAATTGGAGGCTCTCTTCATAGTTTAAATTCTTTGGGCAGCCAGAATATTCCAGAGAGATCAAAGTGGATTTTTCTGCAAGGCTAAAGTTAATTCCTATGTAAAAAATTAAATTAAAAATAAGAAATGACTGAAGTTTTACAGTTTTATAACCACATTTTTATTCAAATAGATGCTGTCTTGTACTTGCTGCCATTTAATTCTAGACTGAAGTGCGTCAGAATGACAAAACACTCTTCTATTTTGTCAGTGGAAAAATTTGTCGTAGATTCCTCCAGAGTTTCCAGTTCTACTTGTTTTTCATTATTTACGCATATGATTTGGTTCCGTTGTAAAAAAAGGTAATAGATTGAATACATTTTAGATGATTGCTTCAGTTCTGTTAACACGTCTGTCATGGTTGTAATTACTTATTATATACTGAGTGTAGCTACAACGAAACATAGCACAGAGACCTTTGACCCATGTGGTGGGCCTGTAGGTTTTTGTCATTAAGAAGACATGAACACACAGACCCCGGTAAGGAATGAAACTCTACTATGTTCCTGGGCCATTAAACTCGTGTATTTAAAACATAAACAAACAAAAAGTTTACATTTCACCTATAACGTTTTCTACGACAACTCATAGAAGGTGCTATTATTATACACATTTGGGGACAAGCAAGGATAGACAGCCTTAATGAAACTACAAGCCATGTGAAAGTTTCGTGTTCACCAGCCCTGGGAACCTCTGTGGCCAGATGTTACTAAATACACTAATTTGGAAATAATTGGTCTCTCTTTTCTTCTTTTTCTATCTCTGTGAGGAGTTAGTGGGCAGTGCTGAGACCAAATGAGGAAGAGGAGTAAGAACCAACAGCCTGGATAAACCCCTGCTACATGTGAGGTCAATGTATTAGCAGTGGTTTAGTGGTGAATATGTTGAATTTTTTAATAAGTGTTCTATAATTAAGGAATAATTAAAATTGAAATAACACAGAAGTATCTAGAATCAAAGTGAAAGCTCCCCTTTATCCAAAACCCTCTCTACTTATAATCATTGTCACTGTTTTTGTGGAAACATTTCTTTGTTTACACGCATAAACAAACAGATGAGGAATATTTTTAATCATAAGTTGCATTATAGGATGCTGTATTAGTTCGTTCAGGCTGCTATAACAGAATACAGTAAACAGATGGTTTAAACAACGACGTTTATTTTTTCACGGTTCTGGAGGCTGGAGGTCCAAGACCAGAGTCCTGGCAGCACTGGTTTTTGGTGAGGCCCTCTTCTGGCGTGTGGACAGGGCTTTCTTGCCATGTTTTCATATGGCAGAGAGAGGGACCTACCTGGTCTCTTTCTCTTCTTCCAAGAGCACTAATCCCACCAGGGAGGCTCTACCCTCATGACCTCATGTAAACGTAATACCTCTCAAAGGCCCTACCTCCAAATACCATCACTTTGAAAGTTAGGTCTTCAGCATATGAATTTGGGGCAGATACAAACAAACCTTCAATCCACAACAGATGTATATTATCCTGTAACCTGATTTCTCTAAAAATGTGGGTCGTTTTTTGTTTTTTTGGTTTTTTTTTTTTACTTATTTTGAGAGAGAGAGAAATGTGTGTGCATGCAAGCAAGCAGAGCAGGGGCAGAGACAGAGACAGAGACAGAGACAGATTGAGAGAGAGGGAGAGAGAATCCAGCACAGTGCAGAGCCTGATGCAGGGCCTGAACTCAGGACTGTAAAACCATGACCTGAGCCGAAACTAAGAGTCTCTCAGATGCTTAACTGACTGAGCCACCCAGGCGTCCCTCATGTGACCTGATTTTTAACTGAAACACAATTTTCATGTTTTAATGTGTAGTAGACCAACCTCTTAAAAATTTTCTCTTAGTATTCCCTGATGTGAATGTACCTAACTTGAAGTAAAAATTTCTCTGTGGACACAGAGATGTAGGTTGTATCCAGTTTCCTTCTGTTTTTAAGAATGTTACAGTGGCTGTCCATCCACCCATATTCATGAACCATTCTTTGAATATGAGATTTTCTTAAGGGTGTTTTCTGGAAGTTTGATTACTGGAACAAAATATATGTTCCAGTTCTAATTTGCCAAGTTACCACCAATTGCTGGTGTAAATCCACCAATACAGCACCATATTGTTGAACCAAGAATACGCAAACGACTGTTTCCCCATAATTCAGCACACACAGAACACACCAGATCACATATAATTTGGCCAATCATATGGCCAATGTGCTACCCCTAAGTTACTCTTTTCCTGATTACTAAAGGGGTATAGCAAATCTGTTCGACCCAACACATTTCTCCTATGTCTTGTCCTATTACTGTCTTTTGCCCATGTTTTTTATTGGGTTCTGACATCTTGGATCTTTGGGAACATTTTTTTTCTCTAGTTATAAACAAATTTCCTCAATTATATTTTGAGATTTTTTTTTCTTTTGCCACAGCCTAGCCTGTTTCTAAATGAATATTTGGCATTTGTAGATACTCTTTCCAAAATGTTATTTAGTTATCTGATGTTATGTATGGACTGAATGTTCGTGTTCGCCCCAAATTTACATGTGAGATCCTAACCCTCCGCCCAAAATGATGTTAAGAGGGGTTAGGAGCTGGAACCTTTGGGGAGAGGTAATTAGGTCATGAGAGTAGAGTCTTCACGCATGGGATTAGTGCCTTTGTGAAGTTGACCCCAGAGAGATTCTTCACCCCTTCTTCCATGAGAATACATAGTGAGGTGATGGAGGTCTGTAATCCTCACCTGAACCTGACCATGCTAATTACCTGATCTCAGACTTCTTAACCTCCAGAACTGTGCAAAACAATGTGTCACCCAGTCTGTGGTATTTTGTGATAGAAGCCCCAAAGGACCAAGTCACCTGACTAGAAGAGGTCACCGTCAGATCCTGGGACGGTCTATTTGCAACCTAAGAGTGTGAGGCCTTCAGCACATCAGCACACCTGTTCTCGAACTGGAAAGTCCCTTCAAAAAACGAATCGTCAGCATCATTTACTGTGACTGCTCTTAGCCGTCAGAATCACTGAGTATTGTAATGGGCTGCTGAGAGAGGTGGTCAGAGGGAGATGATGTATAACCCACCGAGTGCATCATTTATTAAGACTATCATAACTCTAAAATTACAGCACGCTGCCCCTGCTGCTACTTACCCTGTGGCAAACAGGTTCAGCTGGGGATTTCCTTGTTTAGGTTTCTGGTGCTCTGAAAGATGCAAAGATACAGAGCTCTTGCAAGAGACAGTGATATCTAAAGGGGGATTCCGCTGGCAGCCAAGCAAGCTGCTTCTCACTGGTGACTCTGGATGATAGAAGTGAAAGGAAACCCCACAGCAACCTCCACAGGCCTCGTGGGATCTTCTGGAACCACCTGTGTGACAATTTAGAAGAAAAAGATTTGGATAACTAGGGGGAGTCTCTGTCCTCATCAGCCTGGATTTGTGACAAAAGAAACAACAGCATGGTGGTAGGAAGAGGGTGAAAAAAGGCTTCAGATTTTATTCTTGTTGACTGCCAGCGACTTGAAAATTGTAAATAGAAAAACTTTTAAGCTTCAATAGGTGTTCCTAAACACAGTCACTAGATAAATAATACTATCAGCATGATTCTTAGAATTCTTGAGAGAGACTATGAATGTTTTATGTCTGAAAGTAATTCACGTTCTGATTTCTGAAGGCTTATGTGCCTCCAGTAAATCATGCTGTAGGTGTGGGTTTTTATATTGTATTCATTTCCCCAAAAATGTGTGCTCAGATATAGACCCTGTAAGCCAATGTAAATGGTATAATCTAGCAAAAGTGGAATGTTCGCCCATTTTCGTCTGATAATTTTTACTTGTAAAAGCTGTTGTGTTTAAAGTATTGACCTATATGAGAATGTGTATCCAATTCTAACTTGTGGAGCCAGAGTCGATTTACAGATGCATTGCTCGGGAGTTTGGAGTAGTAATTAAGTCTGCATATCACTTCCAGGTCCTCAAATGTGAAGCTCATCTTGTTCGAGATTGTGGGAGTCTGGGCAGAGTCCCCTTGCAGAGGGACCTTGTTCCTGCTGAGACCCACCACATGGTGGGAACGCCATACACTCTGTAGGCAGAGATGCTTGTTCCTCCAAACTTCCCACCTTCACGTACCAGTTATCACTCCCTTTAGAGGAGGCTGGAAGACAGGGAAGGGCAGGAAGGGAGCAAATCCTCTTTCCTTATTCATATTTTGCCAGCAAGCTCTATCCTGCCAGCATGTTTGCTTCTGAGATGGATCCTCTGACATGTAGCCCCAGCCCTCATCATGGATGAGCCCCATGGCCATGCATGAGATGCAAAATGCAGAGACATTTGTAGACATTTATAAAACTGTGGAGATTAGGGGCTCCTGGATGGCTCAGTCAGTTGAGCATCTTAGTTCTGGCTCAGATCATGATCTCAAAGTCATAGGACTGAGTCACACACCAGGCTCTGTGCTGAGCATGGAGGTTGCTTGGGATTCTCTCTCTCTCTCTCTCTCTCTCTCTCTCTCTCTCTCTCTCTGCCCCTCTCCCCTGCTTGTGTTCTTTTTCTCTGTCTCTTCAAAAATAAAAACAAGATGTGGAGATTCGAAGTATCCCACTAAAGGATTCATTACTGGCTCTTGATAATTAGATAATCATCTAGACAATTAGCCATCCAGAGTTTCCATTTCCATGGTACAATATTATGACCTATGTAATTCCTCATTTTCTTTTATTTCAATACTAGATCCCAGGGGCACCTGGGAGTGCTCAGTCCCTTAAGGATGTGGCTCTGGATTCCTGCTCAGGTCTTCATTCTCATGGTTCATGAGATTAAGCCTGTCATTGGGTTCTGCTCTGACAATGTGGAGCCTGCTCGGGATTCTCTTTCTCTCTTGCTCTCTCTGTCCCACCCCCGCTCATTCTCTCTCTCCCTCTCCCTCTCCCTCTCCCTCTCCCTCTCTCTCTCTCTCTCTCTCTCTCTCTCTCCCAAAATGAATAAATGAACTTAGAAAAAATACTACCTCCCAAGCTAAATTGCGACTCTTTGCCTAGATTAAAGTATATTTTTATGCATTTTAAGTCTAAAGTCTTAATATAGATGAAACAACACGAGAAAAATCATATATAAAATTAAGGCAACTTGTGTTTCATTATACTTATTTCTAGTATTAAGCTTGTTTAAATGTGTCATCTCTCAATAACCTGTGCTCAAGGTCAAGGGTTTTTTTTTTTCCAAAAATTAAATGCTTTTTTCAGTCTTCAGAATCTTCTGATAAAAGAATTTCCCCAATCTATACTACAAATAAATCAAGTAATGCAGAAATGAGACACAGCAAACAATAACACCAGCAACCTTAGAATCTTTCTGTCTGGAATCATTACTACATGCAAACCAAAGCAAAGCAACATATTTGAAAGGATCTTTGGAAGATTTTTTTGTCGATTGCAGTCATATGTTATAAAACTGGGGTTGGAATGAGAACTTCATTCCTGCCAGATGGCTCCCAGAGATGCAACATTTGTTAGGAGCAAGTTATTCCATTTTGTAATGAGAGTCTGAGACAATTACATCTCTTAGTGCACCTGTGGCATCTCCAGGAACCTTCTTCACAAGATGACGATACTGAGTCGTTGATGGACTGAATATTTCTACAAGTGCCTCACATTTTATCTTTTTAACATAAGTAAATAAATAAAGTGCCAGCACTAAGAAAATAAATGCCTCTGAGGTCTTTAAGTAAAATAACTTAGAAGAAAAAATTTTTTGAAAGAATCTCACAGATCAAAGTGTTTAACCCTGGACCCCTGAAGCCTGGCATGGTTGGAGGCCGAGAGAGAGGAAAATGAACAAGTTGAAACGTTAGATGGCACGCCTGGCTGGCTCAGTTTGTGCAGCAAATGACTTTTGATCTCGGGGTTGTGAGCTCAAGCCCCATGCTGGGTGGAGAGATTACTTAAAAATAAAATCTTAAAAATAAATGAAATTGTTAGGCATTTTTTTTCCTGTAACTTTATGTGCAGATTTGACTTTTAAGGAGCAAGTACAAAGCTATCATCATTTTCAAAGAGTTTCCCGACTAGCCAAATGTTTAAAAATTAATTTTTTATGTAATGATAATGACATAGGGAACGTTATATGTGGAATTTATAAAAAAATGTTTTCAAGATAGACACAAGTCCAGAGCATTGTCTTACAAAAGCTGGAAGGCAAGGGCACAGGTTTGTAAAGTCCAGATGTCTTAGAGTAATCAGCTCACAGAGAAAGTGATCACAGTGTGAGTCTCCAAAGTTCTCCTGGCTTTTGGTAGGAGACATGAGTTCTCCACAGAATGAAATGGAAGAGTTATTACTATAGGCAAATTAGAGGTAGAGTCCACGAGTTTTAGGGAAATGATGGATGAATCAGTTAAAATGTATTCTGCCGTCCAATTTTGTCTTATTCTCTATTATTTTATTCTTATTCACTGGATTCTGAATTTCATTCTTTAGCTGAGAGATCTGGAAGAAGTTGCACATTTGCATATTTAAATCTGATTCTTCTGAAATCCTTTTCCAACCCCACCGTCATTAGTGTCCTGGTGGGGACTTGTTCCTGTGCCCACTGGGTGACGTCAACTTCCAACATAGCCGGGATACATTCTTTCTTTCTTAATGATTTCACGTAACACAGGCACAATTTCATCTAGTCCTTATTGGTCTCTTCTATAGAGTGTTACTCCTAAAATTGTTTGCTTGATGTATTTTCATTTCTTTGTGATGCATATTGACTGGAAAGGGATTGTAATACCAGAAAAATGAGGATAATTTTCTCTGCCCTCTCCCCTTCCTCTTAACCTCCTCTGTTTTAAATAGTTACATTAGAGCCTGTTTGGTGTAGCCCGTCCCTCCGTGAGCACAGGAGCGAACCTGTCTTGTGTCGTACCTCGCTCACAGAGCCATATGCTGGCGAATATCTTGAAAACTATCCGATAAAAATATCTGATGATGGAAAGCAAACGTAAGTTTGGTGACGATGTTGTCTAGAGTTTTTACTTTCCACAACTCCAAGGGCAGATGACCCTGATCAATGCTGACCCTGGCGATGTTGGGGGAACTTTGCGGACGACCGAATAGAATGACCACTGCCAACACTTCCACTCAGTCACGTGCACCCCATACGGGATTGAAAAGTTGAGTCGCATGTTCAGTGGTGCAGTACTGAGCCCCCAAGCCCATGATACTTTGATCGTAACTGGACTGTTCTTTCTGATAGATCACTCCATAATATGCCCCGCAAAACTGTGAAACGGCATTTCATTCATGAAAATTATGGTTTGGTCTGTGGAATTTATATAAAATGGTTTCAAATTATACATAAATGGGCAATTTCTAAAGGTGATGGAATTTCTTTAGTCACAATCTCTTACAGTTTCAGGCTATTTCCATTAAAGTGACACATCCTTACAAATAAGCTAGAGTTAGGGGCCATTCAGACATGGAGTCCTGCTGGGTTTTCTGTGCCACTTAAGGGCTTTCTGCTTTGGAATCCAGATATCCCCAAACTTAATTAGCTGTCTAGAAACTGAGTGGCAAAAGTTGCATATGCACACACTTCATTTCTTTTATGTATTCACTACTTAACTGTTCTGAAGGAGAAAAACAGCATTTGGCAAAAACACGTCAGGCGACATTTCAAAGATCTCCTATGAGACCCCCAGGCTGGATTCCTGAGCCTGTTGCCCTGGTAGAAATCTAACAAGATGACTCATAAGCTGATGATGAGCTGTGGGAAAACAGTTGAGGTTCAAAATGGATTATCAAATTAAAACTGTGTTCATAACAGCAATTACTCGCTACTAATTCAGATGTTTTTCCGGGGAAACCCTTCATGCTTAAATGAAGCCTGCAACAGTCACTTTCTTAGACACTGTGAAACGGCCAGCCAGTAGTTCTGGATAAGAATATCCTAAGGAAATGTTGGGTAGCCGTAGAATCATCAGCCAACACTGAATTTTCATAAACATGAAGTCACAGATTTCCCAAAGATAATTCTATAGCGTTTGAAACAAATGAATATATAGCAACTGAATCTGTAGTTCGTACTGGGGATTTCAAAAGAGCTGGGCTTATCTCCTCTAGAGTCTGATACAACTTAATAGAAGAACTTTGAAACTCCCCCCCCCGCCTCCCCTCACCACTTCCTTTCCCCTCTTCCCTTTCTTTCTGCTGTTCTCCTCCCTTCTTCCCTGATTCCCTTGGTCATTGCTGCTTGTATTGCAATTTGCAGTCTCTACTATGCAGACGTTTGATGAGAACGCTATTCTCTTAAGTCAGGATTTTGGAAGATGAGTGAATACTTTTATTTCCATTTGAGGATCTGGGCGCCTAGTCTCCTCCTTCTCATAAACCGTTATCAGATTGCATGTCAGTTATTAGCAGCAGGTGGTGGAGAGCGATGGGCAGTCACGTGAGGCAGCAGCGGCATCTGACACAGAGTGTGTTTGCTGCGTGGCTGGCCTGTCATGTTGGACAGGGATAATGGATTGCTACTGCAAATGAGCTTTCGGTGGGTGCAAATTGTACATGCCGGCTGAGGCTTTGATACTCTCAGCTATTCATAATATGGTTGCTTGTAATGAGAAGTCAGCAGGTGCTACTTTGTAGTTTAAGAGCGAGCCCAGATATTGATCAGTTGTGAACACATGGAAATTTTGAGGTGCACGAAATCTCCGTGTCACTTGTAATCATTATCCAGTGCTTCAAACAAAATCTAAACCGAGAAGATTTGCATCAGGGCATTTTCTACCGCATGAGGAGTGATTTTCATACAGAGAGGACTTTGTCCTCTACAGGTGGTTTCCAGTAGGGGTTTTCTTCCCGAATGGAGACCCTCTTGATGGTAGGAAGGTCTGAGTGGAGCCGTGCAGTGTTGAAAAACGTGGAGCGGTTCCAAGTGGTCCCAGCCGTGTAGGTGTGCACACCACACTTACTCTCTTTGTGGCATTTTGTTTCTGTAAATGGAGGGTACGATAGTTGCATCTGGAAGAATTGATTGAGACCTGTGCGTGTTGTGTCAACCTTGCTTGTTGGCCATTCGTTATTGGTATCGTTACTCCCGTATTCCTGTTTAATCTACACGGATGCCTCCGTCAGAGAGAGGCAGTGTGGTAGGTGGTGTTGGGCTACCGTGCCAAGGTCTCCACCGTTAGTACAGCTCCGTAGTGGGATCTCTGAACTAGAGCTTTCCCTGTAATACCGACAGGTGCAGCCTTTTAAAATTGTACCTGTTGGGTTTAACTATTCATGTTTATTTGAGCTGACGGAGCG
Source organism: Acinonyx jubatus (assembly GCF_027475565.1). NCBI lineage: Eukaryota > Metazoa > Chordata > Mammalia > Carnivora > Felidae > Acinonyx > Acinonyx jubatus. The sequence goes on along the minus strand of NC_069382.1, from coordinate 3,408,943 downwards.
GAGGGCGGCTTTTCGGAGCCCTGACTCCAGGAGGTCGCTACCGGTTTAGACCCGATCTCTCCAAGGTGGTGGCTCCCGGCCAGGAGGCTTTACTCCTGTGGTTGCTGGGTTGTCCAGCCTGTGAGGTGTCGTGTATGACAATACACACTAGATTTCCATCTAATCAGTGACTGTTATGTCGAATTCCTATAAAGGTCATACTTCATGTATGTTCCAGGGAACAAAAAGGTACCATCTAAAATCAATTGACCTGTTTATTTTCAGCTGTAAAGTGTGGCTTCTGTAAAATTTCAAATTTCATGACCGACTTGCATCATAGTCCTGTGGACCAGGACTAGTCTCTAGCAGAATAGAGACACTGAAACTGACTACCTTTTTCTTTGCTCATAAAATTATACCATATAAGACATCATTGCTATTTCTCGTGTAATATTTACCAAAGCAGTTACGCAGCAATTATCTGATACAGTGTTCTGTTTTTATACTTTTAAATAAAATTTGAGTATCATGGATCCCTCATTTAGAATCCTAAGGAAGCGCCAACATGTTTTCCCCACTGGCAGAAACACATACATTAAAATTTTGGCTTATCATGGTCAAGTTCATGGGTCACTCCTCCCACCCAGAAGCCCGCCCCCCCCCCCAGGGACTCCTTAAGTGTCCATGCAGTAGGATGAAGATTGTCTACATGTGCTAAATTGGAGCCATCACTTGTCCTCAGTCCCACAAGCACATGCCTTCCTCAGAGACATTTCACTAGCTCTCCCCTCTGCCTGGTACCCCTCCATGTCTGGCGTGCCCTGATAGGTGTTGGTACACCCTACATGTTACGTGTTGCCAGACGTTTCCTTGCAGTCAAGGAGGAGATCAGAGGATAAGGGCAGAATAATGCTTCTCCTCTGGGCTGAAGCACAGAGTAGCAAACACAGCGCCATGCTGTTCCCTCTGGCCTGCCTCGGTGGCCGAGGAGGGTCAGAGGGTCATGCCACAAGATCCTGGCCTCGGCAGACTGGGTACCTGAGTCACTCAGGATGGAAACATTCTTCAGTGCTTTAGAGACATAGCCTGAGGGGCTAGTGTGCTTTTGTTGTACTAGGACGCGGAACTTTGTTGATTTTGCCCTGGGCTAGCCGAGGCTTTGCTAGCCTGAGAGCGGAGCCTACCTGCCAGGTGGGAAGCCGCCTACCACCTGTTGTACAAATCCCTCTTCACATCTGCACATGTTCTAGAACACTCGTCACCTTTGCACTCTTGCTGGGTTTACTGACCAGGCTGGTTTACTGTCTGTTCCTTCTAGAAAGTCAGCGTCACGAAGTCTACAGCCCTCCCTCACACAGTCACACTCAAGAAGTATTTAATGAGTAAACGCGTAAATAAGGAAGTCAACCAATGTCCATGCTCTTTCCCCCAAATGTTCTAGAAACCAGGTCCTCCATACAGTTTTAAGATACACATAAACTCACTATGAGAGAGCTTTCCAAATTATTACAGGATTAACTTAAAGTCACACAAGCAATGAAATGAAGTGAAAATTAAAATTCCAACCTTATAATTAAATGTGGTTCTCAAAGGATGCCGAGGGTTCCCCTGGACATTAATAAGAGTTTTGTTTTTGTTTTTGTTTTTTGCCCTTGGCATATATCTTAGGATATGTATCTTAACCACCACAGTGGACATGTGATTTTCATTCTTACGTAATTGGTGATTGTGTATTATATCCAGGGAGCTAAGAGCACATTAAAACACATACTTGCTGTCTTTACTTCAAATTTCATTACCATCTTGAGTTGAAATTGGACCCTTAGCATTTCTATAATGTAGTTTTTAATTGAATTGTCTTTCTTTTTTTTCCATGTGAAAGTGTTCTATTATGATAGAATTGGCAGGATCACAGCAGCTATGAGCAAACATGTTTAAACTACTGTTCTCCAATTCTCACTCACTGTGGGATTGATCTTAATGGAGGCAAAGACAAAAATAACTAAAAATGTAAGGCTGAGCACTCAGAGGCTTTGATCTAAAGGAAACATTTAAAGACATTCTTTGTAAAGGTCACCAAACAGCCAACAGTCTCCGGGAACCCGGAGCCAGACTGTGCTTTTCCTATGGCCTGGTAACTGTTGACCTAGTTACTCTTGGGACAGGGGCTGGCTCTTGCACTCAATTAACCGATAAAGCTGCCTGTTTATTGCTCTTTTGCGCAGCTCTTTCCGAGCGTGACAAACCAGTCTAATCCCAGGCACTTGGGTTCCAAACGTCCTCGTGCAATTATCTGATGAATTCATAGATTAATGACTCAACTGAAAATAGCTTCTTTGAAAAGTTGGGAATTCAAATGCGTAAGGTGGGATCTTCACCTATGACAGCAAGTGGAATGAGTAGAATCCAGTACCTTCGGTCATCCTATGTGTGAGCTCAGATCACACGTGTGTGGAGGCGGGGGCCTATAAGCACCCCTTGAATGCAGGGGGCTTGGTTCATGGTGCTTGGACGTGGAGCTGGATGATGCCCCCAGGGGGATAGGAAAAGCATTACTATCCACATAATTGAGGTCTTGGCAGAGAACAATGCAGGCATCACAAACTGGTCCAAAAAATGGCTTAAAGGACCAGGAAGGTGCCCGGGGTCTTTTGTGGCTGGGGGTGGGGTCCTGAGAGGGTTCCCTCTGCAGGCAGGGGCCTGTATGGTCTGAACCTACTGAGGACGCTAAAGGAGGGAGCATTCAGACTTTCTTATCAGTTTGTGGAGCTGTAGGGCAGGAGGTGAAGGCGGAGGGGTGAGGCTTGAAAGGTGTGAGCAGTCAGATGTCAAAAATGGAATCAGGCTCCATTACAGTGTGTGTATATGTGTGTGTGTCTGTGTGCATGCGTGCACACACACTTGTGGGTGTAGTACAGCCATGTACGTTCTAGTGTAAAATGTGATTAGTCTAAAGAAACAGACATTGATGAACAGCGTCTCTCCAACTTGGGTGCTCAGAACCCAAAAAGGAAGATGGATATGTTAGATCATAATCATAATCATTATGGGTGATTCAGTCCGTTAAGTGTCCGGCTCTTGATTTCAGCTTCGGTCATGATCTCGAGGTCATGGGATTGAGCCCTGTGGGGCTCCCACTGAGCATGGAGCCCGCTTAAGAACCTCTCTCTCTCTCTGTCTCTCTCTCTCTCTCTCTCTGCCCTTCTCTCTTGCCTGCATGTTCTCTCTCTCTTTTAAATTAAATATATATATATATATATATATATATATTCATAGTCATAATAACCTCTGACACTAAAGAATGAGCTAAATATCAAATGAAATCATAACTATTAACTTCTATCTGAATGAATGGATTCTGACTGTGTGGGGTCAGGTCAGTCTTTACTTAAAGGGGATGACTTTTCAGTTGGTGTGTTTTGAATGACAAGTGGGACGCATTCATGGCAGATTGGAGAAAAGGACGGGCTGGGGTCAGGAGCTAGCAGTCCAGATGCATGGAGCACCGGCGTCCCAGGGGCAGAGAGTCCTACGTGGGGCAGCAGCTGCGGGTCTGAGCAGTGGACGTTGGGGCACAGGCAGCAAAGCTGTCTGGCTTGGGGAAATGGAGAGAAGAGGCATCTGATATGACCGATCCTGCCCCAGACGACGCTGCAGGGAGTTTAATCTCTTTATGAAGAGGTAGTCATGCGATTGCTCCTTTTGGTCATTCTCATTTGAAGCAATAATTTGTAACATGGAAGTGTTGGCTTTTTTTACTCTCAATACCCAGAATAAGAGACTCTCGCCATGATAGTTCACTGAACATTCACTTCAGGTTCTGATCACGTTGCAAGAATTTAAAGTATCAGATGCCTAGTGAGATTTAAAGATTAAGACTATATAAAATATCAAATATATGGATCCAAGAATAAATATATGTATCCAATATATCAAGCTCTTATTGATGCAGTAAGTTTTATATTTATAATATTTAACCTTTAAAATGTTTTAAAACATGATATTGGGCATGATTGACATGCAAGAAACTGTATATAGTTTTTAATGTGTACCACTTAATGAGTTTGGGAATAAGTATACACCTGTGAAATCTTCACCACGATTTAAGCTATAAAAATGTCCATTGTCTCCAAAAGTTTCCTTTCTCTTGCTCTTTTTTTCTCTCTCTCTTTTGGGTAATCATGCAGAAAGTGTTATGATGCCATTTTTTTATAAAGGAAGAAGGTGAAATATAGAAGAAGTGAAGAATTTGGCTAACGGTTCCCTAGCAGTGATGAGAGGGCTAGATTTGAAACCGAGGTTGTATGGATTTGGAGAATATAGATGCTCAATATACACACACACACACACACACACACACACACACACACACACATATGTATACATATATATTTGTGTATTTTATATATTTATGTATAAATATGTATTTTTTATATTTTTATTTATATATTATATATTTATATATATATTTAATTTGTAAACATTGTTGTTAGTGTTTCTGTGTTGATCTAATCACACAGTTGCCCATTCTACAAAACGTTCGTTATCTGGTGTTCGGAGACAGAATCCATTTTATAGATGTTTATGGAGCTCAAACCCCAAGAGCATGACCTCATGACACAACTTTCTAGCCATCTAGGTCAACTGACACTGCCAAAGAATAAAAAGTTTAGAATGTGAATATTTTATCTGCTGACCATATATACGCCTGTTAAAATTGTCAGGGAATTTGTCATTTACTTTTAAAGTAAATTAGTAACTCTGTCAGTCAGCATTTTGTTATAACCTTTAAAATACTGAGTTGAGGACACTGGCTCTTGGGCTGAATTCCTTCTTGATATCAGGCAGGGCATCAAAGGAGAAAGTGTATAGATGATGAAATGGAAAATTGCTCTTCATTGCTGTTGTGGACTAGTTAGAATTAAGAAGATCTATTTCACAATATCTTGTCTGAGACCGTTAGATGCATTTTAACATCCTGAATATTGGATTACTTAAATTGGGGGAGGCCAGGAAGGAGAGGGACTTAAGTGGATGTGAGTTAAGTTGGGTTGAAATATCTCGGGCTTCAGCATGACCCCCTCATGATAAGCTGACATCTCAGTGGTCACAATGCTCCCAGCTGTCACTGCATTTTCAAAGAATTCTGCCCCTCAACTGACAGATTTCATATCTCCCTGAAATTGACCAAGGACTTCCTTAAATGTATTATGACAGAATCAGGAAAGACATTTTCCAGAGGGGTTAACCTCAAGAAATTACCAATGTCAAGTTTCTGTGGTAGGAAAGAAAAAGAAAAAAAAAGAAATATATATATGTATATCTTTAAAATGAATAAAAAAAACTAAGGCCACCATTTTGCTAATCCTCCTTATAATGTGTAAATTATAACCTACTAAAAATAAAAGATTAAAGTAGGGCAAACAGCATTGTTCCTATATTCAAAAAGAGCGAAACAATCCATTCAATACAGGAAAAGGAAACCAAGAAACCATTTTTTAGTCTGAGTGATTTTCCCCCCAAGAGCATTCATTTAGGGAAAACAACAACGATGCCAACAACAACATGGATGAAATTCTCTAAGATCGGAGGGCTCACTTAGAATTTTTGCATATCTGTAAACAGTAACCATGAAGCCACTGCCAGAAAGATTCCTGGCAAAGGTTGACCACCGTCTGAGGAGGATGAGATTCAAGAGTCCTCCTACCTGTGTTGAAACTGCTAATAGCAGGTTCACTAAGAAAGGGCTGTGTGTTATTAGGAAAGATAGTGACTATTGACAAGATGATGGGACATGAAAATTGGAAAGTTCAGATTCAATTTAAAAGATGTTCACAGGAAGTCACTCTTTATCCACTTTGAACTTACAGACTGCTGGGCCAAGCCACAGCCATCCTATGCCCAAACTTGCATGTAACTTCAGCCCAGGTCACTTTTCTCCTGTGGGGTGGGGTTGGATGACTTTGTCACTAGGTTCCTGTCACTATCATATATTCAAAATCAAGGATTTAAATGATTAAAGGTCTTTGTTAAAGGTCTTTCTACTGCGCTAGGATGACTATATATATACATATATATATGTATATACATAAATACATGTATATATATGTATATACTTATATGTATATATGTATACATATATATGTATATATGCATATATGTATATATATGTATATACATACACATATGTGTATATATATATATAATCTCCAATATATATCGATATATAGGATATATATAAATTTAGGATTTAAGTGTGCACACGTGTGTGTGTGTGTGTATGTGTATATATATATATATATATATATATTTAAGAGAGAGAGAGAGCATCAGTGGGGGAGAGGGGCAGAGAGAGAGCTATATATAAATGTAAATATAAATATATAAATAAATGTGTATATGTATATATATAAAATCTGCAAGAGTATTCTCTATATACTCTCTCTTTTGATCCGGGCACTATTCTACGGGGTCACCATTTTTAAGCCATTTTACAGTTGATGAGATAGAGGCTTTAGAGGCTTAGCAAGGGTAAGTCATGTCCTAAAGTTCAAGGGGGGAGTGACTTTGCTGCTTCCTTGTAAGGGTCATAGAGTACATGGCCAGGTGATAGCACGGGAAGGTGCTATCTAGATAGCAACTCTAGATGCCAGTAGGCTTCCTTTTAGTAGATGTTTCCTTTAGTTACAGATACTAAGAAGATGCAGAGAAGATACAGGAACTAGTTTGTTACCTCCCTCCGGAATTTGCACAGTAGGTGCTGTACATAATCCTATATAATCCTCACTGAGAACCAAGATGGTGGATAGCATGCCCCCTTTTACAAATAGAACCAGGCGTTGGATGAACCGTGCAGATTGTTCAGCACCAGGAATCCAGGAAGTGGAGGAATTTGGATTAACTTAGATCTCTCTGATTTGAAAGCATTTCTTATTGTATTACACACTTTTTTTTTAAGTAAAAAGCTTTGATCGATAATGTTGGTCATGTTCCTCAAATTGACTGATTTCTACTTCTATTTTATTTTTTTTATTAACACTTAACATGAGATCTAGCCACTTAACAAATGTTCAGGTATATAGCACAGTATTGTTGGCTAAGTATTGGAGGAATCTTGAGGACATGACGCTAAGTGAAATAAGCCAGTGGCAGGAAAAACAATGTTGCTGATTGCACTTAAGTGGGGTGTATCTAGTGAAATCCGTAGGAGAGTGGAATGGTGGTCGCTGGGGGCTGGGCAGCACGGGGACAGGGCAGTCGCCCATCCGCGGGCATAAACTTTCAGGAAAGTGATGGATCGGCCCAAGACCTCTGCTGTACAACATGGCACACGTTCTGTCTTATAAGGTAACAAAACAAGAATGCAAATAAAGGAGTGCCACAGCTTCGATAAAGGTTTTAAAGAATGTAAAGGAGGAAATGTCCTTAGGCTGTGGCTTTGTCAGAAAAGGCTTCATTAATAGGACCCACCTGAGCGATGCCCAAAGTACAAGCAGAACTCAAACAGATGGAGGAGGATGTTGTAAGAGGGTGGGCTGCGGGTACAAGCAGGATTTTGAAATGATCCTCATGGTAGTGTTGTGACAAGGGGAAGGCTGAGGAAGTAACTCTGAAAGAGCTTTCTTTTAGGGAATAAAGACAGCGAATGAGGTCTGGGAAGGAAATAAGAGAAGAATTTTTGTTGACATTGTTATCATTTTTTTTTTTAAATAAGTAGATTGCAATGAGTTTGTATAAAACCCAGGGAGGCATTTCAAAGAAAAAGATGGTTTGGAGATGGCTTTGAAGAATGAATGACCGGATTGATTGGTTGACTGATAGATTGGTGATTGATTTTAACGTATACCATGCCTTATTGCAAACTATACTGAAATTGTTAACAAATATGTTCTTAGTGCCACAAAGTGTAGTGAATGCCGCTGAAGGCTGCTGAGAGCAGAAGGTGACTAGGAGAATATCGGGTGGTTAAGAAACGGGGGTCACAGGTAGTACTCTAGAAAGCTAGAAAGCTAGTCACAGGTAAAGTAGCAGGAGCTGAAGCTTGATTGCTTGTTTAATCAGTGAGTAGGTGTTAAAGAAGGGCAGGAGTAAGTTTAGCTGCTGTAAGTAATTTGACAGGGATTGTAAGGAAGGAATTGGAGAAAAAAAAAATGAAAGACCAGCCAGAAGCACAAAGAGGAAAAGATTTTGAGATTTGAGATTGTATGTGTGGTCTTCCTTTTTGTATAAATAAGACATGTAGCTTTGAGGGAAGAAAGGAAGGAGCCGGTGGTCCCAGAGATGATTAAAAAAAAAAGAGAGAGAGAAGAAAACTTGACAAAATAATGTCTAGGAGGAACAAGAAGGGATCTGTTACATACACCCTTACTAAGACCTACTTACAGTCTTGCACTTATATATTATTATAATAATATATCAAGGACCTGACTCCTGTATTAGATGTTCTGCTCTTTGATACAGAGGCTCATATTTTATTTATCTTTGCATCCCTAGTTCTTAGCTCAGTTTTTGATACAGATCATGGACTCATTAACTGTCAGATCAGTTAATAGAGTTCATTCGATTTCTCATCTCTTTGAAAACTATAAAGCAGTTTTAACTTTTTTTTCTATATTAGGTTCCAGCCCCTAATACAAGTCCTATCTCATAGATGCTTCTCAAATTCTTAAATGTGAATAAATGAATGGGTGAAGGTATTGATAATACAGCCTTAAAAATGAAAAGAGACATTTTCCTATGCCATTCCCTTCCTATTAGTAATGATTATAATTGTAATCCTGTCTGAAAAATGGAGACCATTAATGGTAGATGTTAGTGAATGGACAGAATTTAGGAGACCAACTGCAGTGAGGAAAATTGATAACTACCATCACATAGACCTGGCATGTCACTACCTTCATGCACTCTTTGAGCCTTTCTTATAAAGGAGGTTCAGTTCCCAGTGTTTAAGTCCCAATTAAGTCATTCCTGGGTTTACTTTCTCATGGCTTGGTGGTTGACTCCTTAGCTGAACAACTGTCCTAAAAATCAAGCACAGAAACCAGACAACTTTCAAAGCAGACCAGTAAGTGATGTATGTTCCCCATTTCATGGTAAATGACCCTGACTGAATGATACACCAGTTTAAAAGGAAGGAAATTTTGTAGGAAAAAGGAGGTAAGATTAAAAGTATTGTGAGATATGCTCTTTCTTGGTTTGATTCCTTATGAAGAGCTTTGTTCAGAATTTCTTGTGTTTTGTTCTGAAATGCCAGTACATCTGAAACACATTGTATTTATTTTAATATAATTAGATTCCATTCAAAGTATGTGTATAGAATTATGTTGAAATTAGCTTCATTCTGAAGCTATAAAACACATTATTCCAGTTGTTGAGGGTTTTATGTGAAATCTGATTAGTGAAAGAGAATCTCAATTCTGTCTTTGTTGTTGAGATCTCTTATTTAACAACAACTTTCAATGGGCATTATGTGTGCTCAGACAAAAAGTATACAGCCACAAAGGAATCACCACTTTATGCAGTACAGTTCCATCTGACTGACAAATTGTCAATAAAAAGGACGTCCCGTGTTTAGACTGCAATTCAACTTTACCTTCAAATTATGCTACCCTCTTTCAAACTTTCATTGATGAATTCTCATGATAGGGACAAAGTTACCATTGTAATAGCACATTGTTTGTACAAATCAATTCACCGGGCAGATGTGGCCTGACCAAAGATTTTTAGTCATGCTGAAAGTAATGTCTGTATTTATCCAGAATTTGATAGCTCCTTAATTTTTTTTTTCTTCATTTCAAATCTTAATCTTGTGTTGAATGCAGTTGCTTCCTTTTAAGTTGCTTCCATTTACAAAATGTCCTGGATTTGTCATAGAAAATCTTTTAAAAATGTTTCGGCACGTGATTCCCATGTTCAGGATTAGCTCTTCCCTAAGATAAGTTTATCAATCTGTGCATTGCTAGAATCATATCACGCTGAATATTCTTCTAATTTACTATGTATTTGATTTGAGTTTGATTCCCCCAGGGGCAATAATTCTGACAAAGGGAATTTAAATCTTTCTTAATCAGCATGAATGGTTACAACTACTTCTGATAAGGATTACCGTATCTAGCATTCATTTGTACATCTTTCCACATGGGCTGTTACTTGTAGCCACAGTGTGAAGTGACTTTAGTCCTGTCTCATTAAAGAAATGAATCCACCGAGGCAAATACAAGTAAGTGCTCCAGTGTCAACCAGTTCTACAAGAGCTAAGACAGTAGTGCTGTTTCTGTGCGCGGCCCAACAGAGAGCAAATGTTGAATGTACTAACCTTTTCCCACCAGAGTTGATTCATTCAATGAGCAATGATTTATTGAGCCTGTACTATGTGCCAAGATACAGTGGTAAAGACAGTGGAAAGAAGAGAATGTAGGGCTCACTGAAGGGAAGTACAGCCTTCTTTTTGTTTCTGTTTTTTTTCCACATACTTAATATACTTTATTTCTGTCTTTATTAACGGCTGTAAGTTCACAGCAGAATTGAGAGTAAGGTACAAAGATTTCCTATACCTCCTGCCCCAACACGCACATAGCCTCCACCACTATCGATATCCCCATCAAATGGTATATTTGTTATAATCAGTGAACATCATAATCACCCAAAGGTCATCATTTACGACAGAGTCACTCTGGGTGGTGTATATTCTCTGGGCTTGGAAAATGTATACTGACATGTATATATCATCAGAGTATTGTACAGAGTGTTCTCCCTGCTTTAAAAACTCCCCTGTGTTCTGCCTCTTTACCCCCTGTTCTCTGGCAACCAGGGATTGTTTTACTGTCTTCTTAGTTTTGCCTTTCCCAGAAGGTCACGTGGTCGGGATCGTACTGTAAGTAGCCTTTTAGATTGGCTTCTTTCACCTGGTAATATGCATGTAAGATTTCCAGGTATTTTCATAGTGTGAGTGTTCATTTCTTTTTAGTACTGAATAATATACTATTGTCTGGATGCGCTGCAGTTTATTTATCCACCTGCTGAAGCGCATCTTGGCTGCTTCCAAATTTCAACAATTATGCATAAAGTTGTGATAAATATCCATGGGTAGGGTCTGTGTGGATGTGTTTTAAACTCCTTTGAGCAAATACCAAAGGGTATAATTGCTGCCATTCTCACTTCTTTATGGTAATTAGGGAGTGCAAATTCATGAATGATGAAATTATGATTAACTCAATTAATTAAGGAGAAGGAGGGGTATAGAAAAATAATTGCCACATATTCCATCACTGCCCATCCCTTTGGATTGACGCATTGGCTCATGCATCTCAAGTATTTTCAGTTGAGGCTTTTCCTCTGCCATTATCGATAAAATTGAGATAACTGAAAAGTTTTAGAACTGCAAGGTGACTTTGGTAGAATCCTTTACCTGAGACATACACCATCATTATATGCATCCAAGATATCAGCCACAAGGTGATATCAATATGACAAAGGAGGCAAGAATATACAATGTGGAAGACAATCTCTTCAACAAATGGTGCTGGGAAAACTGGACAGCAACATGCAGAAGAATGGAACTGGACCACTTTCTTGCACCACAAACAAAAATACACTGAAATGTATTAAACACCTAAAGGTGAGACCTGAAACCATAAAAATCTTAGAGGAGAGCACAGGCAGTTATTTCTTTGACATTGGCCTTCGCAACATTTTTGTAGATCTGTCTCCCGAGGCAAGGGAAACAAAAGCAAAAATAAACTATTGGGACTACACCAAAATAAAGAGGCTTTGCACAGTGAAGGAAACCATCAACAAAATAACAATGGGAGAAGATATTTGTAAATGATGTACCAAATAAGGGGTTAATATCCAAAATATATAAAGAATTGTACAACTCAACACCAGAAAAATCTCCACAAGTAATCCAGATAGAAAATGGGTAGAGGACTTGAATAGACATTTTTCCAAAGAAGACATCCAGATGGGTCAAAAAATTCATGAAAAGATGCTCAACATCCCTCATCATCAGGGAAATAGAGATCAAAACCATAATGAGATATCACCTTACATCTGAAAAGATAAGAAATAACAAGTGTTTGTGATGTTGTGAAGAAAAAGGAACCCTTGTGCACTATTTTGGGGAATGTAAGCTAGTATAGTCACTATGAAAACAGTATGGAGGGTCCTCAAAAAATTAAAAGTAGAACTTTATGATCCAATAGTTTCATTCCTGGGTATTTACCCAAAGAAAACACAAACATTAATTTGAAAAGATATATGCACCCCTATGTTTATTGAAGCATTATGTACAATAGCCAAATTATGGAGTAACTGAAGTATTCATTCATAAATGAATGGGTCAAGAAGACATATCTGTATCTATATCTCTAGATATAGATATAGATATAGATATAGATATAGATATAGATATAGATATGGTGGAATATTACTCAGCCATCAAAAAGAATTAAATCTTGTTATTTGCAACAACATGGGTGGACCTAGAGAGTATTATGATAAGTGAAATAAGTCAAAGACAAATACCATGATTTCACTTACATGTGGAATCTAAAAAATAATAAAATAAAATAATATAAAAAATAAAATAAAATAATAGAAAGCAAATGAATAAATAAACAAAAAAGCAGAACCAGACCTCTAAATGTAGAGAACAAACTGATTGTTGCCAGATGGGAGGTGAGTTGGAGGATGGACAAAATGAGTGAAGAGAAGTGGTACACATAAAAAAAAACAAGAGAGAGAAAATGTCAAAGATATCAGCCACAGGGTAATGTTGGAATACAACCCAAACTGCCTTTTAAGTGAGTAAAAGCCCATACAATGTACCCATCACTTTCTCAGAAGATTAAATGTGGAGGAATGAGTGACTGTTTTTCAGGAATTTATTGTTTTACATGCTTACCTAAATAGATATCTTAGTAAAGACTTTTTAAGGATCTGTATTCTATATAGTCATAATATACAGGCAAGAAAAGTTACCTTTAATAAAGTAAATGATCAACCCTTAATATAGGATTTTAAAATTCCAGAACATTTTTAAATCACCAGCTTCCTTAAATTTGGAGCCAATCTCTTGCCTCAGAGGTTCTTAGTTTTTACACTGAGCTTGTCCGCCTTTCCTTCCTGTTTGCTGGGTTTGGTTTGGAGCCACAGGCTTCCCCGGGGACCATTTTGGAAGTGCCATGGAGAAATTCAGACCTGCCCTATTCTTGGGATGACCCACTCTGAAAGCCAATATGTGACTCAGATACCAAGCAATCCCTACGGGCCTGTAGGCTGCCATTGCTACTGCCTAAAGAGTCATCGGGGAGGGTCTGGGCTTCATTTCAGTGGTTCCATTTTGAAGAGAAAAAAAAGCAATAGTCTCTGAGCCAGCTGGTTTTCCTTTATTGTAGGAAAGCCACGACTCTAGAAATACCATTTTGTCTCTGACAGCCCTCAAGTTTTGGTTGAGAAACGTTCTGCTTTTCTTCTTTAATGCATGACTTTTTAAGCATGAATTTTCAGTCTTAAGGCAAAGAACATGGGCTTGGAGTGTCTATTCTTGTCACCCGTGGCCTAGCTTTCAACGCCTTTACCACTGTGTTCTCATGCAAAAATAAACAAATATGCAATCATGTACTTAAAAAAAAAAACTTTATTTGGGTTCACCTTATAGGACTTGGTCTTTAGAGAACTACATCATTTGGAAAGCTAAAGTGTGGATGCATCTCATTAGAGCTAACATTAAAATTTAATTTTGGAAGGGTCCCTCAGTTGTGGAACGTTCACGGTTTCTCTTTCTTCACTTGTGCACCTGTGTATCTGCACAGTATGTTCATTTCTTGGGTGTCTTTGCCTCTCTCCGATTGGTTGATCCTCAATACTTGAAAGGATGCATCGTGTCTTTGATACCAAAGGGGCCCTCCTGTATCTTCACATTTCAGAAAATTAAAATAAATACTCAACTCGAAAAGGAGGACACTGATCACTGGCTGTGCTCTTTTGGGTTTTTGTCCATTTGTTTGTTTTCAGTTTGCCGTGTCAGCCACGCATAACCGGCAAGGCAGAGGCAGCAGATGTGGTAAATACTGGATCAGATTATAACGGAATTAGTATTGAAAGTTTAGACATCTCAATACACAGGTGGAGGCTTCAGGGGAGTGTGAATGATGAGCTCATGGGAAGAGACAGGAAATAGATTATGCCCAAACCACTTCGTGTTAACTGTGTGGACTCCCTCTGAACCAGCTGATTGTCACGTGCTGCCCTCCTTCCCTCCAGATACTAGTCACATCTTCGCTCCCACTGCATTTCCTCTGCAATTACCAGTCCGAGCCACTCTAATTGACATCCGGTTAGCACGACATTGTAAACATCTTCATCGCTACAGTAGTGTGTTCTAAAAGGAGACTTTATCGTCTCCCCTGTGTTCAAAGCCTTTACGTTGGAGCCTGAGGTTCAAAACCTTTAACGAATCCACTGTATGTAGAGTATCCTCCTGGATCTTTCGACATCCACTGTGCCGTGGCCCTTAGACCCACTGCCACGTAGTGTGGAAATGAATTCCCTCTGTAAACTTTCAGTACACAGCAGCCTTGTTTACCCAGGGCTCATCGTGCATTTTCAAACCAGCATCTCGCTTACACTCTGAATTTACCCCTGAATGTTGACAGTCTTAACCCTGAACTCTTTTTAGAAGGCAGCGTGCCTTCCTATGTCTTGAAATGCATTCGTATCACAGTGACTACCACCGACGTGTCCCAGCATGGACGTCTCTACTACACTGCATTTGCACATCACCCTGCGTGATTGCTATTTCCCCGTGAGTGTCTCACAGAGTATCCAAGTTGAGATATTTAAATCTACAGTTTTGGTTCTTCCAGCCTGCAATATGGCTCTATGCATAACCCAGACATCACCCTTGATTCCTCCCCTGGCCTCCCTCCCCACAGCAAACCCAGTGACCTGTTTGCACTTCCGACATGGATTTCAAACCCGTGAAGATCCCCTTGTCCTGTTAGCTGGGGAGGGAAAGTCACAGCCAGGTCTGGCCGGGGATATAGCGGGAAGTTTCTGAGCCATTTCCATGCATTCATGCCCCTTCTGCTGCAGCATCCTCACCTGCAAATAGTTACCTGGTTCAGGTGCAAATGGTCAGCAGTGCAGAAGGGACTCAAGCCTAGGTTTGCTCTGAAGACAGGACCATTCCACCTCCCTGACCCCCCTGGGGTGCAGGCACACCCCTCCATCTCAGGGATGGCCCCCAGTCCAGCCTGTGTTCAAGGGCTCTAAGTTCTTAGAAATGTCCACTTCCTCCCCTCAATAGTAACCAACTACAATTTGATTTTTAAATAGAAAAGAACACTCCTATCCTCCTAAATATGTATATTTTTAATTTGGACTTTTTATATGAAATAGAAACCTCTGATAACATGAAAAATGTTACTGTTCAATCCTGTGAGTCATTAGTCAACATATGAATCTGTGTAACTTCTGTTAAATTTCTCAATCCAGATTCCAGTGGATTGTATGGAAATTGTATGGATCTGTTGGCTTTAAACAATTAATTTGTCTTTTCTAAACATCAAGCGCTAAGTATAAAAATTAACGTTCATTATCTACTACATTGTACTTATCCCATGGAAATTAAAAGCTGGCTAATTTAAATTATGTAGGATAAGTAATTATTTTTTTCATATAAATGTGATACTAGTTTAATTAGCAAAATATGTAAATACATGTAAATTGTACTTTAAATATTTACATAAGGTGAAATTTAAAATTTTTTCTGTTTACTTGTTAATATAAACCTGGAAACAGTCAAAACGGCTCGCATAATTTATGGGTAGGGATTTGAGGTATAAAGGCATTTGAGTTAATTATATGGTTAAAATATTCAAAGCAGAACTTGTTCAACTCTGCAGTATCCAGCAAGTCACATAAATGGGAGATTGTTCGCAACATTTGTAGACATTTTTTTTTCAGTGAGTAAATCCCAACCCTCTTCAGGAATAGCTCCCCACATAGAAAACAGAAAGAGAGGAAGAGAAAGAATCAAAGAAAACCATATATGGAAGAAAACCTGTGTTTCAGAAAGCCACAGGTAATTATGATTACTTGGCACGATTATCCTACCTCCAAATTGCTTCAGTCAAAATTCATGCAAAATAATGGTTTAAAAAAAAGAAAAAAGCTCCCATGTTAATACAATAGGAGGGAAGTGAAGTTGGCCACAGAGAACACAGAAGCTCGAAAATTTGTCGATATTATTTTTAAAAATCGGATTAAGGTAAAACATTCTCTAGGAAAAAATACCGAGTGAATGATTTTTGGACTTAAAAAAAAAAAAGATTTAATATGGTTTCTATCCAGCTCATTCTTTTCATAATTGCTTAAAACGTTATGCTAATTACTAGCAGTGTTACAAAAGATAATCACATTTCTTTAAACTGGTTTTCCAAAATCCTCCTATTCATTTACTGAATATACTTACTAAAACTTAAGGAACTGTATGTCTAATTATTGTTTTCCTGAAGATAAGAGTTAGGGAGAGTTATGAGAATTAATTCTCTTCTATATAACAATGTGGCGAGAAATAGGAGCCCCAGTGAGGTGAGCCTGGAAATCAGGGCCCACTGTCCCCAGAAGCTTCATCTTGTGATTTCCTAGTGAAAACCAGCCACCAGCCAGAAGGAGGCTGGGAGATGAGGTTCCTGGATGTGGCATGCTCCATTAATTGGAACAAATTAGTGGGCTTTTTGAATGTCCCTCCCTGTTTCTCTAGAATGACTTTGAACAATTATCAGGAAATGTCTACTAATTCGTAATGGAATTGGAAATTGTCTTCTTTGGTATAATTTACATAGTGCTTCCTAAGGAAAACATATTTTGCTTTTTTTTCCTCCCCGGATAATCAGAATTATGTCAATCTTAAGCTTCTAAGGATGACAAGCAATGAGTGGCGGGGGGGGGGCGGGGAGAGGGGTGGAAAGTCGCCTATCCTGAGAAATATGCTGACTGCTATTATATAAAAGTAGCCTAGCTGTTTTCAGAAGCGTAAACTGGTGGGCTTTACATAAATCCCCGGGTGCCATGTTTAAATGGAAAACTGGGGACATTGGTGCGTTTTAAAACCAATGCAGCATTTTCAGCTCAGAGTCTAATTTTGCCGGGATTCTGATTATTCATTTCTCCATCACCAAATACTCCCCTTTCAGAATGAGACCTGTTTCAGGATTTTTCCCCACCTTGTAACTGCAAGTTACAAGTATCAAAAATTAAGTAGAGATTACACGTACACGGCAGCACACCAGAAGTCCATTTCCCCATCAGCTTTGATAAGTATTTACAAATGTCAGTGAGTATCAACCAGCTGGTCATGGGGCTCGTGAATGTAAGTATTTTCTTACTCGTCCGTGCGTGATGTGTATGTTGTGCAATTATGGTAGCAATTGATAGCAACTACCTTTGGCCGTATTTGGAATTCTATTGCCAGTTTTAAAACAAGATCTTCCAGCGCTACATAATGATCGAATGCTTTAAACGAAACCCGCTATCAGTTTGTTTGGCGATATGGGGCAAAATTGCAAACGACTCCAGTGAAAATAAGAATGCAGAATGCATTAAAAATTAATTGCTTTTATATTTACGAACGCTTTCTCCATGAACACTTTACAGAATTCAGTGATGGGATCATCCCGACTATAACTAAACACTTATGGAGTCAGAAATGGAAGGGAAACTTTGTTAAATTTTAATGCCTTAGATTTTTGGCTTTTATTCTAATTAGTGCCCCATCCCTTCTCAAGTATCCCTCATTCTGAGTTATAATGTAGATAGTAGCTGTTACCATAATAGTCATGGCATCCCTTTCCCCAAATATGATGCATTTTAATTTGCCTTAAACAATATGTTCTCTAATCAGCCACCATAGAGAAATGAATTACATTCCCCGACTTCATGCCTTTTCCTTAAGTGTTCTTCTAATTTATAAAGAAAATTCACCTAAAACTCTGTTACAATCTGTCAGAGGTAAGATTAGGAAATCAGTACACTTTCTTCTTACTCCAGTTTCCTAATGATAACCATCAACTTTAGGGACCTTCCTTAGGGTTCTGGCAACTTATGAATCAGACCTGAAATCCAGATCTACAATCCTAACAGTTCTTAGTGTGTATTATTAAAGAAATATAATCCAAGAACTGACGAGTTTTCTGAAGCTTTCCATTATGCTGTAGGAGTTATTTCTAGCCTTTTTTGTTCTGTTGTAGATTTTAAAACCTTCCCATTTTTGTCCTTAAAAAATTAAACACATCCAATCAAGACCCAGGTGTTAATTGAAGAAGAGAAAGGGTGGAAAATCTGACACTCAGTAGTTTATTTTTAATGCATAGTAGATAATGACTCATGTTTAAGGTTTTCTCTTTATAAACAACATTACCCAGTTACTTTAAATTTCCCTAATTAAAATGTGAGCTGCTTGACAACAGGGCTTAAATGATAACTTTTCAAAACAAGTCTAAAACATTTTTCAGTGAAATAGGTTATTTTGTCTGTAACTCTGTCAAAAGTGGAGGTTCCATTCAAAACAGGATCAAGCCTGGTTTGCATATGCTCTACTGATAATCCGTTTCCGAGGTTAGACACAAAAGTCAACACATATGTACAAATTTTAATTTAATTTTGCTCATTTAAAAATCACCATTTTCTACTCTAAATTCATGTCAAAATCCTCTCTAAATCCCCCTCCAAAGAGGCTAACACAGTAAGTTAATGTTGTAGACACCGTCTATCTTCAATTCAGCAGAACTTTCGATGATATGCTTATAACATTGTTCTAACAGAAGAATCACAGGTGGGCAGAGGAGGAGGCATGGATGCCCTTAAGAGCAATGACCCCAAACTGATGAATGACGCAGTCTCAATAATAATGACAACAGCCCTGGAGGCTGCTTTCTTTCCATGAGCACTTTCTGTGTGTTAAGCCCTTTTAAAGCCCATGGTAAAACCCTTTGTCATTTATCCTCAAACTAATACGTAAAGTACATTTCATTATCCCCATTTAGCCTTAGAGAGAGCAGGTATAATAACTAATTAGTGAAGTCAGTATTCAAGTTGTATGAAGTGAAAATGTTGTAAGGCTTGGATATCTGGAATGTATCTCAAGTGTCTATGTTCCTTTTTTCCTTTTTCTTTTTTTAACCGTGACCAAAGTGAAGGAGATGTCCGAATGAGTGGCAAGAAAATAATGGTATCGAACGCCAACTCTGTACCACCTAACTCATTTTTGTCTCACAGAAGTTCTGAAATGTCGTGCATGTCTATATGCCCAGCTCTGTGCCTTCTTCAATCCATTTAATGACCTTCTCAGAAACATCTACAACTTGACAGGCACCCCGCTAATTCCTAGAGAAAATGTTTTGAGCCGGACAGACACAACCCCTGTCCTGACGACGTTCACAGGCAATAGAAAAGGCGGGTGGCCAAAGAGATCGTCACTGTATAGCGTAGCTTATGCTCATCCATTCGTCTTCAAGTGACTTCTGAAGACCCCATAGCACCGCCATCACCTGGGAGGCTTGCGTGAAGACGGGATTTCACACACCCCACCCAGTACCACTTAATCAGAAGCACGGGTGGCAAGGCCAGAGATCTGCACTCTTAACCAGACCTCCCAGCATCCTGATCACATTTAGATTTGATCACCCAAGCAGGAAGGCTGTGATGTGCCACGGGAGCACCCACCAAGGGCACATGAGCCCACTGTGCAGGTCAGGAAAGACCTGGGGGTCTAAAAACTAACTTTTAAGTGCATATAAGGGTGATAGGACAGAGGAACCAGTTGTGGGTGGACCCGATGATGTCAAGGGAGCCAGGAGAATGGTGATTCGGAAGGTGGGCAGGAGGAGTCTACATGCCAAGGGCCGCTGTGCATGTGAACATGAGCGGGGTGAGAACCCGCCGGCCGCTGCAGGCTGGGGCCCTGTGGTCTTCTGGGATGGGAAGCAGTCTGGGAGGGGTGGGTGTGCGTCAGTGAGGACATTGTCATGAGTTGAGGAAGAGCTGCAAGGAAACAGAGAAGTCACACTGAGGTCTTTCCCTCAGCATGTCTACCTGCGGAGGACAGAGGAGGGCAGGGGAGGGCAGAGGAGTGGGTGTGGACAGCATATAGACAGGGTGGTACATTTTCTTAAGGTTTGAGAGACTTGATTTTGCTTCTTAGATTGGCAGACACGGGTCGAAACTAGAGATATAAAGAGGGGGAGGGATGACCAAGGGGGCAGTTGATGAGAGAGGGGGGAAGAAATGAAGAAGAGAGAAAATGGGTGGGAGCAAACACTTTTTTAAAATTTTTTTTTAACATTTATTCATTTTTGAGGGAGAGAGAGACAGAGTGTGAGCGGGGGAGGGGCAGAGAGAGGGAGGGAGACACAGAATCCCAAGCAGGCTCCAAGCTCTGAGCTGTCAGCACAGAGCCTGCCCCGGCTCAGACTGGGAGATCATAACCTGAGCCAAGTTGGATGCTTAACCCAGCCACCCAGGCGCCCAGGGAGCAAACGATATATTAAAATGAATACCAGACCCTCCCAGAGAAGAAGAGAGGAGGGGTGGGGCAGGGAGGAGGCTGAGGCAGGAGACCCAGGAGGACGGCAGCACCTGAGAAAGAACAGGGAGAGTGGGGGCGAGGCCACAGAGAACTGGCAGGGGAGGATGGCGTCCGCTGAGCAGGTGCACAGATCACAGCCCAGAGAAAGTCGCCTTGCGTTTGAGGGAGGGGGGATTGGCCGGATTGGATGCAGGTGGCTTCCGAGGAAACAGGAACCAGGCAGGTGATTCCGTGGCAGTTAGAGGGCGGAGCATCTGCTCGCAAAGGGGAGACTGGCTCAGGTGATGCTCCTGGAGAAACAGATCCAGGCCTGCCCAGCTGCGCGCGGGTGGAGAGGGCGCGCTTCCTTGGAAGGCCCGAGGGCCAAACCACTCCCTGAGGCCCCAGGGTCGCAGGTGTGTCCTCCCTCCCGGGGGGGATGGGCCTTTGCACGACCTACCTTGGGATGCGGCTTGGGATGCGGCTTGTGTTGTTGGCCTGGGTCCCTCCCCTGGAGGACTCGATTCCAGTTTATTTACAGGCGAGCTGGTCACTGAGTCAAACCGGGCAGCTGGTAAGTGGTTTTTAAAAAGCCTCCGTCCAGGTCTGAGCGCCGCCAACGTTCGCCTTCCTCTTACTCTCTTATGCAATGGAAATATGAAATTTGATAAGGATGAGTAGGAAATTTTGATTTTAGATGAAGAAAATGTGTACAAGTTCAGCGGTTCGGTTGAAAAAAATCATAGTAGTTAATTGACCACAAAGTCAACCTAATTTAAAAAAAAATTATGTTTATTTATTTTTGAAGGAGAGAGAGACAGAGTGTAAGTGGGAGGAGGGGGGCAGAGAGAGAAGGAGACACAGAATCCGAAACAGGCTCCAGGCTCTGAGCCGTCAGCACAGGGCCCCATGCGGGACTCAAACCCACAAACCGTGAGATCATGACCTGGGCTGAAGTCGGACGCTCAACCGACTGAGCCACCCAGGCTCCCCTCAGCCTATTTTTTTAAGTTTGTTTATTTTGAAACGGAGAGAAAAAGAGAGAAGGAGCAGGGGAGGGGCAGAGAGAGCAAATCCCAAGCAGGTTGAACACTCAATGCAGAGCCCTGCGTGGGGCTTGATCCCACCACCCTGAGGTCGCAACCTGAGCTCTAAATCAAGATCCAGAGGCTTAACCGACTGCACCACCCGGGTACCCCACATCTTTTGACAATCGAATCTGACAGTGTGCCATGGCTACCTGGGTTGAAGAATTTCAGATGGCTCTAGGCTTTGGATGTTTGGTAAATATTTGACGAGTGGGTGGACGAACAGTGACTGGTCTCTGGGTGCATTAAGAAAAGCCTAGAGTTTCTTCCTACTGTAGTCAGGGTTCAACTGCATGGCCATAGGATATTGAATTTACGCCCAGGGCCATATCTTCGGAGCTGGATAGATTTGAAGATGGACCTGTCAGATGGGTAATGGGTCTGCATCAGATGCCAAGGTACAGTCAGAAAAAATTAGAGGGGGAAAATGGTACCGATCCTGAGAAAATAAGATTTCCAAAGTGATTGGGATTGCAATTTTGCCTTCAGATTTTAGGTTGATGTCTTCGGGAAGTATGGCTTGCTAAAAGGGACACTGAAATCATGCTTTATGAATGTTTGGGGGACCCAGCCCAAGTCACACCTTCTTGGGGAGTCTTATGACATCTGTTCATGAATGGGCACCCGAGGATCCATGCAATACTTTGCAGCGCTAAGGTTTTATCACGTGGGCAAATTATTTAACCTTTTTATGGTCATTTTCTGTATGCAACCCCGCCGCCTGAGGATAATTAGTAAGAATGAGTGAAGTATGGAAAACATTTGGTATGTTTCCTGACACGTGTTTACAATAGAGGTTGGCTCCTATTTTTTTTTTAGTGAATACGGGACCAAAGCTGTATCCGTCTTGTTTTGCTTTTTTTCAAGTTTTTCTTTTGAGATGATGATAGATTTATGTGCAGCTATAAGAAAAAATGCAGAGAGATTTCATGCACCCTTAGCCAATGGTAATGGCTTGCAAAATTAGCTCCCTGTTACTGACATTGATAACCGTAAAGAAACAGAGCGTGTTGGTCACTGCTGGGATCCCTCCTGTTGCATGGTTACAGACCTACCCACTGTGTTCCTGTTCATGACTCCCTGAGCTAGAGGAAACCACGAAACTTCCCCATTTCTATAATCGTGTCATTGCCAGCATGCTACATTGAAATTTTGGAATTGTCTTGGAATGTTGTACTGGAATTGTACATTAGACACACGTGGGGTTGACTTTTTCTCACTCAGTATAATTCTGTGCTGTGGCATACGTTACTGGCCTCTTTCATTTTTTTTTCCCCTAGGATTTTTCAGCTTATTAAGGCTACAAAGAATGAACTGGACAACAGTTTTATTAGAAAAGGGTTACAGTGTCCTGGAGCTTTAAAAATATCAGCAAACCTGATTTCAGCAATTTAAAATCATTTTCTAAATTGTCAAAATATGAAAGATCAGTTGCTTGGAGTTTCTTCAGTTTGGCCTTTTTATTTCTATTTTTTTTCATACTTGAGATGCATTCTGGTTGTCTTCTTCCCAGAAGTGTCCCTAAAATTCCTAAGGAGGCTGGGAGTTTCTTATTCAACGCACACATTGTTAGCCATTAATATCCCTGTACACACAGGTTTATTTGGGCAAAAGCCCTGCCAGGTTCTGCAAACTGATCAGACAGATGAGTCCCTTGGGGAGGAGGGTGAGGGGCAGAGGGTGCCATGGCCGTCCCTGCTACCTCTTGGCACCTCAGGGGGTGGTGAGGGGTTCCAGGCAGTGGCCAAGCTCAGGGTCGCTCAGGTGGTTGGAGAGCTGTCCTTGGGTTTGTAAGTGCTTTCACTTCCATCTGAGATGCAGTGCCTGTGGGATTTACCATCATTAGGCAAGGTTCCTTAAGGAAAGTCTCCATTCCCTTCCAAGCATCTGCTCTCCTTAGGTGGGCCACAATCTTTCCGCAGAAAATGTCTTTTCTAGGTACCAAGAGTTTGTCCTCTGTTGGCTTTGAGTCCCATCCGCTGTCTTGAGGACTGGCACTCTTGCTCAGCAGGACAGGATAGAAAAACTGCCCTAAGGGCACTGGGTTGAGGCTTGAGATGGTGGAGGGGTTGCTGTGGCTGGCCGGTGTCAGTCAATGGCACTTGATGGTACTGTCCCCGCTGGTCTTGGCTAATGCTACCAGGATATCCCTTACAGAGGGATTGGGAAGTTTTGTCTGTTTTTCCCATAGGCGTTCGAGATTTTCTGATTTCTGGGTTTTGTTTTGTTTTTTTCTTTAACTTTCATTTACTCTTACAGTCAGCGATTGCCGCCCTGCCGTCTGAAACTAAAGAACTGAAGGGAAACCTCCAACAAAATTTTCAGAACCTTTCATTGTGGTTTTTTTGTTGTTGTTCTTAGGAAAAATAGCAGAGACAGAAGTAAAAACAAAAGCATACAGCACACTTAGGTTTCAAAGACAAATATGGCTAATCATTTTTCAGTACTAAGTCATTTGATTTGCTAATTTTTAGGAATTTCTTTTGCTTCGATGTTCATTAAACATTAGGGTGTGAACATTTTGTACTTATTTTAATGTTGTTGGTAATATCTTTGATAGGTTTTATTATCATAATTGTGTTAGTCTCCTAATACTAACTGGATCTTTTCCCCTGCTCTGTTTTCTAAAATATTTTGAATAAGATTGGTGTTTCTTCATTCTTACCTATTGGACAGAATTTGTCGGTGAAATCATTTTCTTTGTAGAAAAGTTTTATTTTGTTTTATTTATTTTGAGAGAGAGAGTGTGAGTGACTGTGTGAGTAAGGGAGGGTCAGAGAGAGAGAGAGAGTGAGAATCCCAAGTAACCCCAATGTGGGCTCAATCCCACAAACCCTGAGATTTTTGACCTGAAATCAAGCGTCAGACACTTAACCAGCTGAGCCACCCAGGTGCCTCTGTAGGAAGGTTTTTAATAACAGTTTAATCTCTGTCACAGATACACATTTACTCTGATTTTATTTCCTCTTTTGTCATTCTTCAAAGGTTGTACTTTCTGTAGAAAATTGTGTCAAAAAATATAAAATAGATAAAAATATGTATTTTTTAAAAAATAAATTGTATGTTTCAAAAAAGAAATGCAAAGAATATTAAAAATATATACCTCCTATCCCTCAAGTGAAATTGTCAGTCATGTCTATTTCTTTGTTCTTGACCAGTCTAGCTAAGGCATCATTTTTATTGCTCTTCCCAAAGAAACACATTGTCACTTTGCCAATTTTCCCTAACGCTTACCTTTTTAAAATTAATTTCTAAATGTATATTTTCTTCCTTTTTTTTTGAGGGTTTAAGTTTCTTTTTTCCTGTAACTTCCTGAGGCAGAATCATCGGTAACTGATTGTATGTTTCTTTTTCTGTAATAAAGGAGTTTAAGCTATACATTTCCTTCTAAGCGCTCCTTTAACTTAATACCCGAAATTTTAAAATATTTCAGTTTTATAATAATTTGAGTTTCTGTTAGGTTTGTTTCTTTGACTCATGGTGTATTTTCAGTGTTGTGTTAAATTGCCAAATATTTGAGGGTCTTTCCAGATATACTGTTATGGATTCCTAATTATAATCAGAGAACATACTCTAATAATTTATTCACTTTTATACAAACTGCACATGCTTAATGTATGCAATTTGATGGGTTTGGACATATGACTACACCATGAAACCATCCCTGCAATCGAGGTAATTAACATATCCATCACCTCCCAAAGTTTCCTACGCCCCTTTGTCTTTGTGGTGAAGAAATATAACCTTAGATCTACCCTTCTGACACAATTTCCAAGTGCACGAGACAGTACTGGTAGCTAAAGGCACTATATTCCCTAGTACATTGTCTGTTTTAGTGAACATCTCCATTTGTTCTCCAAAAGAACGTCTACTCTGCAGCTGTTGGGTATAGCATTCTATAAACGTCAGGTCAGTATGATCATGGTGTTGTTCTGAACTTTAACGTCATTTTTGTAGTTCTTTGTTGCATGACAACTTGTAGTGGGGAGCAATAGTAAATAAGATCATCTCACACGGTTTCTGTGAGTTCCCAGCTTAGGACCGGGTCCATTTGGTTTTGGTTCAGAATCTCTTAGGAGGTTGCAGTGAAGTTGTTAGAGTTTCAGGCATCTTGACTTGAGACTGGATGTTTGATCCCAGATAGCTCGCTTATGGGCTGTTGACAAGAAACAGCCATTCCTTAGCAAGAGGACCCTGTTCCTTTGTGGCATTTGGACCTCCCCATAGGAGAGCTTGAGAGTTCTCTTCACATGGTGTCTGTCTCCCATGAAGGAAGAGGTCGAAGGGAGTAAGGATTAAGGGAATATGATCGGTGTTCAGAAGTTACACTAGCATTCTTAGAATAACCCGTGGTTTCACAATATTAGACCTATTCACTGTGGGAAGGGACCACACAGGGGCCGACTTCTAGGAGATAAGGACCATTGCATGTGTCTTCAAGACTGGCTACTCTAATGTCTTCTCTGGATTTTTGTCTAGCTGTTCTATCAAATAGTGATGATGTGGTAACTTTTAAACGTGTATCACATCATAGCTCGATGTCCTGCATTTTCTATTAAAAGGAATCATTTTTCATTTAATCTCCTATGGCAGAAACGCAACAGTCATCCTTCATATAGGAAATGTCCATCTTTCACGGATTCTATCACCTGTTGTACTATGCACCCTGTAAAGCAGACCCGATAAAGCTGATAAAGCATGGCCCCTAAATTCCAGGAAGACATACCACAGTAATGGCATTGAACATGCATATGGTACTTCATGGCTTTTGAACGCAATTTTATCTTCCCGAGAAATAGATGTGTTAGAACAGGACTGTTTTTATTATTATGCTCTTATATGGGTAAGATATTTAAAGGCCAAATTAAATTTCTGTGTTTAAGCTAAAAAAAAATATTTAAAGGCCAGAGAGTTTAAGACTCTTAAATTCATATAATTAAATAAGTAACAGTGCTAGAATTTCAGGCTCGGCTCAGGTGTCAGACATTCACCCACATGTACTATAACAGGTATCTATACTATAATGTATTTACAAAAAATAAACAGCAAGAAGGTTTAAAATTGGAGAATGAATGTAAGTCAGTGTATTTAAAACATTTCCGAAACTATTGGGGAAATTTGACAACTGGAGGCTGGTGTTGAATCATTTCTGTGAAATAGTTGTGATTCGTTCCCTCTGTTGTTGTCTCTCTCTCTCTCTCTCTCTCTCTCTCTCTCTCTTAAGGTAGGAATAAATATAATTGGGCACCTGGGACATAATAAAGCAGCTATCTGTAAAAGTTATAAATTACATTTAATTGTCAGATGGAATATCTCTGGCCTTTTCCCATATGTTTCTGTATTCAGAAACTTGAAGGTGTTTTTGCAGAGAACACGCTGAAATGGTGGACGATTCCATTCTGGATTATGTGAGTTGTTAGACTTTCTTCAGTTTGGGAACAAATAAACAAAAGGTCAGCAGTGTTCCAAAATTATTAACTCAGGATGGAAAGAACAAATTATTTAATAGATTGCTAAATGTTTTGTTTAGAAGCTGTAGATGCACTGCCCTGAGAACCTTCTTTTACACCTGTCAGAAATCACCCCGAAATAGGATTCAGACACATCCTCCTGGAGAAGCTGAAGTTGCTTACACTAAAGTTTCAAATGTCCAATTGCCTACAAGAGGCAAACCTAAAACCTCCTGTCGCATTCTCTTCCATCACCTATCCGACCTCAAAACTGCTTTGAATAGCTTGGTGAATAATGAATTCACAGTTCTGGGCTCTGTCCAGAGGTGGCCCCCTTCACCCAGATGAGCTCTTTGGTGAATGAAAAGCCTCTGTTGCAATAAACAGCTGTGATTACAAAGGAGCATAAAACCTCCTCTTGTCCGTCATACAACTCTGGGCAGAATGAGGATCACGCTGTCTGATTTTTTCCCATCTTTTTTTTAGCAGGTTAGCATTTTCAGGCAGATACGCCAGAAAGCTCTTTAGAAGGAGTGTGTATAACAAATCGTGTCGTTTGGGCCTGAGGAGGGGGAAAGTGTGCTCTTGGATAACGAGATGCCGTGCTTATTTTATGAAGATTCTTCTAGAAGTTCAGAATGAGGAGGAGAAAAACCATGTGCAAGATTTATTATATATGAGGTTACGCAATATGTCTTTCTTGCATTTTGATTTAGCTGGTACCTGTGTATTCTGACACAGGAGACGCACATACAAACACCACACACACACACCCCTCGGTCATCTGTTAAATAATCAAATAAAAGATTAAATTCTGGCTTGTTTTATCAGAAAACTTCAGGCTCCATCAAATATCTGTTCACTGAAAATGCTTTGAATGTAGTGACACAGCCAGGAAGCAGTGCGGGGGAGTGGCAAGGAGCCTGGGCTTCTGAATCGGGCAGACCGTGTCTTAGGGTCCAGAGCCAGCTGGTCACAGCTCTGTTCTGATGAGCTCTGCCCTTATAAGCGAGACCCTTAACATTCACCGTCTTGACTTCTTCACAATAGTCTGCTAAGCAGTAGTTACCAAACAACACGGACAAACTCTTGGCAATTTGCCAACATCGTCTAGGTGGCCCCTGTGGAGCAGGGATGTATACCCTGAGATTTTGTGAGTTTCAATTCTATACCTACAGCCAATGTTTTATTTATCACTTTTCCTATTTCTCCCACAGAATGTTCCTCACTGCCCTCTGCCAACCCCCAGTCAAAAGAGCATTGTTGTCTTTATGGTTCTATTTTTGCGTGTGTGCGTACTTTTTTCCAGTAGCACACCTGCTGTTCGGTTTTGTAAATTACTGGAGGAAAGACCATTGTTAAATGAAAACACGGGTGAAGGGACTAAATGTATATAATTCTGTGAAACCTCTGAGAATCCATTTCGAGTTTTTGTAGGACTGTTAGTTCTAGGGGATCTGTGGGGTGGCGGCAAAGACCTGCTTGTTGAGGATTTCATGGATTCCCTCTGTCCTATGTGACATGCTGTGGTTCACTTCCTTGACTGTGTTATTCCAAACCTTGCTTGTCAAGTGAAAATAGTGTCTAAAATCAATCAAGTTCAGTAGAAGTTTGGGCAATAACGATCATATAATTTAGCAGGTAAACTAAACAAGGATCAGGAGGCCACATGAGAACTCAGATTCTCCTGTGCCCTGATCTTGGAACCTCTGGCCAAGAACTCATTGCTTAAGGAAGTCAGATTCACGGGTGAGAAAGGTGGTCACCATGATATTCCTTTTAATTCCCTTCCTAGGGACAAACTATTAGATGAAACAGTTTCTACCTCCTTAGACTAGAAGAAATACCCCTAAAACCTCTATTTTTCTCTATTACCAAGGACTTAGAATAATAACAAATTTAATGACCTCTTTCCATTTTGAACAGTAGACATGGATACCTACTTTGATAGTGGCCATCAAATGGAGAATGAGGAAACAACAAAAATCCATTACCTGGAAAAAACATAGCCCACAAATTAAGACCTACATTTTCAGTTTATGACAAAAAGCTTTTTTTTTAAATCTCTTTGATCTTCAAGCCTTCTTCCCATTCTACCAATGGTGAACCCAAAACCCTCAAAGTGGCGATTCTCCCAAGGGTGTTCGACAAGCAAAAGTTACACCTACAGCTTAGAGTGTTGACTTTGAAGGAAGTGTTTCTTCCTTCCTGGTAGTAACCAGGAGGTAAGCAACATCTACAGTCACTGAGTTATTGACTGTCTTGGGTGCTACTTAAATTTTGGAGGGACAGCCTTTGAATATGTGCTATTTCCTCTGAAAAAATCCAAGTGGCTATTGGTACCCTTGGCTCTCATAGGGCAGATGGTGTGCAATAATTGTTTATTGAACTAAGCTGATCCCTCTTCACTCAGGAGCAAGGTCAGAGCTATTTCTTAGATCCAGCTCCCCGATGACTACATCAAAACAGACAATATCTATTCTTAGAGTGAAAAGTGGGCAACCTTTTGCAGTAGATAGTATCCTTGGCGTTTGCAGAAAATAAGGTGCTGGTGTCAGCCCTCAAGTTGTCCACGTAATAACTGGGGAGCCAAACAACGAAAATAACTAACTTTGATAAAGAAGTAAAATGAAATAAGCCTGGTTAAAGACTTGTGAGAGTAAGCAGCCCCCAAGAAAAGGTGCAGCCTTTAGGCAGGTCATGAGGGACCCTTCACAAGGTGATTCCACTCTTCTTGGCTCAGTCACTGATTTTTCTACGTGACTTAAATTGGATCTACTTGCTATTCCCTTAGCAGTACCCAGGGCTCAAAGCCACATCTAAAGAAGGCACTCTTCTGCCATAAAACCCCTTGTGTCCCTCCTCTTGATTGTAAATGCCCATCTCTTTATCAGGATTCTGTCCAAATATCACCCTTTCTTAGCAACTTCCTTTGAACTCCCAAGAAAGATTAGGTGGTTCTCCCTCTGAGATGCTTCACCTATCCGCATATGAATTGATGACAGTCCCTTTGCATCCAAGTGAACGTTGATTTCAAGTGCCAGTCCTGTACTCCCTCTCCACATGGACTGTAATGAGCATTTCCTCCCCTCTCTGTGTTTCACATCCCTAGCCAGTTTGGGCTGCTGAAACAAAGTACTGTAGACTAGAGGGCCTACAGACCGGAGATATTTACTTCTCATAGTTCTGGGGGCTGGAAGTCTGAGATCAAGGTGCCAACGTGGTCAGGTTTTGGTGCAGACTCTCTTCTGGGTGTAGATAGCCACTTTGTTACTGTGTCTTCATGCGCCGGAAGGGGCTGGGAGTTCTCTTAGGGTCTCCTAGAAGAGGACCAATCGCATCTCTCATGATCCACTCACCTCCCAGGCCTTGCTTCCTAATACCACCATAGTGGAGGTTAGGTGTCAGCACACGGACACAAATATTCAGTCCATAACAGCTGCCTTACTTAGAAAATAGGGATCATGATTAAATCTGATTTTACATATATGGATGATAATGTGTATGATTGCATGGCTTGCTTTCTGACAGCTCAGACCTTCAGTAAGTGGAATTCTGACACTTGTTGAGATGTCTCTTTAGCTTGTGAAGTACTCAAAGTTAGGATCGTGACTTAGTCTTATGTACATGCTAACTGTAGAAAGCTAGGACTGCCAAAGAGGGGCTGTTTAAAATGGAAAATGATGAGTTGAGAAGGAGAGAGAGCCATGACCACTGAGAGACCATAGCAGCCACAAGGAGGTTTCACCAAAGTCCATGACTTGTCTGTGGAATCGTGGTGGAATGTGTGTGTCTACCAGGTGTGTGTGGAAGGGGTGGGACAATGAAAAGGGTAGACTCCCAGCTCAGCCACGGACGAGCTGTGTGATGTTGGAAAAAAGTGGCAAATGTCCTAACCTAATTAATCTATACACATTTTTTAAATACTTTATACAACTCTGGAGAGAAACCATTTCCAAAGGAAGAGCAGAGGAGAAATCATACCCCCAGACACCAGTCTGTGAAGATGGTGCTAAGGTGATGGTTAAACTCTCTTTGGGGGCACCTGGGTGGCTCAGTCGGTTGAGCGTCCAACTTCGGCTCAGGTCATTATCTTGCGGTTCATGAGTTCAAGCCCAGAGCAGTGGGCTCTGTGTATCAATTCCCAATGATGAGATCTTTGGTGCTTTTTCTAATAAAGTATGTTACTATTTTAAGTTTTATCTATTTAAGTAATCTCTATATCCCACGTGAGGCTAGAATTCATGATCCTGGGATTCAGAGTCCTGTGTTCTTCGAACTGAGCCAGCCGGGCCCCCCAAAGTATATTTAATATAAAGTAGAATACACCACTGAACATCTTCCATATTTTGGCATCAGACTTGCAGGTGGCTCCATTGTTTAGATAGCCATGATGTCGTTTGCTCATCATCATGACGATGGAACTCAGAGGAATGAAACGGCCTCGTGGTAGCCTGTAATCTGTTTTGAGCCACAGTCAAAATAGACCTCAAAAGCTGAATAGAACGTTGATTACATAAATGATGGAAAACATATTTGAATCTAAGGGATGAGGCACTGACTATTCACATTTTTTTAATCTGCTCATGTACAATACTTAATAAACTCCTATACTTCACTTCCCACAGGCTATATCTGTTCATTCAGTTGTTTCCCACCCGTAAGTGAACATGTTGTATAGCCTAAAGCATCAGCTTCTGTTAGCCTCCTAAGATCTAGCAGCTGAATAGAAGTTGCCTCCAACTCCACGTTATTTGAGCTGACCCTGAAAATGGCATGTGCTAGGTCTGCTTCCAAAGGATCTGACCACCAGAAAGGAGATTCTGTTGGAATGATACTGGTGATACTCTATTTGGGGTAAACCAGGTCAAGCCTATGAGATTTTCAACTCCCTGAAATCTAAGCATCCGTATTACTCCAGAGCAACCTAGCAAATTTAAATAAGTTTGAAATATTATCTCTAAGCAAAAAGTGTCACAGCTTGTTTTTTTTTTTTTAAGTATGGTTGGAAATACACGTGAGGTATAGCAAAACTACAAATAACCATATTTCACACTCAAGACTTTAAGTTAAAATTTCAACATCAAGCTCCTCATTATGATGGAGTTAGATACGGGTGATTAATGTATAGCTTAATTACATAATAAGTTGAAACACACAAGAATAAAATGAAAAGACAAAGAAAATGCAGCTAAGTGAGTGTTAAACATATTAAGCTGGATTGCCCCTGAAAGTGTAGAAACTGATTTAAAACCCATAATGGCACTTCCCATGTCAGACATTTAAATATTGCTTTCTTTGGCACAGAGGCATTTCTTACAAAACTTATTTTCTTTCCTACTCCCTGCTGGTGGATAACACTGCTTGAAATAGCACCATTTTTTTCCAAGTGAGAGATGAGAGGGCTCTGAGAGCCTAGGGACACATATGCTGGGTGACAATGGCTATGGAAAAGATTTCGTGACGATGGCAAGGTCTTCTGGAAGGACGTTGCTATATTAGGAGTCAGTTGCCAGTCAGACACGGACAGGGTGCATTTAGGCTCAATTTGGTTTAGGTCTCTGAATGAGTGACGGTCATTTTGGGGATGAGCTGGGAAGAGTTGAGAGTAGGGTGGCAACAGAGGGAACAGAGAATAAAGAACGAATTTAAGAACTAGGAGAGATGAGATTTCAATGTCATAACTTAGAAAATTTAAAACAAGATGAAAATATCAAATATAATGCCATTGTGTTACCCAGGTGCCCCACGAGATTATCAGTCCATCCAATGGAGATGAAGCATTTGACCGCCATGGTGCTGGTGTTGGGGGGATGGTTTGCTTCGGTTTCATGGACTTTGATGTGAGTGTGGGAGGGTGAGGCCATAAAAGCAAACAGCTGGTAGAAGGTCCTCACAATTTATATGTTTCCAAGCAATAACTCTGAATCTCAAAAGTAAATGTAGTGATTTCTGCTTATTATTAAGAATCAGGCACCATTGAAAGTCACCTCTGATGAAAATGGTAGAAATTATGATAGCTCTATATAGGAGACGCTAAACAGGATTTTGCAGAGGAAAACTAGCGCACCAAAGAGATTTGTTGAAAACCCCTTAGAGCCACAGTCTGGATTCAGGACTTTTCTCTTGGGCCCACTTCTGTCACCCGCTGGATGCAGTCAGACAGACAACTGCACAGACAACGTACACGTTGTTTACTTTTCTGGACGTCACTGAACTCACCATTGAAACAAAGCGGTGGCTGAAAATCTGTCTTTTTTGGCCAATTTGTGTGGAAAGCGCTCTCTGCTACATGGTAAAGGAGGCTGTGAGCCTCAGTCTTCCCCAGGGTTAAACTGAAGTGGATTGCCTAGTTTGATGTCAAAAAATTCAGAGGATGCTGTCATCCATACGTGAGGTCTTTCTCTGAATGTAGCCGAAGTGTAAGGAGCTCTTTGCTGGCTTTTGTCCACCTTACGACTCCAAACTGGGCAGGTGACAGAGTAGTAGATCTTCAGAACCTCATCAGATAATGGGCTGAAAAGGTGACACAGGGCGGCACCTCTCCAGTCCGGCGTCCCCACGAAGGCATGGCGGTGTTCAGTGTGTAGGACGCAGGGTCTCCCCAGGTCCGGGGGAGCTTGGAGGGCTGGGGTTGGGGACGGTGGTGGTTTAGGACGAGAGGGCTGGCAGCTGAAGAGAGCCTTGTTAGGAAATCCGGTCCTTTGTACAGGCAACAATGAGCTTGCAAGGGTTTATTGGCACGAGGGGAGGGGTCCTCTCTTCGTTTGTATTTTTTAGCCATTTGTGTTTGGGGGGAGGGGGGTTCCTTTTTGATTCCACTCTTTCCTATGGACTTACTTTTCTAATAATTAATTAAAAAATCTTAAACACGTTCACTATGAAAACCAGAGTGTCTTAGCTCCAGCTGCTGTAATACAAGACCTCAGACTGGGGGGTTTATATATAGCATATATGTGTTTCTCACAGTTCTGGAGGCTGGGCGTCTAAAACCAGGGTGCCAGCATGGTCCGGTTCCGGTGAGGCCCTCTTCCAGGCTGCAAACGGCCTACTTGTTTGTATTGGCACCTGGCAGAGAGCAGAGGCGGGAAGCGAGCCCTCTCCTGAGTCCTACAGGCGCTAGTCCCGTTGGTGGGATCTCCACTTCCATGATTTTACCTAATCCCAATCGTCTCCAAAGATCCCACCTCCTCATATCCTCTTATTGGGGTTTCAACAGAAGGATCTGAGAAGGACACAGGTGCTGAGTGCCTAGCAACAGGCTTCAGCAAACTAGAGAGCATCTCTGCCTTTCTGTAGTGTTATTGCAATTAAATAGCCCTGCAACCCCGAAAAAGAAACAATCCTACATTGCAGAGTGAAAGAAGACTGGATTATTTTCTTGGAATACTATACATTGGAAAATGCCCAAGTTTAAATGGATCAGCAAGGACAGATACAAACTGGATAACTCATTTTTGATGGCTTGGGAAGAGCCACCCTGTCTGTGCATCTTGGGGACAAAAGACCCACAACCATCCCTGCCTCCTGAGAGACCTGCACGTGCAGGAAACACTCCAGAAATTATGGAAAAACTGGCAACATGAAAACCTCTTCTACACTGACAATTTTCTATCTATAAAATGAACCTGCTACTTTAAAGGGTCTCACAAATTGTGGATAATTTCCCTAACCCGGTCTGAGTTACGTGATAATAAGAGATTAATTTCACTATGCAGAATGAGAAGGAAATGGGAATAAATAAGTTCAATATTCTACCAACTGCATATATTCTCAAAGGGGACATAGGACATTTTTAGTTACCAGTTCCTATCAAATTCCAGAGGCCCTTTATTTTACCACTAACAAAGTTTTGCACAAATCATTTACATTAGTAAATGTTAGTAGTGATGACACTTACTTTGGTATTAGAAATAATAGAGATTTTATTTTTCAACTGCTCTTTAGCCAAAAAAAAAAAATTAACACTTTACCCAATAAATTCATATATGTATTTCGTACATAGGTGTTCATGTATATTTTTATTTTGTGGTGTTATTGTAACTTTATTTTTTTAGATTATCCTAAATCCCTAATCTATAAAAATTAGGACTGTATGTAATTTACATTTAATGTGCTACAGTGAAGGATTTTCAGTTTAGCAAAATGTCATCCCGGATCATTTCCTCTTCTCTCTTCTGTACTTCGAGTGTCCAAGTGAGTTGGGTGTCGAATAATTCTGAAAGCACCATCAGGCCACTATAATGACATTATCACTCAAAATGTGCATGGGAATTACTGTAACGAGTAAAAACAAGCATTGTCCCCTCTTGTAGATTCTACAGTCTAGTGGGGAAGAAAGACGAACTGGATATATACAGGGTGAAAAACTATACAGGATGAAAAAAATATACAGGATGAAAAACTATGATCAGTTCTACGAAGAGGAAGTGTTGCTTTCCAGAGAACTCTGGGGAGAAACTTGCACCCTAGCACAGACAAAGGAATACTCAGAAAAATTTACCCAGGAAAAAAAGGTCAGACATTTCTGTAGCACAATAAGCACCTCAGAGAACTACTTGGCAAACAATACCCATATTTAAAAAAAAAAAAATCAGGGGAATTGAATGATCTAGGATCTCAACATCTCCTTTCTCTCCATAGTTTAACCCAGAAGGGGCTAATATTATATGAAAATTGAGTTATTTCCATATGCTCTACAGTAGTTTGAAATGTTTTATAGTTATTTATGCCAGATGTCTTAGCTTCCCAAGGGGATATTTGATATATAGTGTCCTCAGATATCACATCTTATAAAGCACCAGATTTTACACTTGTATAATGGGATATAAACAGGTTTCTGGACAAATGTGTTTCAAGAGGGTGAAAAATAGGTTCGGTTTTGATGGGATGGCTATGGAGAATTGTGCTGTGCGTTACTGGCTAAATACTGCCTTTTATATTCAGATGCTGAATTTCGTTAAGTGCATCTTTGGTCTTCTTTGATAGTTTGGTGGGCTTAGTGTCATTGCTTTCTTTCTAAAAATAATTTACTTTTGCTTTCAATGGGCCAAAATGTGGTAGTATTTGTTTATAATTTGGTATAATGATATAAACTAATTGGATCATATAAGGTATACATTATATATGCATATGGCAGTCATGATTAAGCTCAAATTCACTTAAGATGGCTTAATTATAGAATTGTTTTAGTGCCTACCAATACTATAATAAAATTAAATTTGCAAGAGTAGAAACTATACATTATCTTCCTTTGTCCTTATAGCTTCCCAAGGCTAATAACAAGCAGTTGAGTGCAGTGAGTTCTCAGGAAAGCGATCATCAAAATATTTCTTAGAGATTAAGACTATTTCCAATATTTGTCTTGGTCTAGAGTTCACGCTGACTGCTTTACAGACTTTAAATGATTTTCAAACACCAAGTACTAGCAAAGCAATTTTGAACCAATTAATATGGAGATAAATAATTCAGGAAAATCTTTTTATTTGGGTTGGTTTTCAAGGTTATAAATTGCTGAAATGGAAAAGAGGGTAGTTGTCTATACAGATCAATATTTTCACATTAGCAAGTTACTTAGAAATAATCTAAATATAACTCTACTTCAGAGAATTATTTCCCAGAATAAATTCATTAAAATTCAATTCATTTAACTTTATTTATTTGAATACAGAAAAGTGAGTATCTATATCCTCATACTGTAGGATTAATAGCGTAGTTATTTTTGTGCCTTCTGGCTCTAAGACACATAGCAGGGCCTCTGAAAGAATAGTGGACGAGGACAGCCAAAAAATGAGGAGAAAATAGAACCTAAGTAAGACAGTCACACAGAATAACAAATAGTTCCCAAAATTTCCCTCGCCTTCTTCTAAATTTACTTTTTTTAGCTTCATTAAGTATGACCTTGCTCTTATGTGACTAAGAACTGTCAATTTTCACAACGGTTCATTTTGTATTACTTTAGCCAAATTTCCTGCCTCTCTTTCAAGTCTAATTTTGGCTTGTTTTTTCATTCTCATCATTAATGTACCTATTTTATTTAAAATAAAGTAATTGTTATGAGCGTTCTTTGATGTTTTTAATCTCAACTTTCTCTAGAAATGAAAGAACTAAAATTTTCATGTTGTACTGATTCCCAGAATGATAATGGGAAATAGAACATAGTTGATAATAAAGAGGAAATGAGAGCAAATGTTGGCTCTATTTCTGTACTATACTTACAGGTGATAATTTGTTTGATCGTTATGTATAGAGTATATTGTGTGATTCAAGGCATTGGGCTTTTGAAGGAATATACCAAGTGACACTTTGGCCAAGATTCTGTTGATCTGACTTCCTTCCACTTGGGTTTATTTTCAAGCTTACAAATTGTCATAGTAAAAAAAGAAAATTATCTATCTATCTATCTATCTATCTATCTATCTATCTATGGTTTTCAGGCTCTGTTACCCTGTGAATCTCAGGCCCTGGGAATCCACATCACTACAAGGCTCTATGTCCAGAGATAGTTCACAAGGAATTGCAGGGGACAAGGTAAATGTTCCAAACACTGGCCCATCCCTGTATTTCTTAATGGAGGCACTGAAATCATTCTAGGAAATCCGCATGGATGAAAGAAGCTTTCCTTAACCATGTGGATATTTGCTTAACAAAACAAACATAACAAACCAACACAAATCTCACATACTCTCACCTGTCTTACATGTAAGAAGATGAGCTTGAAACTTGAAGTCAAACAATGCAAGTCCTGTTTGTCATTCTCAGAAAAAGAATGGATTATGGTTCAATTTTCTTCACTACAGATTTGAAATAACAAAAGCTATTCCCCAGAGTAATAAGAATTGAGATAATTTATACCCTGATTGTCACAAAGAATACAAAAAATAAAATGACTACTGTAGAAAACTAATATTTGTCTCGGGTACCAATCTTGAGGGCTAAGTAAAAATATGTTTCCTAAAAATGCAATTCAGGGTATGTAAAATAAATTTCTATTGGACCTGATCTTTCCAAAGTTGCAAGTATGGATGATATAAAAATAAAGTAAAGGAGAAAAACCTGATAGCACTGGAAGATTGGGGGAGGGGGGGAAGGCAAGTTCTGGAGGAGATGAACTGAAAGATGTGGAAGGAAAGAACAACCCTGGCTAAAGGGTCCTTTTTAATGGCTCTTATTCCAAGGACATGCTCAAGTCTGCGCTAGCGAGGCAAGGACAAGGTTTGAGTCAGCCGCCATCATCTGAAAGTGAGGGTGGGATCCCAGACAGGAGAGATCCGGGATGAGGAACCCCCAACTGTGGTTCTAATTTGGCCCCAACACCTTGGCTGACCCTCAAATCCTGCATGTGAGTATCAGATTCAAAGCAGGATGACTAAATACTAAACAGGTGAGAACTATACTGAAATGTGACTTATCGCTCAGGAAGGGGAGTTTTCAGTTTGAGTACAACCAAGTTAATCCACTCCTGAAAAGAAAACAATCAAACAAACGAAACCCTATCCCCCAAACAAAAACAAAACGAAAAGAAAACAAAAACAGAGTTCATTAAAACTTTTTGGAAGAATATAACAGAATCCAGAGTTTCCAACAAATAACACTTGCAATTCGAGACAATAAAAAAATCACCCCAAATATTAAGTTTTTAGAAAAAAAATCCTATTTTTAAAGTCAGTTTTAGATTAAATAAATAAATAAATATAAACAAAACAAAGACAAACTCTGTAGACCTAGATTAAAATGACCCAGATGTTGGAATCAGCAAAGGAATTTAAAGCAGTTGTTATAACTAAGCTAAAGTACAGGAATCAGAGAGGTTGGTGGAAAGAGCTAGAAACCTGAGCAAGACAATATAGAGACTATAAAATAAGAACCAAATGAAAATTGAAGCACTAAAAATTACAATCACTGGAATTAAAAAAAAAAATACTGAAAGGTTAACAGGGTGGAAATGAGTCAGTTAACTTGAAGTTGGGCAGTAGGAATTGCCTAATCTAAAGAAAACCCCTTTGAACTCCCTATCCCCTCACCCCCAAATAGCATCAAGCTCCCTTGAGAGAATGTAGGAATAAATAAATGTCTAGCACAAGCTTAACTGTGATTTTCGAAGCAAAAGCTTTCCAAACTTGGCCAAAAAAAAAAAAAAAAAAAATCAAGATGCTCTGAGCTGAGGACAGATAACTACAGAGGAACCATCCCTAGCCACATCATGGTCAAACCGCTGAAAACAAGGGTAAAAAGTCTTTTTTAAAATTGATGTATTTATTTCGAGAGAGAGCACACACAAGTAGGGGAAGGAGCAGAGAGAGAGAGAATCTGAAGTGGGATCCATGCTGTCACTGCAGAGCCCAAAGTGGGGCTTGAACTCAGAAACTGACATCATGACCAGAGATGAGAGCAAGAGTCAGATGCGTCACCAATTATGCCACCCAGGCGCCCCAAGAGTAAAAGGTCTTGAAAGTGGCCAGGGGAAAATGACACCTTACATGCAGAGGTACAATGACTCGAATTATTGCTGATTTTTACATCCCAAACCACAGAGACCATCGATGTGGAACAACATCTTTAAAGTGCCAAAAGGAAAGCAAATAAAACAAGGGAAAAAATAACTGTCAACCCAGATATTCATATCCTGTGAAAATATCCTTTAAGAACGAAGGCAAAATGTAGAGAAAAAAAGAGAAAACTAAGAGGATTTGTCACCAGCAGACTTGCTGTGTACGAAAGGCTGAAATAGGTTGTTTGTTTAGGCTTCAGGGAAACAGTGTGCAGTGGAAACTTGAATCTTCAATAAAAACTGAAAAGCGATATAGATGGAAAATATATTGGTTAAAAGAAAAACTTTTTTTCTCTTAATTTGAAGTACATAAGACTTTTTAAAGCAAACATTACATTAGGTTTTTGTGTGTGTGCATGTGTGTGTGTGTGTTGCGGGGGGAACCAGCAATGCATATAGTACAAATAAATAATAACCATAGCAAAAAAAAAAAAGGTAAATACGATTGCATTTTTTATACATTTGAAATAAAGTGGTACAAAATTAACTACAAGAAGACAGAATCGGGGATGTTTATTGAACTTTCTGGAGCAAACACTGAAGAAATAACACAGGTGAATATAGTTAAAAGACCAATAAATTAAAATGAAATTTGAAAATACGTGAGCACTGTAGAGGTAGGAAAGGA
This sequence comes from Acinonyx jubatus, assembly GCF_027475565.1. NCBI lineage: Eukaryota > Metazoa > Chordata > Mammalia > Carnivora > Felidae > Acinonyx > Acinonyx jubatus. Next base: position 3,368,679 of record NC_069382.1, on the reverse strand, counting down.
AAAACAGAGAAATACAAAGGGATACACACACAAAAAGCAAACCATGGATTTTGTGCCAAGTGATAGAAAAACGTCGCTACCGAGGTCAGGATAGCTTGTCACAAATGTCTTCATTTTAGTACTTGTTGCACGGACATTCCAGTGTATAGGTTGTAGACTGTGATAAGAACTGGGAATAAAAAATGAACAGTGTCTGTAACCTCAGAGTGAAGGGTCCCATGTGGACAAATGAAAGCAAACACAATAGGACAATGTGATATATGTGAGTCTAATGGGAACCACAGTACAGGCAGCTACACAGAGAGGACCCACGGTCAGAGACTATCAGACTGTGTACCTCATCCAAGGTGGACCTCAGCTGATGCCCCTGAATAGTACTTGAGGTGGGATGAACACTAACTCTAAGAGCAAGTGGTCACTTAGTAGCAAGTCTCAGGATGTCTGTGCATTTACTTACTTAGAAACTTTCTGTGAAAAGCAAAACTTTTCCTTATAAAAATATGCAGCTCAGAAAACAGATACAGGTATAAAGTGAAAATGACCCACGGACCTTCCACCTAGAGATAAGTCCTAAAATTTTATTTACTTCCTTCCAGGATTTACAAGTGAGCAGAAAATCATGACCTTCTCCTGGACATTTGAGTCTGCTTATTAAAGACTTGCCTTCACTTATTCTTTTTGTTTGTTTGTTTTTAAGAATCCAAGAAATTTTACTTACCCAACATTTGAGATTTTTTCCTTCTGTGAGAGAATTTTACATTTATGTCTCAGGGTAGGAGGGTTTATGTCACGGTATGTCTTTGCACACAGTATCCTCGGGTTTGTTTTCCTTGAGTTAGTTGAAATGGAATCTGTTGCAAATGCTAATAAGATCGTTTTTAAGACAAAGTAAATTGTCTACGAGAGGAAAAGAATAAGAAGCAGATTATGTAGAAAGCAAGTGTTACGTAGAAATCCTTCAGTGTTTGAACGGAGGGGGAAAATGGACCTTGTAAATCTTGCAAAACCAGCTCACAGCACACTTTGGTATTATGTAATAGTTTGTAATTTCCGCAGGAAAGCATTACTTTTATGGTGAAGAATGATACAGTGCAGGGATATTTAATCCTATTTCTACACTGGATACTTTAGATGGTATTTGGAAATGAGGATAGTTTCATCCTATTTTGCTTTTCTTTTTTATCTTTACAAAAGCACAATTACTCTGAACATTTAAGTTCCTATAACTAGATATGTTTACTAACATCATTTCAAGTACCTCATTTGAGAAGACCGATAGCTTCCAGAGAATACACTGTAAGTTTCCATATTTTGATTAAAACAAAACTGTTTCTGTGATAGTGCTTTGTCTTATGATATGCCACTTTAGGAATTCTTTCTAAAATATAAATGTAATTTTCCATAACCCCACTTTTCATCCCTTCTCTGACTTAAATCCTCAGTACAGAATAAAACTCAACCTCCCTTAACTGACAAAGAAGATCTTCATGATTGGACCTCCCTCCTCAGAATGTCCTCACCAAAGGTATTCCTACCCATTCTCTACACCAGAGACACACGCACACTTTACCACCAATAATGACTTACTTATATCCATTTTTAGTTGAATGTTTACAGGCAAATGTGCTTATAATTAAGTACCCAAACTACCTTTATCAAAATTGCATGTGATCTAACAATTTTTTAAATTCCATGTGAAGGAATAGATGGCAGGTTTGTATTTTATTCATAAAGTGGGTTTATTTTGAATGAAGTAATTGGATAAATGAATGTTATTAAATTATTCATGGTTTATATAACTACATATACAAGTATATATCACTATATGTAATTATATATAACCATATATAATACTATATATAACTATATATACAACTATATATACAGCTATATATGCAGCTGTATATACCTATAACTATATATACCTATAACTGCATATATAACTATATGTAACTACATATAACTTTATATACAACCATACATAATTATATACATATAACTATATGTAACTATATATAACTATTTATATAACTATATGTAGCTCTATATATAACTATATAATATATATATATAGTTCCCTAATAAAATAATTTCAAATATATTCAATAATTTTATTGGAAGAAACTACTTCATGTGAAAAAAGAGTAATGTAAAATTTTGCAACAATATTAAATTCTTGAGGAAATATTCATTAGTTTAAGAAATACTTTCTTTCTCCAAAACTCTAATTCAGTAATTGGTTTCAAACTCCCTGAATTAACCTACGTTGAAAGTAATGCTTAACTAACACTTAGTATGTAGTGAGCTGAAGAGAGTCATTCTTGGCTGGGATCCTCTGTTTCATAATTACCCCTCTTGAACATCGTACTTCGTGGCACAAGATGAGTGTAAAATGACTGCAAAGTCTGTGGACAGCCTGCCCCCCAGAACCCTAGATTCTTGCTTTGTCCTCATCGCGCGTGAAGCGAATCCCTGAAAACATGTTCAGGGGAAAAAGGACTCTTCGTCTATTATTTTATGTCTGGACTTAAAAGACTTCATCCCAGAGAGCTTGAATGTTACCAAAGGCAAAAGTAAGAGCTCACGCTGTCTTATTCTCTCAAATGTGGAATAACTTTAGGATACACTAATTATTTTTAATGCCTGAAGGTATTTATGAAATAGAAGTGACATTAGTCCTTTGTTTCCAAATATCACGCTATTATAGTCCTTTTTATTCTAGGAAGACCTCTGTTAAACTGGTAGCAGTCAGGGGCTGTCCCGGGCATCGTTCGTGGGTCTGGGCTGGTTTTCTCTCTTGGAGCACAGAACTTAAATTCGCCTCTTTGCCCCTTTCTGCATTTGCTAGAATTTTAGACCAAGTCTTCATTGTTTCCCTTCTTCCAGTCAAAATATACTGTCATCTATTTTCAGACTGGAAAGGATAAAAATGTCCTTGACTTGATGAAATACAAACGAATTCACCAAGAGTTATTAATGGTTACTAATATGGTACATTTCCCTTCTGGGCATAATTACATTAAAAAGACAATTACCACCTCGTGTAATGAATCTTTAATGGTAAGATATCAAGCGGATACATTTAAGAATGCGTCCAATATGTCGACTGTGAAGTCAATAGATTAATTAACGTCGAGATCATTCATTGCACAAGTATTATTGGGTAGCTCTTGCACACAAGGTATTCTCTTGTGGTTTTTGAAGTTCTGGGACATGTTGACATCTCCTCAGTGGGGTTTAGAGGTGCACATATACAAGATGGGAGGCAGACAAGCAAGCATGAGCGAGCCACAGGTGAACGAAGACTTTATGGACCGAGAGGGGGTAACCAGGTGTGGTGGGAGCCGTAGACAAAGGAGGAAGGCGGCTTTGTTCAACATTAACTACTGAACCTCTTCCGAAGGAGAGGTAACAAGCAGAAATCACAGGGTTAGTGCTGCAAACTGAGAAAATTGCTCATGGAAAGGTTTGTAGGATAGGTAGCGCAGAACCATTTCAGCGATGTGGGTTTTTTTGTAAATGAGACAGCAGTTCCTCTTCTTTTCCCCTTGCCTTGTCGGGATTCTTTCTGACTTGACGCAGAGATACCAGGGAGAGATCCCCAAGCTGAGAAAGAGCATACCCACCACGTGAACTTCCGGTAACACAGAAAAGGAGGGTGCTTTTCCTCTTTACTCCTCTCCCAAGTTGGGGTGGGTGACGCAGCACCCGTGCTGTCTGGTTCTCCTTCATCGGGGCACGTCCTTGTTCTCTGTGGACTCTTCTTACGGAAGGCAGGGAAGGGAGAAGTTGCCGTATTCGATATATATTCCAGACAAGACAGATCCTCAGGCAGTCAGGTTATTTTCTAGGGTTCCTTTTTGCTTTCTTCCCCCCAGTCTTCAGCATCTGTGTGTTTGCCCACGGAGCCCGTCTGCCCTCCTCTCCACCAGGAATGTTACTGATGTCTCTGTGGTCAGCAGGGGTCTGTTTCCTCAGTCTCCAAGTTGGTTCATTCTAAGGCTCGCTCCCGTGGCATTTCCATTCCTGCTGTAGTTCATCAGACACGTCTAGCTGTGCGGTCCCATCTCTGCGTGAACACAGGATAACAAGGGTGACTGTTTGGAAACTGAGAGTCCAAAAACAATGTACTCAAATTTGGCTTCTTCTGTAATTACACCGAGGTAGATTCCTGACCACCTCCATTTTAATGTTTGTTTATTTTTTGAAGGAGAGACAGAGCGCGAGCCGGGGAGGGGCAGAGAGAGAGGGAGACACAGAATCTGAAGCCGGCTCCAGGCTCTGAGCTGTCAGCACACAGCCCGATGCGGGGCTCGAACTCATGAACCGTGAGATCGTGACCTGAGCCGAAGTCGGACGTCCAACTGACTGAGCCACCCAGGCATCCCCCTGACCACTTCCATTTTAATCTGTATATTCTCACACACGTATGAGCTTCCCCCACCCCTCCTCATATGAAAATGCTGTCATTTATGGAGTCTTGGCCAAAAGGAATCACATATTCTTTCACGCGATTCATTCCTGAGTTCTCCCTCACTCCCCCTTTCAGCAGGAGTATATCTTTTGGCAGTGGAGAAAAAAGCTACCATCAAGTGACATAAAGTTTTATAACTGCATTTTGAAGCAATGTTAAGATCTTTGTATAAATAGTGCACACTCGATAAAAGTAAAATTCTCTATTATATTGATTCAGTTATTCTTTGGCAGTTTTGCCAAACAAAAAAATTTTGAACAGTTGAGGACCATAAACTCTGGCTAACTATCCGTGATTTTGATGAACAGTGGCCATATTCTGGTTAAATGTAAAAGTTCAATCAGCTATTAAGGACCTTGGAGAAATCTCTCCAAAAAGAGTCAACAGTTCCTGAAATGTTAACTGCACCCTCGTTGTTTATGTGTTTTGGGCTGTTGCCTTTCATAAGAAATGTTGAATGGTGGGTATCATTCGAGTGTTCTTTGGAAACAGCTTCAGGAAGATGTCATTTCAAGGGAAAAATTCTGAAAACTTTAGGAAATAGCATTTTGAAAATTGTTACTGCTTATATATTTTGGAATATTACAATCAGCATTTTTCCCAGTGTATTTTAATAGTCATTGCAGAGGATCTTTTTGTTTGTTTGTTTTTTAACATTTATTCATTTTTGAGAGACAGAGAGAGACAGAGCATGAGTGGGGAAGGGGCAGAGAGAGGGAGACACAGAATCCAAAACAGGCTCCGAGCTCTGAACTGTCAGCACAGAGCCCAACGTGGGGCTGGAACTCACGGACTGTGAGATCATGACTTGAGCCGAAGTCGGACGCTCAACCGACTGAGCCACCCAGGTGCCCTTTGTTTGTTTTGTTTGTTTGTTTGTTTGTCTGTTTTTTAACTGAGCCATTTATTTGGATTTGATGCAAAATGAACAGAAACATGTGGCTATGCTGCCCTGAATATGGAAACCAGAAACAGAAAAAGAATGTGTGGGTCAGCGGGATGAAGCGGGCTGTGACATGCCAGCCCGTAAGTGTAGTGTCTACATGAATGTGAACTTGGAGTTCACTGGGGGGTGCAGCAAGCCAGACCCTCAGAAGGCCTGGAATTTCAGATCAAGGGAGTGCTCTTGATCTGAGTCTAGAAGGTAAGGCGAGCACTTATTCAGTGAACAGTGAGCTGGTGAGGTCAGAGCACGTTGGAATAGGGAAGAGAGATGTGGCTGTGGGAAGCAGTCCATGCAAAGGCCCTGGGGCTTACGAAGCTTCTTCCCTTCAGAAACAACAGTTGTAAGATAGAGTAGGGGTGCGGATGGTGTATTGGCATGGATGTGAGAAAACAAAAAAGAAATTTGGTCACATGAGCACTTTAGAAATGACTGCTTCACAAAACTTGCCAGCTTCTTTGATTATCCTGCCATCCTCAGTGGAGGGAAAAGGCCGTAGCATGTTACTATGAATTTAACACACCCACTGTTTTGAAGAGGAGACCTGGTGACCCAGGCATCAGGCCGGGCCCACCCAAGCTCATCTGACCTACACTTTCCAGGTTTCGCGTCACCATGGCATATGGAAAGAAAGACATTTTTACCGGTGAAAATTAGTGTGTAGAGAAACAGACATTTCCTCAGCTGCCTGGGCACAAGTGATGTCGTCCTGCATTTTCTGAGGGCATGTTCTTATTTCAGCGGCATCCAGAAGAGGAAAGCGAATGTCATCTCATTTATTTTCCCCAACATAATCAGGACTTCCTTGTCACCACTTCTGTCGTGGGGGTTAAGCTCACATCGAATGGCCCCACCAGACGTAGCCAATGCGCACCATTACTCGCCATTTGTGACAGTTAGGGAGTTGAGTTAAATTATTACTGGCGCTTGTGTGAAGAAAGGGCTTGCTGAGGAAGTTAGTGTCAGAGACGAGGGCAAGGGGTGCCAGCTTGCCTTCGGAGGACAGTGTTTCTGATCAGATGGACCCCAGGGTTTTCCAAACTGCTGTGATATGTCCTTCATCATTGATGAAAGACATTTTGCCCTAAGCCCTTTAAAAAAATTAAAAATGGATATCAGATGGTTTGGACAGACAGACCAGCATCCAATCAGGAAGTTTCTGGTCCTCCAAGATACATTCGTGTTTTCTTATTTCCCTGTCTGCCAAGAAAATAAGTTTATATTTTATTTTGCAGGCACACATTTTGTCTTTTATGGTTAAAAAAAAGAAAGAGTTTTGGACAACAACAACAACAAAAAATGTGTATATTAGAAATTATCCTGGGGGCGCCTGGGTGGCTCAGCTGGTTAAGTGTCTGACTTTTGGTTTCAGCTCAGGTCACTATCTCACAGTTTGTGTGTTCGAGCCCCTCTGTGCTGAGAGCACGGAGCCTGCTTGGGATTCTCTCTCCCTCTCTCTGCCCCTCCCCTGCTCTCACACACACACTCTCTCTCTCCAAATAAATAAATAAACTTAAAATATATATATATACCATCCTGAAAAAGAGCTGTATAGAAGTTTCAGAGGAAATAGATTTATTTCACCTTCCCTAACTACAAGTACTTAAAATTACCCACAAATGGTTCCAGGCTTACATACATTCAGAGAATGTAGGATTTGATTGACTGTCTAATAGAACTTTAAGATTTGCTTGTTATTTTACTATATATTTTCACATTCTATATTTTCCCCCCTCGGGGAAGGCCTTGTGGCATTGGACCCACCATCCCAAAATGGTGGTGTTAAAGAAAGTGTAACTCATTATTTGACTTATTAATTTAAATGAAAAAAAACATTAAAACGCTGCCCCATGGGGAAAATGCTTGCTATCCTTCTCTGTCTTTTAATGTGATTAGAGCCAAGTTCCCTTCATCTGACTATCTTCAATATTTACTGAGAAGTATAAATCAGCACTTATTTAAGGCCTTAAGAATTTAGATGTTTGAAAGCTGGCGATGTGTCTTTGCCCCAAGGTGTCCTTCCCGAGCGGGTCCACAAGAAGGCATCAGGAGGGTCATAGCATGCGGGTTAGGTCGGCCCTTAGGCCACGGCCTGCCTCGAGGGTAACTTGGCTTTGATGTTATCCCTGGCGCAGATCTGCAGACACATTAACCACTGGCCAACCGTGATTTTACTCTATCAAATTTTAAAATCTGGGCTAAATTCCAGAAGCTCATGTTTATTTTAATTTCCTTATACAAACGAGTTCAGTAAGCACCGCGTTCCCCTACCGCCTCCCCTGAGCGTGTGGGCTATTTTGTGAGCTCATACAACAACACAAAGCCATTTGTTTTCTGCCTCCTTAATACTGAGGTGGAAGGCACCCAGGAAAACCCTGAGCGCCGACATAATTTGTGGAAAAGGCCAGGCGGGTTAACCAGCATCTTGTGGGAGCACAGGCACAGGGGACAGGGGAGTGAGCCATGCAGATCCGACAGGGCAGGCTGGGGACAATCGTGGCCACCGCCATGGAGTGACCTCTGGGAATCAGAATAAATCCAGATGTTGTAAACACTTTTTACTATTTGCTGACTTTTCACTACTGGTAGTCACTGAACTTCATATTCAATGCAGAGATCATAAATTTCCAGCATCATTAGTGCTGGTGAGCTTCGAAGATTCATGCTTCGCATTTTTGGTGCTCAGGACAGCAGGTTGTCAGCTGACGTCACTTGAGGCACCGGATGTTTTTTTAGGTGCCTCCATTTTTCTAACATGCGCTATCTTTTTGTTTAATGCTTTCTGGCTTTATTAAATCTGGGTCCAAGATGATTTATCATCTGCATCACGGTACATGATTTGGTATTTTCCCTACCGTGAGATGCTGGTGTGGCAGCGTTCTCTTTCTGATTCATTCTTTCAAGGTACGAAATACTCTCAGATGAGTCCTTTCTTGAAAGATTTATGTCTAATTGGAATGAAATAAATATTATGTGTAGCTTAAAAAAAAAAAGAAGACCACTTAGTGAACAGAGTGAATAGCTTACATGCTGATGATTTATTCTGTCTAGCTCTCCCGGGTAGAATGTAGGCTCAGAAGGGTAGCCTGTTATGTTCACTGATGAGTCACAAGGATCTAGAAAAGTGTGTGGCACTTTGGTAAGTGCCATTACATATTTGTTCAATGAGTGAGTGGCTCTCAAATAGCATCTTGTTTTATGTTAAGAATGGGGTTGGGGGTCGCCTGGGTGGCCCGGTCGGTTGGGCATCTGACTTCAGGTCATGATCTCAAGGTTCTTGTGTTTAAGCCCCGTGTCGGGCTCTGTGCCGACAGCTCGGAGCCTGGAGCCTGCTTTGGATCCTGTGTCTCCCTCTCTCTCTGCCCCACCCCTGCTCACGCTCTGTCTCTGTCTCTCTCAAAGATAAATAAACATTAAAAAAAAAAAAAAGAACATGGTTGGGGCGCCTGAGTGGCACAGTCACTTAAGCGTCTGACTCTTGATTTCAGCTCAGGTCATGATCTCACGGTTTGTGAGTTCAAGCCCCACATTGGGCTTTGTGCTGACAGTGCAGAGTCTGCTTGGGATTCTCTTTCTCCCCCTCTCTCTGCCTCTCCCCTGCTCCGGCACATGCATTGCTTTCTCTCAAAATAAATAAACTGTAAAAAAAAAAAAAAAAAAAAAAAAAAAAGAGTGTGGCACAACAGTCTTATTTTTACATAACGGATACTTGTATAGCCCATGCCTTGTGCCAGCCATTATTTTAAGGACTTTATATACCATAATCCATATGATTATTTAACTTAATATTATTTACATTTTAATCAACATGTATTGGCTCTGTATATCATTTTTAAAGTTATCTCTTCATATGTGTGTGGATTACCTATTACCTTATTTCTTTATCTAGTTGAATATTGCCAATAGCTCTTAAAATGGTCAGTTTTCATAACTGATAACATTGCAGCATTTTGCTCTTTAGTACTATATATGTATAAATGTGCATGTATATATATATATTTTCATTTCATATGGCTGATAGAATTCCAGTCCACAAAGCATGGACGAATCCCATATCTATGATGCCTACAGATATCGGCAGTGAGTATTTAGATGTTACATCCAAAGATAGCCTTGTTTGTATTGGATGTGACCACATTGATCAAACCTAATGACAACCTGTGTGATTGTGGCATCATTGATCTCACACAAGAAAGTACACTTCTGTGTACAAGTACTCTGTCTAAATCTGAAAAGCGCTCCTTCTGGAGATTGAAGGTCGGGTCCACGATGCATTACATAACATCTGAAGGGACTATGTTTCAGGAGATGGCTGCTTTCAATAATGTTTATAGCGATGCAAGAGGTGATTTTAAATGACCCTTCCATTCAGAATGCATTTGTTACTCTTCATTTACTTGTAGTGTATGTGTTTTCATTCTTAGGAAACTTGTAGAATATTTGTTTAGTTCGACTGCTTAAGGAAAAAAAATGACAGATGACAAATGTTCCACTGCTTTCCACCCTGGGGTGTGCTATTTAGAAGTACCCGCATGAGATGCCTTCATCTTGCCAACGGTCGTCTTATGGCAGTGTTTATCACAGTCACTCTGAGGAATTAGAAGTGCATGGACCGGCCCTCAGCCCAGCCACTTGGCAGTTTGCACCCTGCATGCAGGATGGGTCTTCCTGGACCCCTTGGCTGTCCCCGTGCTGTATGTGCTGGGTTGTTCTCCTGGCCCGGGTATCTGTCGAGGCGGTCATGCTCCCGGTTCTCCTTATCCAACTGCTTCCCTCCCGCCAGTCTGGGAGCTCCCAGACACTTCAGCAGTGTCCTTACATCCTCTGACTCAGATGATTAATGATGATTAAGGATCTCTATTAGCCATTAATGAGTAATTCATTTATTTAGTAACTTTACCAGTACACCCAGAAGTTTTCAAGTCATGGAAAAACTGACCTCTTAATACACAGTCTGTATTTCTTCTAAAGCAAAGTGCTGTTTAAAATAAATTGAATTAGGGGCACCTGGGTGGCTCAGTCCGCCGAGCATCAAACTTCGGCTCAGGTCATGATCTCGGGGTTCGTGAGTTCAAGCCCCGTATCGGGTTTGCTGCTGTCATTGCAGAGCCCACTTTGAATCCTCTGTTCCCCTCTCTCTCTCTGCCCCTCCCCTGCTTGTGCACTCCCCCTCTCTCTCTCCCTCCCTCTCTCTCTCTCTCTCTCAAAAATAAATTTGATTAGCAAACTGATAACCAGCATCAAAACAAATCACTATTTTTCAGATACTGAACCCCCAGAGAGGTAGGTGGGTCGTGAGAATAATTATTTGCTAAGGAACAAAGGCTGAGATCATTGGAAATCTAAAAGGCACTCACACTGTTAAGAAACAGCCTGGAGTACTGTTTTCCCCTCTAAGAATCTGTTCGGTAAACAGGTGCTAGTCCCAGGAAGCAGAGTACTTGTTTACCGAGGTCAAGTGTCCAAAGGGCCTTACTCCACAGCCTGCCTTTACTACTGGTTGACCTCTCTTCTCCGCTTTGCATTTTTTTTCCATTCGATACCAACCCCTTTGCAAACGCCTGGTTTCTTCTACAGGTGTTTAGGGAGCTATATATAAATAAGCCTCGCCGATCGGAGGGATGTGATACAGCTGATTTAATCATGTCTGTGCTTTAGCAGGGCCATTTTTCCTTCTACTTTCTGTCCCTTTTAATTTGCAACACTTCCGGGTTGAGTTCCTATGATAAAGGCGCACCTGCCTGGGCAGACAGGGCTCCGCACACGTGTAGAACAGAGTGAATTCACGCTGAAGACGGCGCTGGGTTCCTGACGGTGCTCGCTCCTGCAGGTGAACTGCGATGGAGGGGTTCTCCGTCGTATGGGGATGCACTGGGGGTGAGCGCTTGAGCCTGCTGAAGCCCCTCCTGGGTGTTTATGTGCACAACAAAGCCACAAAGAGGACGCCGTACAAAAATGGTTGTGGATGGCATTTTGCACCTCGTAACTATGCCACAGTGGGTATTATGCATCTCAGTTTCGATGTTACTTTCCTTACCCAGTAGAAACTTACCTCTTCCCTCCACACCTTCAACAGGAAATCTATATAGTGTGTCGTTTATTGCAAATGTGAAACAAACCGAGAGAGCCGTTTCTGTCTTTTCTTTCTGTCTAGTCCCCTAAGCGTAATGACGGGTGCCTTTGTGGTGTCTGACTTTGCCCCACGCCCCCCATTTTTATCTCCTGCCCTGTGCGGTCCCAGGCAAAAGGAATAACGTGAATGGCTGTGATGCCAGGGGTAAACTTTTATCTGCATTTCCTTATGGAGGAGTGGGTGTTTCCGGAATTCCCTCACCTGTAACCCCGGATGCTGCGGTCTTGGGGCTACTGGCAGGGGACTGGCTTTCCTTGTCAGCCTCCCCACCTGCCACATCTAGGTCAGCTAGGAAGCCTCGCTCCTTGCCCCTGCTTCTCCTTCTCATTTATCTGGGCAGAAGCCCTCACTGCTTCTCACATGTCCTTCTCCTTGGTGGGTGTCTTCTAAAGCCTCGGCTGCTGCTTTTGCAAATAATACAAATAATTACAGAAGTAATGAGCAATTCCCCAATAAACCCAGAGACCCCATGACTGAAGAATATTTTCACAAAAGAGAATCTGTAAGGTCTAGAAAGTGAGCCTTTTGGCGGGGGGTGATATTCTAGGCAGAATAAGGACACATATTTGCGTGCAAAATATTTATTTTAAAGCTCAGGGGTGCCTGGGTGGCTCAGTTGGTTGAGCATCTGACTTCGGCTCAGGTCACGATCTCGCGGTCCGTGAGTTCGAGCCCGCGTCGGGCTCTGGGCTGACAGCTCAGAGCCTGGAGCCTGTTTCAGATTCTGTGTCTCTCTCTCTCTCTGCCCCTCTCCCGTTCATGCTCTGTCTCTCTCTGTCTCAAAAATAAATAAATGTTAAAAAAAAAATTAAAAAGCTCAAATACTTACTATTCATTGACTCTTTTACTTTATCTGTATCACCTATATTTTACTCTTTTACTACATGTACTACTTACTACTTTACTATGTTTATATAACTGGTTATAGTAAAAAAAAAAAAAATCACACCTTTTCAATTCATCCTGGCTTTTTTTTTTCATTTCATCATTTGAGGTTCAAATAACCTTTATCGACCACTTCCCTCCTAAAGAGGCTTATTTATTTAGACATAAAATATCCCAGCCTATCAGTTGTATACGACACCATATTCTCACTTCCAATGAATACACAGGGATATTTAAAATTTCAGTATTTATTTTGGTGGTAGCTAAAATTACATTAAATTTGTTCTGTCTTAATATTTTGACTAGCATTTTATATTGCAATCTTAAGGTTATTGCATATAAGCGGACTTTCATGTTTATTATATGAGATACTGTATATAAGTATTTGATAGCATTAACATTTTTCTCTTCACAAAGTTGATCTGATTTTGGAATGCTTGGAGAATTTAGAATATGTATTAGGTCAATTAATAGGGTTGTAAAATTTGTAATTATAAAGAGGGATTTTTTATTTTTTTAAAGAGGGATTCTTTTTTTGACTTCAGGAAGGTTATAGGAGAAAAAAATTGGAGTCTTTCTAGAGGCCAACAATAGTGTTATGAAAATTGTGTTCGAGATATATATATATATATAGCCATCCATGTATTCAAGTTAAGTGATTTTGTTTTTCAAACTTGTTTTATTCAGGTACTGAATCAGAAAAGTCTCCTTTTTTCAGGTTTATTGATTTATTTTGACACAGAGCAAAAAAGAGAGAGAGAGAGAGAGCAGAGGCGGGGCAGAGAGAGAGGGAGAGAGAAAATCCCAAGCAGCCTCCATACTGTCAGTACAGAGCCCGATGTGGGGCTGGATCCTGCAAACCACGGGATCATGACCCACCTGAGCCAAAATCAAGAGTCAGATGTTTAACCAACTGACCCACCCAGGCTTCCCCCCAAAAGCACACTTTTAACTAGTTGTATATGAGAAATTGGATTTCTAAACTATTTTTAAGCAGTTGGGCATGCATACCATCTAATGCATAAAACTAAATCAAAGTGTATAAGAATAATTTCATCTTATTTGGATATAGTCTATTCGTCTAAGTTTGCAAAGGAGACACAGATAGGCACATACATGCATATTGATAGGATATTCTTTGTGTGCTGTTAAAGGTAGTTCTCAGTGAAATTTTGATGTCTCTTTGTACTTTTATGGATTTAAGGAGAAATCCCAGAGCTCAGGGTACAAAATAGACATACATTCTGTACATTACAATGCATTTAAACACATCCTTTCCGAACAGTGGCCACTCTGGATAAATAGATGGTGATGAAGCTTCTGTTTTCGTTATTATAAGTTCAGGCGAGGGTAAATGTCACCTTAGATCTTCAGGGAAGGACACCTCACAAGACGCCCAAACATTTATTTTGCATACACGTAAATTAACATTTGCTGAGCTTACTGGTGTCACTACTCTCAGATCCATTCATTACGTAGTTAATCAGATAAGTATCCCGATCTGTGTTTTATAGTCTGGTAAGAAAATTGGTGATATACATCCAAAATTCTAGCACACAGTAGGGAATGATGTGTTAGTTCCATAAGAGTGGAATTCTCAGAAATGTTAGATAATTGTATTAGGGCATAGACTCAACTAATAAGGCAAAAAGTCTCCAAAGTACGTGCCACAAGATAGAAAGAAGCTTGCTTCTCTCTCATGTAACAACTTAGGGGGCAGAAGGCATTGGGCTTGGGCAGATGGCCTGTTCATGTGTGGTTCAATCAGGTGGCCTTCCTGCATTTCAGTGCTTATCTGCACGGTCACTGATAGCTCGCTGCAACACGGGACAAGAGAAGGACCCTCTTCTCATTGACTTGCGGGCTGCCGACTCACTACTGTGCCCTCCCGTGGGATGAGGGTAAGGGGGCCCTCTGGGGTCTCTTCCATAAGGGCACTGGTCTTAAGATTTATTCATATTTTTGAACGTGAGATAACAGAAAATGAATAGGTATGTGTTGAATTTCTCTATCTTCAGATTATCTTCCCTCATAATGATAGTAACTAATTTCAAGCCCAGTCAATAATTCACTGAGCCCATTAGTAAAAAGTGATTGATGATTTTAATAAAAAATTAGGGCCTGAAATGTACCATTTCACCATCTAATCTAAGCCCTCAGATATTATTTACAAGCCCTCGCACTTCCCTTATGCTGCAGATGACAAGTTATTTGAATTCAACTTGCGCTTCTATAAGTTGGTGATGAGCGAAATATTTATCAAGTTGATGGCAAAGATCCTCCTTACCGATTCTGGGCTGTGAGACTGTCTGAATTGTCTTCCTATGGAGACCCTCTCCGTATCTCTACCTGGTTGAAATACGTGATCTATGTAGAGAGAAAGGCTGGATTTGGTGTTTTCTGGCCAGCTCCCTCAGATTTGGAGAAGCCCATTAAACAGCGGTTTGTTTCTCACTGTGCCCCCAATCGTGGTGCCAGATGACCAGTCTTGCAGTAAGCACACTCTTCGTTATAATACACTGTGGATCCCTGATAGCTCATAGCACATAGATCTTCAGCAATTACGTTACATACAAAGAACATGCATGTGAACGTAACCGGAAAAGACCCTGTGCATACCGTGTGCTCGGTAAATGTCAGTGCCACTGCCCAGTCTTGTTCCAAGTGGCAGTCTGCACTATGTCTGACACACCCCTTGCCCAGGTGTCCCCATACTTACCTGGCTCCCCCACACCTGTGACGTTCTACCCCACTGTAGCCAGCACTTGTGTCTCTTTGACTTGACCACTGTTCATCTTCTCTGTAGATTATTTTTATAAACTGGTCTTTGCTGCTGCAGAAGAATGCTGTTCCCCGTCTTATCAGACTCTCCTTGATCTGCATGCCGACCCACAACGTCACGTTGCACTTAGTACTTCGGAGAAAACCGAGAGCACTCGCTTGCAACACCAGACTACTGTTTGTGTCTCTTGTCTCTGGTCCTTCAGAGTTGCATTTTGTGCTAGGTCGCGGACAATGGGACATCTGCTTTATAGTTTTAGAGTGCTTTCGATTCTGCCACGGCATTTTCAACCTTGCAGCTTCATTTAACTAAATTATGCCATGGGATTTAATCAGCCCTCCAGGAGCGTGCCAAAATTTAAAGAAATGACCTCATTGGACTTTACTTGGCCTTATCTTTCTCGACCCTTCAGAACTTAGGCTTTGCCAGACCTTGGAAGGAATGCACAAAGTGTGCCATTGTGCCCACCAGCCTTCCTACTTAGGAAGCCGAAGCTCACAGTGCAGGTTTGCAGCAAACTTCTGGTGCTTTCTTCTCTCCGTGTCTCTTTCCTTTTTTCCCTGGTTCTCCCTTTCACGAATGCTGCCCTAACTCAGGGCAGTTCACTTCAAAACCAAGGAGGAGAAAGAACTTCTAACATCTTACAGGGCTGAGTTTCCAGGTTCCCCATACTTTTAACTTCAGGCCATGTTACTTCCTCCCTGCTGATCCGTGGCCTCTCTTTTTCCAAACAGGCAAGTCCTAATCACTGATGTGAATGTCAGTCAATTCAAGATGTATGTACAAGCAGCTTTGTGTTTATTCTTGGAGTACTAGAACTTCTATCTGAGTTGTAGGACCTTTCCTAAAAAGTTAATAGGCATTTCAGATAAAGACTCTGAATCCCACTTCTTAGGAAATCAGAATTTCCCACCCGAGGCCAATTTGAGCATTTACTCATTCAATAATGAAATCATTTATTCAATATGTAGTTTATGGAGTCTCCACTGTATGTTAAGTGTTATTGTAGGTACTGTGGATGGAAAGGTGAATCACAGAGCTAGGCCTTCTGCTCTCATTCTGCTAGTTTAGAGTAGCAATAGTACCTGGAAGAAACTAAACCGTGAAAGGGTACAGAAGAGTAGAAGGCAAGGATGGAGTGATTATAGGTAAACTGACCAGAAGAGACTTCTGCAAAATGATGGTAGCTGACCTGAACCACGAACAGTAGGAAAACTCGTGTAAAAGTCTGGGTTGAGGGGGCTGATACAAGCAGTTTAATATAGACTGCAAAGTCACAGATGAGGGAAAGGGCTTTGTGTCATCTAGGAGAACCATAGAGAAAGGCCTATGAGACTGACGCATGATGAATCTTTTAGGGGCTACAGTCAGAGAAGTATTGAGGGGCTAGACTACACTGGGCATTACGGTCCCTGGTAAGGGGTTTGGGATTTATTCCAGTGCTCTAGAATATACTGGAATGTATTCAGTAGGGGAGTGCCACACCTGACTAGTGTCCTAGAAAGTCCCCTTTTCGCCATGCTGAAAATGGACGGTAAAGTACACAGGCATAGGCACAATTAGAATATCAAAGAGGACTAGAAAAAAAAAAAGGTGCAGCGGATTTAAGGTTAGAGCCATAGACGTGGAGAAAAGGGGTGGGACTCTGACAATGAGCGGCATCTACAAGACTGAAATCAAAGGGGACCCTCTGAAGGCACTGGACTCTGGCTGGGAAGTTGCTTGTGTTTTCTGCTCGCTGGGGTTTGGGCTAACAGTTCTTAATTTTTTTTTTTTTAATGTTTACTTATTTTTGAGAGAGAGAGAGTGTGAGCAGGGGAGGGGCAGAGAGAGGGAGACAGAGAATCCGAAGCAGGTTCCAGGCTCTGAGCTGTCAGCACAGAGCCCGACCCCGGGCTCGAACTCACAAACTGTGAGATCACGACCTGAGAACTGTGAGATCATGCCCTGAGCCGAAGTTGGATGCTTAACCAATTGAGCCACTCAGGCACTCCTACGGTTGTTAAGCCAGCACGCGCATACACTGGAAATGAGAATTGAGTAAGTGGATGGCGAGCGTGGGGACAAGGTCCTCCCTGCTGGAGTGGGAGTTTACAGATCAGCAAGGGAGGAGGCTGGGATGAAATAAAGACCACAGGTCAGCAGGCCACCTGCACATCAGATGTAAACTGAGAGGCGATTATGAGGGATGCAGGCTTCCCTGATGTCATCAGGGGGGTAGAACCCATGTCTACAGTGCAGCTGTTTCCATATTGAAAGCACTCATTAAGGTGGACCCCAGTTTCCTGTGGGTGACAACTCCACAGAGCTGAGTCAAACCAGTCAGGATGGTTTCGGGGATGAGAAACGGGCGTGGGGTCTGAATCAGACAAGGGGGACTTAGAAAGGAGCCTCCATCTTGGATTTTGCCCTTTTACTTCCTCATCTTGATTACCTGCCCCTCAGTCATGCAGGAATTTGGGGAAACAGCCCCTTGTGTACCGTGTATACCATTTAATTACTGCTAGCTCACCTCCTTCTCAGCCCAAGAATTACATTTAAATAATTACACTTATAAATGATATATACAAAATGATTTAAAAACCATATAGAATTATATATTACATATTAATTTTACATTATATATTATATTATGTATTAATATAATCTACATTATATATTACATTATATATTAATTTTACATTTATTGGTATATTAATATATTTATTATTATATTACATAATATTACATAATATAATATTATTATAACATTACATTTATTAATATATTAATATATTAAAATATTGATATATATTAATATTTACATTATATATTACATTATATATTAATTTTATCCTTACAGTGGTTTTTTTTGTGATGACAGAATTGCAGTAAAACTTGGGTTTCTGAGCATAATTCATTCCAGAAACACACTGGTCACCCAAAGCATTCGTAGAGCCGAGGGAATTTCAAGAACCATTGGCTGACTTGTGATCACGTGACATTCGGTGTTGCCTGCTACCCGTACTGCAAGACATCACTCGTTTATCAAGTTGAAATTTATTAGAAATGTTTGCTGGGCGTATGGAACACTCGCAGAACAAGTTACTCAGAATCCAAGGCTTTGCTGTATTTAGAATCAACAATAGGTGTTCAGAAGTTGGCAGAAGTTGCAGTCTGATATATATCAGACTTCATATATATCAGACTTTGCATATAAATAATATCTATTGTATATATATATATATATATATATATATCTGTTATTTGGATATATATGTGACAGACAAATATGATTTACCTGTTGCAAAAGATGCTTTTTCATAAAGCTTGAGCTATTAATATGAATTCAATCATGAAAAAAGCTTTTAGGTTCAAATTAATATGAAAATCATAAATTAGTAATATACCAACGCCTGCTAAGCTGAAACTGTTTATATCCATAGCTTTAATTTAAGACTATTTTTAGAAGGTAACTGCCAGCACATAAAAGAAAAATTAAATCAGGTTAGACTGAGTGACAGCCAAGAATTCATCAATTAGAAATAACATATGATGCCACATGACTTTATAAATTGTTAAGCCCCTTTTATTATTTCCCATACAAATACGTGTTAAAATTAGAAGTGATTTTAAAGTTTAATCTTCACAAAACCCAAATTTTCTACCCGAATAAAATTGTAGAACCCTTGTTTTAAATTAGGTTCATTTTCTTAAATAGGAATTTAGTATACTTGATTTGAATTACTCCAATGTATATATTTGGTATGCAATTTATAAGAAGTGTGTGTGTTTATATGACATAAGTATAGCCATAAAGGTGTTCATTTAAGAAAATAAAAAGGCTAAAAGTAATGTCCAGAACCAGAAAGGGAAAGTGGCTGATGAAGTAAGCTATCCCTTGTAATGTCTGAAAATCACCTCCGTGTACGTCGTCTAGTCCTTGTATTTTATAGGTCACTTGTGTTCTCATGTTTTATTTTAGTCTTTGGATCTTATGGCTATTGCTTTGAGTGCTGGTTTGTCTCCTTAATGTTATTTCTGCTCTCATCTTCTTCCTACGGGCAGCTTGCCTTTTTTCGAAGTCACCGCTAATAGCACGCGTATTACTGAGTTTGCTTCGGAAAAGTTGTCTCCTCTACCTTTGAACCCTTACTGGCACTGCTTCCTGTGGTCGCTTGCTCTCCTTCAGGCTCAGCTGGCTCGTCACCTGTTCGCTCAGGGCTTCCACTGGGCATCAGGAGCTTTGTCAGATTCCTCCTAGCCAGTTCCCTCCCACCTGCTGTCACCGCTTTCCATTGATTAGCACTAACTCAGCACTGGTCTAAATTATAGTGTCCTTGAAACATTTCATCCGCTCATATCACACACACATGATAGTCTTCTCATCTGCCTCCCTCTGCAAGGATAACCTTCCTTTCGTAATGTCGGGAAAAAGTAAGAGACCGCCTCCCTCTGTGTTTTTGGGGTGGTGGGTGCTACAGCTGGTTGGCCACCGTCTCTGCTCCTCTGAGCTGGGCCCCAGTGCTCTTGTGTCATTCCACGTCCACGCCCAGGGTGGCAGTAACGAAGGGCATCATGCAGAAGAAGGACACGCTACCTTTCTTCCCACCGCCTTCTTTGTTATCTGTAAACTATCCCTTGAAAGATTTTCCTCACAGCTTTTCTTATAAACCCGAAGATAGTTTAGGTATAGCATAGGAAATTAAAAAACAAAAAACAAAAAACACCTTAATGAACTTGATGTTAAAGATGGGTAGTTTCAGATCCCATGCTGAAATTTTTAAGAATAGAATTAAACTTTCATGGGGGGGAGGTCTGGTAGCTGGAATCTCTTGCCTGAGACCCGCTCCAGAAATTGGTCCCTGCCTAAGTTCCCACCTTGTGTCGGGTGACACCTGTCCAGGGAACAGCCCACATCTGACACGGGGCTGTGCTGCCGAAAAGGCTGTAATTTGAGGCAGCGCTGAGAGACCAGCTCAGCCCCAGAACCTCCCGTGGGACCGGCTGAGGCCTCTGTCATGACCGCACGACATACACTTAATGTCTCTCTCTGCCCAGTCCGGCTTCCTGCCCTCCCCCACAGGTGCACCCTGCAGGCCCCACCAGGTCACCTGCTGTGCTCCAAGCTCTGTGTCAGCAGCCTCTCCCAGGGAACCAGGCCATAGTTCTGCTCACTTACCTGGAGAAATACATGAGACCTAGATTGAGTCATGTTTCCAGGGACTCGGCATATCATTGGTAGGATCACAGGGAAAAAGGAAGCTGGCTGATCCTGGCCACTCTCTTTCCTCCTCTGGAGGGGGTCACTGGCCTCACAGATGAGCCTCTATAATTCTATCAAGTCGAGTCTCTTTTGTGGTCAAGAACCCTAGACCTAGAGTTTGGAATAGAAGAAAGTTGGATGGGTTTTTCTGTGGCTTGTCTTAAGACCATACCCTACTAAGGAAACGATAAATAAGAAACACATTCTGTTTAATCTTTATGTTTTGCATTAATGTTCGAAGACACTCTCTCAGATTTTCCCCTTGGTATTCCCATTTTTCAATTTGTGGGAAGAAGTGTTGAGAAAGACATCAGAACTTAGATGCCTTTGAAATACTGGCAGCTGCGCAAAATCATCAACTTTTACAATGGGAGAGTCACCTGCCTATCCTCGTGTGTGTCACTATTAAGATGAACACGGAAATAGGATATCGCAAAGGGAGACACAGCGGGCAAGACAGAACAAGAACCCAGTTTCTGGATCTCCAGCTTGTTAAATCAAGAGTTAGATACTTAACCGACTGAGCCACCCAGGTGCCCCTGGTCACACCTTCTTTACAGATAAGGTTGGGTTTAACGATGCCTCTCTGGGAGAGTTGTGAGGATTAGCGGCAGCATGTAAGGCATCTGAGTGCTGACACGATGCCTAGCAGTGGTCACCATTATTATTTTTCATAATTAAATCTGTAATTGGGAACCCTGAAATAAATGTACACCGTCACCTACAGCCCGCCACTGGTAAGCCGGTGAAATACGTCCAGGCTTCCATAACTCCAGTGTGACCAGTCTGCGTTCCTTCCGCCTTTTCTTGATGTCCACCCAGCGGCCCCTGCAGACCACCCGCACGGGCGAGTGCTTTCCAGAACCTCTGCCACCAAAGCGTTTCCTGTCTCCACGCTTCGTGTTTGGCCTGTTTGCAGCTCCTTTCCAGAAGTCTACTGGAGATAGAGGCAGACACAGAGAGGGACACGGACAGGGAGATAGATGCTTTTCCTCCTTTAAGATGCTTCTTTGGTTCAGACATTCACAGATCCTGCTTCCTCTCTCGGAACTGGGTATGAGCTTCCTCGCGGGTTCTGAAGCCACTTGAGTCCTCATGTGCTACCTCCCAGACTGCAAGCCACCTCTCAGTGGGGTTTGTGGCCTCAGCACATTTGGGGCCTCATCGCTAATAACAACAACTTGGGACGCAGTGAGGAGTGCTTGGAGGAGGGGGCGTGAAATCTATTGACATTGTTTTTTAACAATGCTATTGAGGGATAATGCCTACTTTTGTCTTCAGTGTTTATTTCTTTGGGTTCATTGGTTTTTTTCCTTTTCAGGCTACTCATGCTGGAGACCTAAAGAGATTTGTTCTCGATCTTTCTTCTTTTAGGTTATAAATGTTGTATGCTATAAATTTCCACCTGAGCATAGTTTTTGATGCACCCTAAACACCATGCTTTTTTACCATGTCAGTCTAGCTCAAATATTTTCAAATATCCCTTATTTTATTATAAGGTGATGGATAGGGCTGTTCAAGCCTGCTATCTCTTGATTTTCTGTAGACTGGTTCTTTCAGTTGCAAGACTAGTGTGGAAATCTCCAACTGTAATTGGGGGGTTATCCATTTATTTTCTTGTAGTTCTTTTTTTAATGTGTATTAGTTTTTGAGAAAGAGAGAGGGAGTGTGAGCAGATAGGTGAAGAGAGAGAGGGAGAGAGAGGATCTGAAGCAGGCTCTGTGCTGACAGCAGACAATGCGGGGCTCAAACTCGGGAACCGCAAGATCATGACTTGAGCCAAAGATGGGTTCGTAACCAGCTGAGCCACCCACGCGCCCCTCTTGAAGTTCTATCAGTATTTACATCATGTGTTTTGAAGCTTTCTTATTAAGCTCACACATTCTTAGGATTATCATGTTCACACTTCTGTCATTATGAAATAAGCTTCTTTGTCCCTTCTTTGCATTAAAACTGTTGTGTGTACTATTAACATAGCAACTTGAGCATTTAAAAAAATTTTTTTTCTCAATGTTTATTTTTGAGAGGGAGAGAGAGAAAGAAAAAGAGGGACAGAGTAAGAGGAGGGGAGGGGCAGAGAGAGGGAGACACAGAATCCGAAGCAGGCTCCAGGCTCCCAGCTGTCAGCACAGAGCCCGATGCGGGGCTCAAACGAACCATGAGATCGTGACCTGAGCCGAAATCAGATGCTTAACTGACTGAACTACCCAGGCACCCCAGCAACTTGAGTATGTTTTTAATTAACGTTACTGTTCTTTCGGTCATGTTCCCCAACACTTTGCTTCTATCTGCTTGTGTATTTGTATTCCGAGTGTGTGTGCCTATGCCTAGTTAACATGTCCAATCTTTACTTGCGCACATGGGATACAGTTAATATACCAGTTTTAATATCACCTACTAATGGAACCCTCTGTGTCGTTTCTGGCTAATTTTTGTTTTCCTCATTATGAATTGTATTTCCTTGCTTTCTTGCAAGTTTGGTAATTCTTGGTTGGACAACAGACCTGGTGAATCTTATTTCGGTGGCTGTGGCCTATTTTTGTATTCTCAAAAACATTCTTGAGCTTACTTCTCGAATGCAGCTGCGTTTCTTGTAACTGGTCCTTACGGAGATTGCTTTTGAAGGCTGGATGAAGGCTGAAGCAAGTCGAGAGTCTGGGGCGACAATTTTAAGTAGATGGTCACTCACCTAAGGTCTCTGCAGATTGGGTCCTGCAGGTGCAGTGACCGCGACAGGCAGTGCTGGATGCCTCACTAGCCTCTCCCTCCTCTGAGCTTGTGCTCGTAAGATTTCTAATAAGGGTCATGCAGCACTTTACTCCACAATGATCTTTTTCTCCACTACTGACCTTCTAGCCTTCTCAGGACTCCGTTTTCTGCCCACTGAGCGATGAAGTTTCTGCTCTGACCCTGGAAGAGGCAGTCTTCTAAGCCCCAGGAGAATTATGAGCACTCTTGTGTATGATTTTTCAGTAACACTTTCACTAGCCTTAGGTAGTGTCCCTGACATAAACAGGTCAGTACTCACCTCGGACGCATGCAACAGGGCCCTCTGTGGGTCTGTGGGGTCCTCCCTCTGTGCCGTGACTTTTAGTTTCCTTGACTCCCCCTCCCCCACCTCTGTCCTCATTCATGGAGACTGCTGGCCCAACCTGGGTCCCCCTGCCCCGTGCCTTGGGCCCGCAACTCTCCTCAGACGGTAAGTCCGGAGAAATTGTAGACACTCTGTCATTTATTTCCCGTCTCTCAGGGATCATGTCCCAGCACAGCATGATGTCCAATGCTTTGAGAGCCCTTTTATTTTTTCATAGATATTGACTTTTTTTTTTTTAATTTAATTGGATTAAGACAGGAAGGGAAATCCAACCCTTGATACACCACCCTGGCCAAGTGAGGAAATGCTCTAGTGAGTTTTCAATCCTTATTTACTTGAATTACCAAATGAGCCATGACCAAGAACAAATTTGGAGCTGTTTCCTAGAATCGATCTAATTCAATGTGTTCACCACACCTCATGGTATTTAATGTGACATTTAACCTCTGGAGAGGACGGCGTCATCCTCATTGCGTGAATATCATGTGTTAGAGCACCATCAGAGTGGTATTTGACACAGGGATGAGTTCTTTCTGAGCAGTTTTTGAGTGGTTTCTAGTTTCCTTGCTCTTGAAGCCAACATCTAAGAGGACTTGTGGTTGTATTTGTTTACAATTCCTTTGCAGATGTTAGAACTACCTTCACCTTAGCTTTACATAAATATTCAGACACTTGCAACTGATTGAACATCCATTTATTGATTATAAACTTCACTTTTGGGAAGAAGAAAGAAAAATGGCCATAAAAATAATTTACAAGTTGGGGCATCTAGGTAGCTCAGTGGGTCAAGCACCAACTCTTGATTTTGGGTCAGGTCATAATGTTACAGTTGGTGGGATCGAGTCCCACACTGCACCCTGCACTGGCAGTGTAGAGCCTACTTGGGATTCTCTCTCCCTCTCTCCCTCTCTCTCTGCCCCCCACCTTTCAAAAATAAATAAATATTAAATTTTTTATAAAATGATTTACAAGTTAATGACCATGTCCATAATGTACAATGTGGCTTGAGTATATGCACAGTTACCTGATAATGTATGCATCATTTCCTCTTTGAAAATTCCAGTACAATTGAAAAGTACATCTTGTGTTGTTCCTTATTGCTATGCTCTTTTTGTATGTCAATCACTTACGATGACTTTTCAACCTTCGATATTACCAGGCATCCATTTTTCCATGACTGTTTCTAAGCTTGACTACTGGGCTCTCTGCGTGGTCTGACTCTTAACTTTGGGTCATTTTTCTTTTGAGTTGAATGACTGTTTGCCTGACTCCCTAATTTCGGGCATTAGTCTACAGGATTTAACTCTGGGCTCCCAGCCTCTTTTCCTTCAGCTCCTTCCACTGCTGTTCTTCCAGTCAGAAGAAACTTAGCAGTATTTGTAGTCCTTTTCTTGTGGACTCTAGGGTATGCAAATAGACACACTGCACAGATTTAAAACAAAAAGTGCTGGGGCATCCAACTGCAGCTCAAATCATGATCTCACGGTTCGTGAGTTCAAGCCCCTCGTCGGGCTCTGTGCTGACAGCTCGGAGTCTGGAGCCTGCTTCGGATTTTGTCTCTCCCTCTTTCTGCCCCTTCCCTGTTCACACTCTGTCTGTCTTTCTCCCTCAAAAAATAAGTGAACATTTAAAAACTTGAAAAAGATTAAAACAAAAAGCATAATATGCTCAGAACTAAATTTATTACGTTGCATCATCGGCCGTCATGTTCATATTTATGCATTCTCTTTTGCTGAGTCACCATCTATAAGTTCTTCCTAAGGTTGCTGCTTCCTCCTCAATAGGTAACTCTTGATCTGTTGGGGGTTTTTGTGTCATCGTTTTGTAGTAACTTCTACCTGAATCAATGCCTGTGTTGTTTAGGATGGCAAAGGCCCGGCTATTCCGGCTCCAGATTAGTGCAGTTTAGACAACATCTGCCTTTGACTTAAAAATAGAAGGCCATGAAAGGATCCATTGCAGAGAGTTAAGTGATATAATAACCTATGTTGTTATATCAAACATAGCTCCATTGAGAACACTAGGGATGTAAAGACATTTTATCTTCATTATTTCTTTTGATGTTGACCTGCTCATAAGAAAGTTTATTGTAGGGGCGCCTGGTGGCGCAGTCGGTTAAGCGTTCGACTTCAGCCAGGTCACGATCTCGCGGTCCGTGAGTTCGAGCCCCGCGTCGGGCTCTGGGCTGATGGCTCGGAGCCTGGAGCCTGTTTCCGATTCTGTGTCTCCCTCTCTCTCTGCCTCTCCCCCGTTCATGCTCTGTCTCTCTCTGTCCCAAAAATAAATAAACGTTGAAAAAAAAAAAGAAAAAAAAAGAAAGTTTATTGTAGTCTGAAGGGTAGAAATTCTGGATCCACCATGTGCAAATCCTACCACCAGTATTTACTGGCTGTGTGGCCATGAAGAAATTACTTAACTTCTCTTTGCCACAGTTTCCTCCTCTATAAAAACAGGATAATAATAATAATAGTATTTATTTCATACATACTGTGTGTGTGTGTGTGTCTGTGTGTGTGTGTGTTTACCTCTTAAAACAGTGTCTAGTTCATAGTGTGTGCTATATGAGTATTACTACTATAATAAAACATGAATAATAGGTAGAATTAATATGGCTTCAAATAGAACTGGGATGTCTTTCTCCTTGGCTCTCCATTTTAATAACCATGTTCCCATTTTAGAGATGATATTGACACCCCACACACAGACTTTTTTCTAGCTTTATTGTTTCTGAAGCTGGTATATATTAGAACCACTGTATATTTTAAAACTTCCATTATTTCCCTAAAAGTTTCCATGGTGCTTTAGAATTGGGAAAATAAGAATTGTAAATGTATTATCGATCATTCATTCTGTCCCAATTGTGCTGGTAGCTGTTCAATCTGCATTGTTTCATTTATGTTTCACACATACCCATCAGTCGCTTTGATTTTCATCCCTCCTGCCCCCCTGTCAAGACATGGAAACTGAGATTTGGATAATTTGTCCAAAACTGAACAGTCTGTTTCTGAAGGAGAAGCACAAGTCTGTCTGATAGCCCATCCCTTTCCCATAACCCGTGCGATAGACTTTCCTTGCTACAGACATATTTGACTACTTCCCTTGTTTAGAGATGAACTTTCCACTCTAATTTGGCCAAATCTTACCACTTTTAAATATACCTAACTCTAACACCCTTTTTTAATTCTCCTGTTATAGCTTCTGTCACTTTTCAAAGTAATGGTGTTCATGCAGTATCTCACCTCCACCATGAAGACCGTGACTTTAGAAGCAGAAAGCATTCATCGCTGCCTACCGGGAAATCCTCATGATCTTTGAGACATGTAACTACGGTCTCTCCATCTTCTTGTTTCAGAAACTGCCCATGATTTTGAGAGTTTGTACCAAGAATAGATGTCAGGTTTCAAGACTTGGAAATCTGATTTTTAAAGTGTTTCTGAAAATTATATAACCATATTTTTCTAACCCTTCCCAAATTTTGTGGTTGGGGGTGGTGGGGGGGAGGGGGGACGTTGCAGAGCACACAGTCCGCAGACAAGCGCATCTCTTATCATTAGTTTACATTTCAACTGTTGTGTGTCAGGTGGGTATTTGAAGTTTTATTTCCTTGAGCTGCAGTGAGAGTCCAGGAAAGGCAAAGTGTAAACAAAGAGCCTGACATTTACCCTCTGGGACCTGGTTTCCAAATGATCGCGCCCAATGAAATTCCATTGGTTGTGCACAGGCTGTGAAAAATGCTGCCTCTCTTCTGATGAATTTCAGACTTCTGTTCACTGGTCTTTTGGCCATCCATAATGAATATTAATGCTGTACTTTATTTTGGCATCATGTTTTCGCTTTTCTTCTGGAAGAGGATTTGATATGACATCCATTTCATCGTTTAAACAGTTGGGTTAAAGGTTGACGTGATAGCCTAATGAGGTCACTGAGTTGTGACCATATGCACTTGCCAAATCAAGAGCGTTATGGAGGGAATTTCCATGAGGGTAATTAGAATGACAACCCGTGTTTCAAGCCCTGGGTATACAAACTTGGCTTCATGAGATCTGGTGGAATGAGGTCTGCCATGGGAAGAAGGAACTGTGCCCTGAGAGCCTTTCAAGAAAACGCTTTCCCATTACCAAATGTATGCACTGGGTGCTGAATTCCCATTACCCAAATAAGAATTTCTTTCTTAAACATCCATGGGAAAGAGTGCAAATGACTGCAAGGGAGGATTTAAGGGAATTAAAATTAGAGTTCAAGTCAATTCAATAAGTATTTACTAAATACTTAATGTGTACTCATTACCATGGGAGACACAAAGGGACATTCATGATCTTCAGGGAAACTGGGTAAAAAATTAGTTAAAATGAAGTTGGCAGAAATGCCATTCGGGTTGAGTTTATTTTACAGTAGTTTTTCCCAGCCCCTGGATCTTTGGCAAGTTTTACATGTCTTTGTCTTAAATCTTTGCATAGAGCTATAATTATTTTCATCCATTTTTTTTTCACAGTTGAGGGTTTTTGATAATGGCTTAATGAACTTGAAAATGTTTTTATAATATGTGCATTTTTTGCTGTGTTCTTTGAAACTGGAAGTTAATATTTGAATTCATCTTCAACTTTTTCTATTTGCGTGTTGCAATTGTTCACATTAAAACTTTAATATTTTTCCCTAAAATCATAAATTATTCCCCAAATTCCCCAAATCATAAACTTATAATTTTGTCCCACCAACCAGTGACTTTAAACCTTAAAAGTTAGTTTTTAATCACTTTTTCCCATTTGCTAAGTTATTTTGCCTTGTAAAATGTTAATTCATTTTAAGCCTCTGCATCCTGTTTACATTTTTAGCTAAATCGGGAGAAAAGTGGCTTAAAGTGACAATTTGTTGCTGATTCATTGTTTCTGAAATGTCACCTCATTCAGTTGGTTCTTGAAAACTCATTTGCTTTTTTTCTGTTTCCGTCAGGCTACAAACTGTGACTCTTAGTTGTACATAGATCTAGAAGAATACATGAGGTACACTACATTCATATTCATATTTAGCACTTGATTGAGCAAATATAGATTTAGCAAGTTCCTGCTGAGAGCTGGACATTATTCTAGACACCATATAGACACAGATGTAAGGGCAATTCCAGGTCTAAACGGGAGGTGGTCGGTTGCAATGTAATCCAATGGTAGAGTCACACAGAGCGGGTATTTTGAGACCTGCATTGACTCGTTCAATCCTCACACTGTGCCCCGTGAAATAAATACTGATGAAGGCACGTTTTTGGTAGATTAACAGAGCTAATAAGAGAGCAAAAGAAGAGTCTTAAATCCCATTCTCTTTCTGTTCCATTTTGGTGTTGGTTGAAAACAAGGCTGTGCAAATAATACGTGTTGGGTGAACGTTTTCTGAATTTGAATGCAATTGTCAAGATGTTAAAATAAAGACAAATCTGTAGACAGGAACAAAAAAGGAGATGTCTAAGGTGCCCGGGAACAGTTGACAGAAGGGGAGGCAGAGATGCCCATCTCTGCACAGGGCTTTGATGGGCATGAGCGGCACCATAGTCACTGCTCTCCCTGGAAGCCTGACCCCCACACCTGAGGAAGATCCCTTACGTCTTCCGTGCTATTTGAGATGTGATGTGCATTCTGGGCACGATACATCGTCCACCTACTGTGATTTTTTTCCTTTGGCAGTCAATACTTTTTAACATCTGCATTGTATCCTATTAAATATAGCTCTCTTAGCTTGATGATCTAGAATGGCCAAAATTCTTTCCTTCCTGAATTTCATCATTTGTCTGTTTCCAACTGTTCCATTAGACTCTGTTAAAAGTTTTAAGGCATGGATGTTTTCTTTTCAGAAGTCTGCTTGGGGAGATCCTTATTTTCAGGAATGATTTTTCTTTTTGTATCTCTTAAGCATTTCAAAGTCCATGCAATTATACACTTCCCAGCAATTATCAGTGCACAGTCAAGTTTTACATAAGGCGTTTCACATTTCTTTAAATGTAGTAAATGGGTATCACACAGATAATACAGAATGATGTTTGTTCATGCAGCAGCCACATCGTGTGATCTCTTTCCTATTGTACTTTGGTTACTGTGGTCTTTCTGTACAAAAGTCAATTATGTTATCTGTGCAAAAGCTAATCGTTAAAAATGATTTCTTGCTGTTTTTAATAGACAAATGGATAGAAAAGTTGTACAGGCCACATTCAACTTTCAGAATGGCTCATTTGTCTTTTCCAGTTCTGAAAGCAGTCACGTGTAAAAGCTGATGTTAAAATTTTTTGACAGATTTACACTGATAATTCTTGCCTTCGGGGAGACCATTTTCTGGACACAATCTAAAGTGAATATGTATCTTCTAATAAGTCTTAGCACTTAATGAACATAATAAAGGCCCTTGAAAAAAATGGCAAGGAAGGATTTGTTAATTCTGAATATTCTTGGACAAGGAAGAAAAACACCGAAAGCATTCATATGTACATAGTTCCCCCACCCCTACCTCTCTCTCTCCATTGATGGTAGAAATTCAGCCCTGCCTTGCCTGTCTCTGGCTGTCAGATCCCTAGCTTCTGTCGGAGGGCAGACATCCTGAGTTATGAACTGAAATCATTTCTACCTTAGAAAAGCCAGAGACAGTTAAATGCCAAACAGTCTTTTTAAAGAACATTTTAAAAATACCCCTTGACTTAGCGATAGTGAATGTGGAATTAAATACAGACTTTCTTTTTTATAAAAGACAACAAAGAATATTGTGGATCATAGTGAACTATTTTCTATTGTGTTAAAGAGGTTTCTGTAGACTGGTTTCACAAACTATTTTTTAAAAACTAGAACTGAGAACCCTTTGACTATGTAGGCAGTGATTTCGTAAACATGTCAATATTAAATATCCAAGTGGTAGTGGTTGTTTTCTAAGTGTTTCTCTAAGCTTATTTTATACACATTTAAGTAATTTTGTAATAGAAATAATTTTGGAAATCACTTAAATTTCCTCTCCATTCACTGGGAAAGTTTTATTTTTCCATTTTTCAACCAAAGAAAACAGAGTATATTGCAATATTTATACATATATTCCAAAATACACTTCCAATGTCCATATTAAAAAAAGAAGGATAGACACATAAAATAATCAAATTGGTTTATTGGAAATGTTTTTTGGAACTCATTTCTTTTTTAAGTGATAGTCTCCTTGGTTTATTTCACTACATCATGATAGCTCTGACTTACTGGTCAGATGCGAAATTTAAACCAGAAAGATATAGACCATAACCAGCAGTCATCAACTTCACCCATGTAACCTAATAGTGAATCACCTAGGTTGGAAATTATGTTCGGAGTATGGAATGGTCTCCTATCGATGAGGTTTCAAGGCAGTTGAATTCTCAGGCAGAGTATCCTATCCACATAAAAAGCAAGCAGGTCAAGAAAGAACGGAATCAAGGCTTTCTTACAAGCAAATGAATATAATACTTGATTTGTCAAAACTGATGGCTAAAACTTCGTTGTGAATCAGACACTATAAATGCATGAACCTAACAGATAAGTTGGAATATACAAGTGGTGCATTTTTAAGCCTACCAGATTCACGAATGAAATCTTCCATTTATTCTTTAATTCAGTGATTTATCCATAAAATGTCAACTAACGTCGATTAGTGATGTGTATTTGGTTGTGCTGGTCCTAAAGCAGTGAAGATAAATATGGCATGAATATTCATCCGTGCTGTATTTCGGATAGCTGTCCATATCCTACCGTGTTATCTGTCTGCCAACTCCGTGAGACTGGAGAATCTCATAATTAGAAAAATAATGTAGACATCGTCTACAACACTGTATGCAGAACTGTATTTCTGCATCTTCTCAAACTGCATTTATTTATACTTTTAAAATACCCTTATAAAGGGTTAAATGGCAGACGTTATTAAAAAAAAGAATACATTTTCTCTATTTTTTCAGGGAAGATGAAAATGGTTTTGTGTTAGCTTTGCTAATCTGAATAGTTCAAATGCAGTGCAGGCTTTGGGCAATAAGTTGATCTCACCAGAAAAATCTCTCACTTTTCTGCCTTTCTCCTATTTCTCTTTTAATAGTTTTACCCAGCCATACATGTGGAAATCCCGGGGAGATACTGAAAGGAGTTCTCCATGGCACAAGATTCAACATAGGAGACAAAATCCGGTACAGCTGTCTCTCTGGCTATATCTTGGAAGGCCATGCGATTCTGACCTGCATCGTCAGCCCTGGGAATGGTGCTTCCTGGGACTTTCCAGCTCCATTTTGCAGGGGTACGTACCATATGACCACATGTGTCGTGAACCCAGACTAAGGCTTTGGTACTGATGGAATAAGTTTCCAGTAGACAAAAAGAATTCGCGTCCTGCTGGGTCTTACCATGCCAGCTTATTCTGTTCCTAGAAGTCAATGTTACATGTAACCCAGGAAGCCATCACTGGGCTCTGTAAAGCTGATAAGAAATTTACATGTGTTCCTTAAACATCCGAATTTTTCTTCGTTCTGTTTCTCACATTCTATGGCTTTCTGCATAATGTTATCACTTGCTGTCATAGCATGCTAAGATTTACCGTGCACATTGATGTCCTTCTTGATTGGACGGCTCCTTTTTTACATTTTGCTCTCATTAAAAATGACAGGCACCACTTGATAATTAAATTATTCCTTTTAAAGACTTTTTGAACACTCTTAGACCTTTCAAATAAGTTGATCATGAAGGAACACACTCTATCCAAATGTTCAGCAGCATGATTTGGGGGCAAGGTTAGAATTACTTTCCTGACGCCCTGCAATTTTTAACCTTTTCCATAACACTACTTTACTGACCCATTAACTTTAGGAAAGAGCCTACTGTCACTCTCAAGTTCTGACTTTCCCGAGAAAAACTCATCACAGGGTTTCAAAAATAAAAGCGTGGCCAACATTTATTACGGCCTTGAGGTGAGGCCAGAAAACGTGCTGAGCGCTGTACTTGGATCATACCATTTAATGCTCAAAACAGCCGTGGGAACGGTAAGCACGGACGCTCATTTAACAGATGAAGAAACAGATTTTTTGTTTTCAAAAGGTTCTAGGGACAGTTTGCATGTGACGTCTGAAGATTCAGCCAAGTCTGGCTTCTAATCCGTGCTCTCCAGCATGAGTCCAAATTCACAGCGCCGGCTACAAGTCGCGTAGGGCAGCGTTCAGTTATCATCGGAATGCTTATAGTTTAGCCTCTGCTATTTAATGAACGCTTTCTTTAAAAATTAAAAAAAAATGTTAATGTTTATTTATTTTTCAGACAGAGAGAGACAGAGCATGAACGGGGGAGGGTCAGAGAGAGAGAGAGACACAGAATCCGAAGCAGGCTTCAGGCTCTGAGCTGTCAGCACAGAGCCCGACACGGGGCTCGAACTCACAGAGCGTGAGATCATGACCTGAGCCAAAGTCAGAAGCTCAACCGACTGAGCCAGACAGGCGCCCCTCTTTTAAAATTTTTTTTTTCTGTTAAATATTGTGGTCTCCTAAGATCTCCCTGATGCTAATTACGGGATGATGGCATATTGCTGCCACAGTTACCTCACTCCTGCTGGGAGCTAGTACCTACCGATGGCTTATGATGGACCAGGCATGACTTTCCACGTTTCATCGTCTCAAATAGGTATTTTATTAAAGACTCATTTTGCGGCTGAGGGGTCCGAGGTTAAGGAATGTGACTTGCTCAAGGTGTTCTAGCTCGTAGTTGATGGCGTTCAGGTTTAGCATGTTCAAATTCTTCCTCTTCCCTAGAGAAAATCCCACCAGGAAAGTTATCTGTTCCAAGTGTCTGTTTTTCCTCTGGACACACTTATTTCAATGTGTGTTTCTGAAGTCTGTTGTCTCTCTTACTCTCTCTTTCTTCTTAGCGCTGTTATTTTCCATCTTGTCAAAAGAGCGACATACTCAAAATCCAGACCTTTGTCCCATTTCCCTTGTTTTTTCACCAGTTCTCCTCAACTAATGGATCCCATTTAAGGATATCACTTGGATCTCCTAAATATATGCTTTCTTCCTTGTCCCCACCATTGTTCCCATCCACTCTGGAGAAACACTGGAGCTACTCCAGCTTTGTTCTATTATTCCCTGTATGCCAGCTTTTTCCTTTCTCACTGTCTTTTGCTAACCTCTGTTCCCTGTCCTACTACACTGTTCCAGTTAGCTTTCTTGTTTTCTTTTCACCCAGACCCACTTCAAGTTGGCTAAATGAGCTCCATGCACAGAATCTCAGCCTCCATCAGACATTCTACTCGCTACTCCTTCTTTCCAAGAAACACATCTTCCTCACCCCTTTCTCTCTCAGCCAGACCCCATCAGTGATTCCAGAGGAATGGAGAGCCAACTCTTCAACATGGCTGCCAACGTGCCTCATGATAACCCTGGCTTAACTGGACTGTAAATGCCATCTGCCGTGTTCTCAGACACAGACTTAAAGCTTTTCTCCCCACATGTGATGTTGTGTCAGGGCTGACTGGTGCTGGCTTTTCTCAAAGCCACTGACTGTATCATCTCTTTTGCTCTGCATTCCTCATACCATGGCTGGGGCGGGGGGGGCAGTTTTTGCCACAGAAATTGGGAAACCCTAAAAACCAGGGTGGTTTTCCCAAAGAATTCCTTCCCGACATACCACTCCATGCTTAATTCCACAATTTTGCTCTTTTGTCCTGCTATGTTTATCTCCCCTATGGCCATAAATCTAAGTTTTCAAGTTCACACTCACGTCCAAATTTCTGTCATTCCTTACATTGCAGCCTCTTTTGAGATTGCTTTTTAAAAAAGTCCTTTTGTCTGTAGCATTTATTTTGTTGCTAGTTTATATCTGAACATGATGTCTTAATATTTTTTCTTGAACTCCTCTAGTCTCTAGTCATACAAACGTCGTAACTGTATCCTTGATTCCTCTCTACCTTAAAATTTAGCGTAGTCTACAGCTATTTCCCCTCACCGCTCTACCTGTTTCTCCCATTCAAGAACTTAATAGAGGTATAGAAACTTGTTGAGAAGCAAATAATTAATATTTGTTTGGAAATGCAAAAATAAATATTAGCAGTTGCTGTGACAGCTTGTTTCTTGCCCATACTCCCCCAAGGAGTTTTCTTCTTAACTGAAGGGTCCTTACTAATTCCACAATTATAAGCCTTTTTAAAGTCAAAGTTAATATAACTGTAAGCTCATAACCATTCTTATTCTGTCGCCAATTTATTAAGTTCCACCAATATTAAGATGCTTTTATCAGGATAAATATTTTTTCTCCTCTATTACAGATTATTGCATTTTGCTTACATTTTGCTTTTCCCAGTGCTTGCGCTAGTAGCATTTCAAAGGGCATTAAATTAGATATAATTATTTTATGAAACAAGTTTGAAGGCTGCATCACAGTTTGTCATTGAATTGGATAACTGAATCATAAGGAAAAAGAAATCAATGATCTAATTCTTATAAATGTGTAGATGCAGCATATCTAGGAGAGACATAAATGAATTTCAGGAAAGTGGGTTTAGATAATTTATAAAAATTAAATGAGTATATTTTCTGCTTCCCCAACATCCTAGTTCTGGGAATTGGTGGAGGATTGATAACGATGCTAACGGTAACACCACTGTGATCCCATTACAATGACTTTTCGCTGGTGTTGAAAAATGTATATAGAACTCCAAGTGGCAGCCTTTAACCTGAACAATGGCACTTTAAGGTGTGTATCATTTCTCGAGTCACGTGATACTCTTTAAGTAAAAATGATAGAATCATCTATTTAATAAAATCAATACATAATA